>NW_027362769.1:383288865-383888865 GCF_046119375.1 Phyllobates terribilis | reverse complement strand
ACCAACGTGACGAAAACGCAAGACAGTATTTGTATCGAGAGATTCCAGAGCATTACGTTTGGAATAAAACTTGGAAGCCAAGACAACGAGGACTTAGCAGAATAATTGGACGCATGTATACTGTTAGTGTCAAGGATCAAGAAAGATATTGCCTTCAGCTGTTACTACTGCATGTCAAAGGAGCTAGAAGTTGCGAAGATTTGAAAACAGTTAATGGAGTATTGCATTTAAAGCTGCAGCTTTGGCTTTAGGACTTCTATTGGATGATACTATGTGGACACTTACTTTAGAAGACGCAGTTACTCTACATATGCCTAAGAAACTTCGTGAATTGTTTGCCTATATTTGTGTCTTTGGACCGCCTACAAATCCGGCTCAACTTTGGACAAATTTCAAAGAACATATAATTGAAGATTACTGCTTACGTCTTCACAACAAAAGTGGAAATTGTCACAATTGCGAATCTTATGCCATGCAAGATGTCCAAAATATCCTACTACTGCATGGAAAAACGTTTTCAGACTTTAATTTGCCACAGCCTGCAAGTCAAGTTGCACAAATTCAAGAGTATGACGAAGCTTATGAATTATTGTTGGCAACAGAGAAGAAAAACTCCTTAAATCAAGAACAACGGATTGCATATGACACTATTGTGAGCGCTGTAGAAAACCAAGCCGATCCAACGCCAAAATGTTTCTTTATTGACGGTCCTGGAGGCAGCGGTAAAACATACCTCTATGAAGTTTTAATGCATCACGTTAGAGGATTAGGAAAAGTCGTATTGCCATCGGCTACAACAGGTATTGCAGCAAACCTTTTTCGAGGAGGTCGCACTATGCATTCACTCTTTGGGATACCAGTTCCGGTCAATGAAATCTCCGTTTCCAGAATCAAAGAAGACACATTTGCAGGAAAACAGTTGAACAGTGCAAATCTTTTGATACTTGATGAGTGCACCATGGCGCCCAAATATGCTTTGAGCTTAATTGACAGACTTCTGCGTGAAGTTATGACTACAAATATTGCTGAAAAAAATGAAATTCCTTTTGGAGGTAAAGTTTTTGTCCTTGGCGGAGATTTTAGGCAATGCCTTCCAGTTGTACCGAATGGAACAAGAACAAATATTATTGAGTCAACCTTAAAAATGTCAGACCTTTGGAAAGAGTTTAATAAACTACAACTAATTAACAACATGCGATCTTCTGACCCAGAGTACAGCAACTGGCTTCTTAAACTTGGTAATGGTGAACTGAGCAATGAATATAACCTTGGAGAAGACATTATTGAAATACCAGAAGACATGGTGTGCACTGACTGCATCGTAAGTGATGTTTTTGGACAACGCGTTGAAATAGATGTAAACGTCCAAAGCAGTGTTGAGAGAGCCTCTTCCTATGCAATTCTCTGTCCCAAGAACGATGACGTAGCTCTGCTAAATTCCCGTGTGATGGATAGAATGCCTGGAGAGTATAAATTATACAAAAGTGATGATTTGGTGGATTTCGACAATGAAGATGAAAGAGAGCATTATCCAGTTGAATTTTTAAATAGTGTTACGCCATCAGGAATGCCATCCCACAGACTACAACTTAAAGTTGGAGCAATCGTAATGTTGCTGCGGAATCTAAATACAAGAAATGGTCTATGTAATGGAACTCGCCTTATTGTTACTGGACTCCATTCCCACATAATTCAAGCAACAGTGATCACTGGATCTGCAAAAGGAGAGGAAGTGTTCATTCCACGCATTGATTTATGTCCTTCAGACAGTAAAACCAGCATTTGCCATGACAATAAACAAGTCACAAGGTCAAACTCTACAACGTGAAGTGTTGGCATATATTTACCGGAGCCCGTTTTTGGACATGGACAACTCTATGTTGCATTTTCAAGAGTTAAAATGAGATCCAATGTCAAGGTGCAAGTTTTGGATACCCATTTACAAGGAAAGTTGCTTCCAGATAGTCCAAAAGTATTCACCAAAAATGTCGTGTACAAAAATATTTTAGGTTGATATTGTTAATAAATAAATTCTAGGGTCGTACTTCTTTTGTCCGATGATTTATTGTAAAATATTGTTACATATTCATGGAATAGTTTATATATTTTGATCTTCTGTTTAATAATTTTGTTCAGTTGTATTAAGTTCTATAAACAATAATAGTTAATAAAGTATTATTCTGTGTATTCATTGTATTATTGTTAAATCTTCATAGCGGCATCTGCAGCATGTGCTACTAAAGTGAATGCAGATTTGTGCCTCTCCACGCACTTAGTCCCGGCGTGGAAAGCAGCGAATCTACAGACAGCAGCTAATCACAGCAGTATCTGAGAGCGCGTGCTGCGCCTCACATCCTGCGAGGAGCTGCTGAAAACAGGACACACAGCGCTGGAGCAGAGAAAAGGAAACAAGATGAGTACAACCCGTCATTCACTGTGGTGCGCGGAAGAGCAGACCCCCGGCTGCAGCCGCAAATAGTCGTGATGTAAACGGAAGCAACAGCTGGCTGCAGGTGGGACAATTACGTGCTGGCTGTGCGTCGTCAGCGATGTTGTCACAAGCAGGATTGACAACATGACGTAATGACAAAATTCATTAGGGGCACCGAGGGGATACATTGTGAAGTTAATTAAAAGTAGTACACAACCCATTTAAACACTGCTTCGCTGCTTAGTGGCGCCCGGTCAGCCGCATGCATATTCTAGATCAGGGTTCCCCAACTCCAGTCCTCAAGGCCCACCAACAGGTCATGTTTTCAGGATTTCCTTAGTATTACACAGGTGATAATTCCATCACCTGCACAGGCAATAATTCCATCACCTGTGCAATACTAAGGAAATCCTGAAAACATGACCTGTTGGTGGGCCTTGAGGACTGGAGTTGGGGAACCCTGTTCTAGATTACCCGATGCATTCGAATCGGGCCACCATCTAGTAGTAGTTATATTCTTGTACATAGGGGCAGTATTATAGTAGTTATATTCTTGTATATAGGAGCAGTATTATAGCAGTTATATTCTTGTACATAGGGGGCAGTATTATAGTAGTTATATTCTTGTACATAGGAGCAGTATTATAGCAGTTATATTCTTGTACATAGGGGGCAGTATTATAGTAGTTATATTCTTGTACATAGGAGCAGTATTATAGTAGTTATATTCTTGTACATAGGGGGCAGTATTATAGTAGTTCTATTCTTGTACATAGGAGCAGTATTATAGTAGTTATATTCTTGTACATAGGGGGCAGTATTATAGTAGTTATATTCTTGTACATAGGAGCAGTATTATAGTAGTTATATTCTTGTACATAGGAGCAGTATTATAGTAGTTATATTCTTGTACATAGGGAGCAGTATTATAGTAGTTATATTCTTGTACATAGGAGCAGTATTATAGTAGTTATATTTTTGTACATAGGAGCAGTATTATAGTAGTTATATTCTTGTACATAGGGGCAGTATTATAGTAGTTATATTCTTGTACATAGGGGCCAGTATTATAGTAGTTATATTCTTGTACATAGGGGCAGTATTATAGTATATTCTTGTACATAGGGGGCAGTATTATAGTATATTCTTGTACATAGGGAGCAGTATTATAGTAGTTATATTCTGTACATAGGAGCAGTATTATAATAGTTATATTCTTGTACATAGGGGGCAGTATTATAGTAGTTATATTCTTGTACATGGGTGACCGTATTATAGTAGTTATATTCTTGTACATAGGGAGCAGTATGATAGTATATTCTTGTACAAGGGGATAGTATTATAATAGTTATATTCTTCTCCATAGGGGGCAGTATTATAGTAGTTATATTCTTGTACATAGGGACAGTATTATAGTAGTTATATTCTTGTACATAGGAGCAGTATTATAGTAGTTATATTCTTGTACATAGGGGCAGTATTATAATAGTTATATTCTTGTACATAGGGGGCAGTATTATAGTAGTTATATTCTTGTACATAGGGACAGTATTATAGTAGTTATATTCTTGTACATAGGAGCAGTATTATAGTAGTTATATTCTGTACATAGGAGCAGTATTATAATAGTTATATTCTTGTACATAGGGGGCAGTATTATAGTAGTTATATTCTTGTACATAGGTGACCGTATTATAGTAGTTATATTCTTGTGCATAGGGAGCAGTATGATAGTATATTCTTGTACAAGGGGATAGTATTATAATAGTTATATTCTTCTCCATAGGGGGCAGTATTATAGTAGTTATATTCTTGTACATAGGGACAGTATTATAGTAGTTATATTCTTGTATATAGGGGCAGTATTATTGTAGTTATATTCTTCTACATAGGGGGCAGTGTTATAGTAGTTATATTCTTGTACATAGGGGGCAGTATTATAGTAGTTATATTCTTGTACATAGAGGCAGTTTTATAGTAGTTATATTCTTGTACATAGTGGACAGTATTATAGTAGTTATATTCTTGTAAATAGGAGCAGTATTATAGTAGTTATATTCTTGTACATAGGCAGCAGTATTTTAGTAGTTATATTCTTGTACATATGGGGCAGCATTATAGTAGTTATATTCTTGTACATAGGGGGCAGTATTATAGTAGTTATATTCTTGTGCATAGGGAGCAGTATGATAGTATATTCTTGTACACAGGGGATAGTATTATAATAGTTATATTCTTCTCCATAGGGGGCAGTATTATAGTAGTTATATTCTTGTACATAGGAGCAGTATTATAGTAGTTATATTCTTGTACATAGGGGGCAGAATTATAGTAGTTATATTCCTGTACATAGAGGGCAGTATTATAGTAGTTATATTCTTGTACATAGGAGCAGTATTATAGTAGTTATATTCTTGTACATAGGGGCAGTATTATAGTAGTTATATTCTTGTGCATAGGGTCAGTATTATAGTTGTTATATTCTTGTACATAGGGGCAGTATTATAGCAGTTATATTCTTGCATATAGGAGCAGTATTATAGTAGTTATATTCTTGTACATAGGGACAGTATTATAGTAGTTATATTCTTGTATATAGGAGCAGTATTATAGTAGTTATATTCTTGTACATAGGGACAGTATTATAGTAGTTATATTCTTGTACATAGGAGCAGTATTATAGTAGTTATATTCTTGTACATATGGGGCAGTATTATAGTACTTATATTCTTGTCCATAGGGGGCAGTATTGTAGTAGTTATATTCTTGTACATAGGGACAGTATTATAGTAGTTATATTCTTGTACATAGAGGCAGTTTTATAGTAGTTATATTCTTGTACATAGGGGGCAGTATTATAGTAGTTATATTCTTGTAAATAGGAGCAGTATTATAGTAGTTATATTCTTGTACATAGGCAGCAGTATTATAGTAGTTATATTCTTGCACATATGGGGCAGCATTATAGTAGTTATATTCTTGTACATAGGGGGCAGTATTATAGTAGTTATATTCCAGTATATAGGAGCAGTATTACAGTAGTTATATTCTTGTGCATAGGGAGCAGTATGATAGTATATTCTTGTACAAGGGGATAGAATTATAATAGTTATATTCTTCTCCATAGGGGGCAGTATTATAGTAGTTATATTCTTGTACATAGGGGCAGTATTATATTAGTTATATGCATGTACATAGGAGCAGTATTATAGTAGTTATATTCTTGTAGATAGAGGACAGTATTATAGTAGTTATATTCTTGTACATAGGGGCAGTATTATTGTAGTTATATTCTTCTACATAGGGGGCAGTGTTATAGTAGTTATATTCTTGTACATAGGTGGCAGTATTATAGTAGTTATATTCTTGTACATAGAGGCAGTTTTATAGTAGTTATATTCTTGTACATAGTGGGCAGTATTATAGTAGTTATATTCTTGTAAATAGGAGCAGTATTATAGTAGTTATATTCTTGTACATAGGCAGCATTATAGTAGTTATATTCTTGTACATAGGGGGCAGTATTATAGTAGTTATATTCTTGTGCATAGGGAGCAGTATGATAGTATATTCTGGTACACAGGGGATAGTATTATAATAGTTATATTCTTCTCCATAGGGGGCAGTATTATAGTAGTTATATTCTTGTACATAGGAGCAGTATTATAGTAGTTATATTCTTGTACATAGGGGGCAGAATTATAGTAGTTATATTCCTGTACATAGAGGGCAGTATTATAGTAGTTATATTCTTGTACATAGGAGCAGTATTATAGTAGTTATACTCTTGTACATAGGGGGCAGTATTATAGTAGTTATATTCTTGTAAATAGGAGCAGTATTATAGTAGTTATATTCTTGTACATAGGCAGCAGTATTATAGTAGTTATATTCTTGTACATATGGGGCAGCATTATAGTAGTTATATTCTTGTACATATGGGGCAGTATTATAGTAGTTATATTCCAGTATATAGGAGCAGTATTACAGTAGTTATATTCTTGAGCATAGGGAGCAGTATGATAGTATATTCTTGTACAAGGGGATATAATTATAATAGTTATATTCTTCTCCATAGGGGGCAGTATTATAGTAGTTATATTCTTGTACATAGGGGCAGTATTATATTAGTTATATGCATGTACATAGGAGCAGTATTATAGTAGTTATATTCTTGTAGATAGAGGACAGTATTATAGTAGTTATATTCTTGTACATAGGGGCAGTATTATTGTAGTTATATTCTTCTACATAGGGGCAGTGTTATAGTAGCTATATTCTTGTACATAGGTGGCAGTATTATAGTAGTTATATTCTTGTACATAGAGGCAGTTTTATAGTAGTTATATTCTTGTACATAGTGGGCAGTATTATAGTAGTTATATTCTTGTACATAGGCAGCATTATAGTAGTTATATTCTTGTACATAGGCAGCATTATAGTAGTTATATTCTTGTACATAGGGGGCAGTATTATAGTAGTTATATTCTTGTGCATAGGGGGCAGTATGATAGTATATTCTGGTACACAGGGGATAGTATTATAATAGTTATATTCTTCTCCATAGGGGGCAGTATTATAGTAGTTATATTCTTGTACATAGGAGCAGTATTATAGTAGTTATATTCTTGTACATAGGGGGCAGAATTATAGTAGTTATATTCCTGTACATAGAGGGCAGTATTATAGTAGTTATATTCTTGTACATAGGAGCAGTATTATAGTAGTTATATTCTTGTACATAGGGGCAGTATTATAGTAGTTATATTCTTGTGCATAGGGTCAGTATTATAGTTGTTATATTCTTGTACATAGGGGCAGTATTATAGCAGTTATATTCTTGTATATAGGAGCAGTATTATAGTAGTTATATTCTTGTAAATAGGAGCAGTATTATAGTAGTTATATTCTTGTACATAGGCAGCAGTATTATAGTAGTTATATTCTTGTACATATGGGGCAGCATTATAGTAGTTATATTCTTGTACATATGGGGCAGTATTATAGTAGTTATATTCCAGTATATAGGAGCAGTATTACAGTAGTTATATTCTTGTGCATAGGGAGCAGTATGATAGTATATTCTTGTACAAGGGGATATAATTATAATAGTTATATTCTTCTCCATAGGGGGCAGTATTATAGTAGTTATATTCTTGTACATAGGGGCAGTATTATATTAGTTATATGCATGTACATAGGAGCAGTATTATAGTAGTTATATTCTTGTAGATAGAGGACAGTATTATAGTAGTTATATTCTTGTACATAGGGGCAGTATTATTGTAGTTATATTCTTCTACATAGGGGCAGTGTTATAGTAGTTATATTCTTGTACATAGGTGGCAGTATTATAGTAGTTATATTCTTGTACATAGAGGCAGTTTTATAGTAGTTATATTCTTGTACATAGTGGGCAGTATTATAGCAGTTATATTCTTGTAAATAGGAGCAGTATTATAGTAGTTATATTCTTGTACATAGGCAGCATTATAGTAGTTATATTCTTGTACATAGGGGGCAGTATTATAGTAGTTATATTCTTGTGCATAGGGGGCAGTATGATAGTATATTCTGGTACACAGGGGATAGTATTATAATAGTTATATTCTTCTCCATAGGGGGCAGTATTATAGTAGTTATATTCTTGTACATAGGAGCAGTATTATAGTAGTTATATTCTTGTACATAGGGGGCAGAATTATAGTAGTTATATTCCTGTACATAGAGGGCAGTATTATAGTAGTTATATTCTTGTACATAGGAGCAGTATTATAGTAGTTATATTCTTGTACATAGGGGCAGTATTATAGTAGTTATATTCTTGTGCATAGGGTCAGTATTATAGTTGTTATATTCTTGTACATAGGGGCAGTATTATAGCAGTTATATTCTTGTATATAGGAGCAGTATTATAGTAGTTATATTCTTGTACATAGGGACAGTATTATAGTAGTTATATTCTTGTACATAGAGGCAGTTTTATAGTAGTTATATTCTTGTACATAGGGGGCAGTATTATAGTAGTTATATTCTTGTAAATAGGAGCAGTATTATAGTAGTTATATTCTTGTACATAGGCAGCAGTATTATAGTAGTTATATTCTTGCACATATGGGGCAGCATTATAGTAGTTATATTCTTGTACATAGGGGGCAGTATTATAGTAGTTATATTCCAGTATATAGGAGCAGTATTACAGTAGTTATATTCTTGTGCATAGGGAGCAGTATGATAGTATATTCTTGTACAAGGGGATAGAATTATAATAGTTATATTCTTCTCCATAGGGGGCAGTATTATAGTAGTTATATTCTTGTACATAGGGGCAGTATTATATTAGTTATATGCATGTACATAGGAGCAGTATTATAGTAGTTATATTCTTGTAGATAGAGGACAGTATTATAGTAGTTATATTCTTGTACATAGGGGCAGTATTATTGTAGTTATATTCTTCTACATAGGGGGCAGTGTTATAGTAGTTATATTCTTGTACATAGGTGGCAGTATTATAGTAGTTATATTCTTGTACATAGAGGCAGTTTTATAGTAGTTATATTCTTGTACATAGTGGGCAGTATTATAGTAGTTATATTCTTGTAAATAGGAGCAGTATTATAGTAGTTATATTCTTGTACATAGGCAGCATTATAGTAGTTATATTCTTGTACATAGGGGGCAGTATTATAGTAGTTATATTCTTGTGCATAGGGAGCAGTATGATAGTATATTCTGGTACACAGGGGATAGTATTATAATAGTTATATTCTTCTCCATAGGGGGCAGTATTATAGTAGTTATATTCTTGTACATAGGAGCAGTATTATAGTAGTTATATTCTTGTACATAGGGGGCAGAATTATAGTAGTTATATTCCTGTACATAGAGGGCAGTATTATAGTAGTTATATTCTTGTACATAGGAGCAGTATTATAGTAGTTATATTCTTGTACATAGGGGGCAGTATTATAGTAGTTATATTCTTGTAAATAGGAGCAGTATTATAGTAGTTATATTCTTGTACATAGGCAGCAGTATTATAGTAGTTATATTCTTGTACATATGGGGCAGCATTATAGTAGTTATATTCTTGTACATATGGGGCAGTATTATAGTAGTTATATTCCAGTATATAGGAGCAGTATTACAGTAGTTATATTCTTGAGCATAGGGAGCAGTATGATAGTATATTCTTGTACAAGGGGATATAATTATAATAGTTATATTCTTCTCCATAGGGGGCAGTATTATAGTAGTTATATTCTTGTACATAGGGGCAGTATTATATTAGTTATATGCATGTACATAGGAGCAGTATTATAGTAGTTATATTCTTGTAGATAGAGGACAGTATTATAGTAGTTATATTCTTGTACATAGGGGCAGTATTATTGTAGTTATATTCTTCTACATAGGGGCAGTGTTATAGTAGTTATATTCTTGTACATAGGTGGCAGTATTATAGTAGTTATATTCTTGTACATAGAGGCAGTTTTATAGTAGTTATATTCTTGTACATAGTGGGCAGTATTATAGTAGTTATATTCTTGTAAATAGGAGCAGTATTATAGTAGTTATATTCTTGTACATAGGCAGCATTATAGTAGTTATATTCTTGTACATAGGGGGCAGTATTATAGTAGTTATATTCTTGTGCATAGGGGGCAGTATGATAGTATATTCTGGTACACAGGGGATAGTATTATAATAGTTATATTCTTCTCCATAGGGGGCAGTATTATAGTAGTTATATTCTTGTACATAGGAGCAGTATTATAGTAGTTATATTCTTGTACATAGGGGGCAGAATTATAGTAGTTATATTCCTGTACATAGAGGGCAGTATTATAGTAGTTATATTCTTGTACATAGGAGCAGTATTATAGTAGTTATATTCTTGTACATAGGGGCAGTATTATAGTAGTTATATTCTTGTGCATAGGGTCAGTATTATAGTTGTTATATTCTTGTACATAGGGGCAGTATTATAGCAGTTATATTCTTGTATATAGGAGCAGTATTATAGTAGTTATATTCTTGTACATAGGGACAGTATTATAGTAGTTATATTCTTGTACATAGAGGCAGTTTTATAGTAGTTATATTCTTGTACATAGGGGGCAGTATTATAGTAGTTATATTCTTGTAAATAGGAGCAGTATTATAGTAGTTATATTCTTGTACATAGGCAGCAGTATTATAGTAGTTATATTCTTGCACATATGGGGCAGCATTATAGTAGTTATATTCTTGTACATAGGGGGCAGTATTATAGTAGTTATATTCCAGTATATAGGAGCAGTATTACAGTAGTTATATTCTTGTGCATAGGGAGCAGTATGATAGTATATTCTTGTACAAGGGGATAGAATTATAATAGTTATATTCTTCTCCATAGGGGGCAGTATTATAGTAGTTATATTCTTGTACATAGGGGCAGTATTATATTAGTTATATGCATGTACATAGGAGCAGTATTATAGTAGTTATATTCTTGTAGATAGAGGACAGTATTATAGTAGTTATATTCTTGTACATAGGGGCAGTATTATTGTAGTTATATTCTTCTACATAGGGGGCAGTGTTATAGTAGTTATATTCTTGTACATAGGTGGCAGTATTATAGTAGTTATATTCTTGTACATAGAGGCAGTTTTATAGTAGTTATATTCTTGTACATAGTGGGCAGTATTATAGTAGTTATATTCTTGTAAATAGGAGCAGTATTATAGTAGTTATATTCTTGTACATAGGCAGCATTATAGTAGTTATATTCTTGTACATAGGGGGCAGTATTATAGTAGTTATATTCTTGTGCATAGGGAGCAGTATGATAGTATATTCTGGTACACAGGGGATAGTATTATAATAGTTATATTCTTCTCCATAGGGGGCAGTATTATAGTAGTTATATTCTTGTACATAGGAGCAGTATTATAGTAGTTATATTCTTGTACATAGGGGGCAGAATTATAGTAGTTATATTCCTGTACATAGAGGGCAGTATTATAGTAGTTATATTCTTGTACATAGGAGCAGTATTATAGTAGTTATATTCTTGTACATAGGGGGCAGTATTATAGTAGTTATATTCTTGTAAATAGGAGCAGTATTATAGTAGTTATATTCTTGTACATAGGCAGCAGTATTATAGTAGTTATATTCTTGTACATATGGGGCAGCATTATAGTAGTTATATTCTTGTACATATGGGGCAGTATTATAGTAGTTATATTCCAGTATATAGGAGCAGTATTACAGTAGTTATATTCTTGAGCATAGGGAGCAGTATGATAGTATATTCTTGTACAAGGGGATATAATTATAATAGTTATATTCTTCTCCATAGGGGGCAGTATTATAGTAGTTATATTCTTGTACATAGGGGCAGTATTATATTAGTTATATGCATGTACATAGGAGCAGTATTATAGTAGTTATATTCTTGTAGATAGAGGACAGTATTATAGTAGTTATATTCTTGTACATAGGGGCAGTATTATTGTAGTTATATTCTTCTACATAGGGGCAGTGTTATAGTAGTTATATTCTTGTACATAGGTGGCAGTATTATAGTAGTTATATTCTTGTACATAGAGGCAGTTTTATAGTAGTTATATTCTTGTACATAGTGGGCAGTATTATAGTAGTTATATTCTTGTAAATAGGAGCAGTATTATAGTAGTTATATTCTTGTACATAGGCAGCATTATAGTAGTTATATTCTTGTACATAGGGGGCAGTATTATAGTAGTTATATTCTTGTGCATAGGGGGCAGTATGATAGTATATTCTGGTACACAGGGGATAGTATTATAATAGTTATATTCTTCTCCATAGGGGGCAGTATTATAGTAGTTATATTCTTGTACATAGGAGCAGTATTATAGTAGTTATATTCTTGTACATAGGGGGCAGAATTATAGTAGTTATATTCCTGTACATAGAGGGCAGTATTATAGTAGTTATATTCTTGTACATAGGAGCAGTATTATAGTAGTTATATTCTTGTACATAGGGGCAGTATTATAGTAGTTATATTCTTGTGCATAGGGTCAGTATTATAGTTGTTATATTCTTGTACATAGGGGCAGTATTATAGCAGTTATATTCTTGTATATAGGAGCAGTATTATAGTAGTTATATTCTTGTAAATAGGAGCAGTATTATAGTAGTTATATTTTTGTACATAGGCAGCAGTATTATAGTAGTTATATTCTTGTACATATTGGGCAGCATTATAGTAGTTATATTCTTGTACATATGGGGCAGTATTATAGTAGTTATATTCCAGTATATAGGAGCAGTATTACAGTAGTTATATTCTTGTGCATAGGGAGCAGTATGATAGTATATTCTTGTACAAGGGGATATAATTATAATAGTTATATTCTTCTCCATAGGGGGCAGTATTATAGTAGTTATATTCTTGTACATAGGGGCAGTATTATATTAGTTATATGCATGTACATAGGAGCAGTATTATAGTAGTTATATTCTTGTAGATAGAGGACAGTATTATAGTAGTTATATTCTTGTACATAGGGGCAGTATTATTGTAGTTATATTCTTCTACATAGGGGCAGTGTTATAGTAGTTATATTCTTGTACATAGGTGGCAGTATTATAGTAGTTATATTCTTGTACATAGAGGCAGTTTTATAGTAGTTATATTCTTGTACATAGTGGGCAGTATTATAGTAGTTATATTCTTGTAAATAGGAGCAGTATTATAGTAGTTATATTCTTGTACATAGGCAGCATTATAGTAGTTATATTCTTGTACATAGGGGGCAGTATTATAGTAGTTATATTCTTGTGCATAGGGGGCAGTATGATAGTATATTCTGGTACACAGGGGATAGTATTATAATAGTTATATTCTTCTCCATAGGGGGCAGTATTATAGTAGTTATATTCTTGTACATAGGAGCAGTATTATAGTAGTTATATTCTTGTACATAGGGGGCAGAATTATAGTAGTTATATTCCTGTACATAGAGGGCAGTATTATAGTAGTTATATTCTTGTACATAGGAGCAGTATTATAGTAGTTATATTCTTGTACATAGGGGCAGTATTATAGTAGTTATATTCTTGTGCATAGGGTCAGTATTATAGTTGTTATATTCTTGTACATAGGGGCAGTATTATAGCAGTTATATTCTTGTATATAGGAGCAGTATTATAGTAGTTATATTCTTGTACATAGGGACAGTATTATAGTAGTTATATTCTTGTATATAGGAGCAGTATTATAGTAGTTATATTCTTGTACATAGGGACAGTATTATAGTAGTTATATTCTTGTACATAAGAGCAGTATTATAGTAGTTATATTCTTGTACATATGGGGCAGTATTATAGTACTTATATTCTTGTCCATAGGGGGCAGTATTGTAGTAGTTATATTCTTGTACATACGGGGCAGTATTATAGCAGTTATATTCTTGTACATAGTGGGCAGTATTATAGTAGTTATATTCTTGTATAAAGGAGCAGTATTATAGTAGTTATATTCTTGTACATATAATAATAATAATAATAGTTTATTTTTATAGCGCCAACATATTCCGCAGCACTTTTCAAATTTTAGGGGGGACTTATACAGACAATACAGAATAAGCATATCTCATATCGAACGGAGTGAGGGCCCTGCTCGCGAGCTTACAGTCTATGAGGAAGTGGGGGAGACACAAAAGGTAAAAAGTACATATATTGTATAATGCAGCCTTGATATACTGAATAGGATAAATAATAATACATGGACTGGTCGCCAGCCAGTATGTGTGCAGTCCTGACAGAGGCTTTTATGTGCATGGTTGGTTTGAACCCGAAGTTGAAGAAGATTTTAATATGGGGGAAAGCTGGGATGGACAGAGTGTGTTTAGGTGATACGCCAGTCTAAAGAAATGTGTTTTTAGGGTTCGCTTGAAACTGTGGGTATTGGGAATTAATCGAACTGTCCTGGGTAGTGCATTCCAGAGAATTGGCGCAGCACGCGAGAAATCTTGGAGACGGGAGTGGGAAGTTCGGATTATGGAGGATTTTAGTTTCAAGTCATTTGCAGAACGGAGGGCACGTGTAGGGTGGTAGACTGAGACAAGGGAGGAGATGTAGGGGGGTACTGAAGCATGGAGCGCTTTGTGGGTAAGCGTGATAAGTTTAAAACGAACTCTATAGTGGATGGGCAACCAATGCAAAGACTGGCACAGGGAAGAGGCATCTGAGTAGCGGTTGGCGAGGAATATGATCCTGGCTGCTGCGTTCAGGACGGATTGGAGAGGGGAGAGTTTAGTAAGAGGGAGACCGATTAGTAGAGCGTTGCAATAGTCAAGACGAGAATGAATAAGAGCGACAGTAAGAGTTTTTGCCGAGTCAAAGGTGAGAAAAGTCCTGATTCTTGAGATGTTTTTGAGGTGTAGATGACATGAACGAGCGAGTGATTTGATGTGAGGAGTGAAAGAAAGATCTGAATCAAAAATGACCCCAAGACAGCGGGCTTGTAGCTGGGGAGTAATGGTTGAGCCACAAACGGAGATGGCAATATCGGGCACAGGTAGATTAATGGAGGGAGGAAAGACGAGTAGTTCAGTTTTTGACAGATTCAGTTTTAGGTAGAGGGAGGACATAATGTTAGACACAGCAGAAAGACAATCACTGGTCTTTTGTAGTAATGCAGGGGTGATGTCCGGAGCAGAGGTGTATAATTGGGTGTCATCAGCATAGAGATGGTACTGAAAACCGAATCTACTGATTGTTTGTCCAATAGGAGCGGTGTATAAGGAGAAAAGAAGGGGGCCTAGGACTGATCCTTGAGGAACCCCGACAGTAAGAGGAAGTAGGGAGGAGGAGGAGCCGGCAAAAGACACAGAGAAGGAGCGGTCAGAGAGATAAGAGGAGAACCAGGAGAGAACCGTGTCCTTGAGGCCAATAGTGCGGAGCATAGTGAGGAGGAGCTGGTGATCCACAGTGTCAAATGCTGCAGAGAGATCCAGGAGAATCAGCAGGGAGTAGTGACCATTAGATTTAGCTGTTAGTAGATCATTAGAGACTTTAGTGAGGGCAGTTTCAGTAGAATGTAAAGAGCGGAAACCAGATTGTAAAGGGTCAAGAAGAGAGTTGTCTGAGAGATAGCGGATTAGACGGGAGTGGACCAGGCGTTCCAGGAGTTTAGAGATAAAGGGAAGATTGGAAACAGGTCTGTAGTTGGCCGTGCAGTTCTGGTCGAGGGATGGTTTTTTAAGTAATGGTTGTATGCTGGCGTGTTTAAAAGAAGAGGGAAAGATACCAGATGAGAGGGAAAGGTTGAAAATTTTAGTTAGGTGAGAGGTGACAGCTGGAGCAAGGGACTGAAGGAGATGTGAGGGAATAGGGTCGCTGGTGCAGGTGGTAGGGCGAGAAGATGCAAGGAGCCTGATCACTTCATCTTCCGTGACTGGTTCGAAGTCAGAAAATGAGCAAGATACAATGTGGCGGGGGGGAGCATGCATAACATTTGGGGATTGGGAGAAAATTTCCTGTCGGATATGGTCAATTTTTTCTTTGAAATAGTTAGCCAGATCGTCAGCGCTGAGGTCGGTGGTCGGGGCCTGTGCTGTTTGATTGAGGAGAGAATGAAACGTGTCAAAGAGTCGTTTAGGATTATTGGAAAGTGAGATGATGAGGTTGTTAAAGTAGGTTTGTTTGGAGAGGTGAAGGGCAGAGTTATATGTTTTCAGCATAAATTTATAGTGGAGGAAATCTTCGGGCAGATTTGATTTTCTCCACAGCCGTTCAGCGCACCTGGAATACCTCTGGAGAAGACGTGTTTGAGGCGTGTGCCAGGGTTGTCGCCGTCTATGCCGAATTGTTCTTTGTGTAGGAGGTGCGGCTTCATCCAGGGCGCATAGCATTATTTTGTTATAATGCTTCAATGCAGATTCGGGACATGAGAGGGAGGAGATTGGGGCCAATGATGATTGCAACCTTTTTATAAATTTCTGGGTGTTAATGGCGCGTAAATTTCTATAAGTGTGGACGGTGGGAGTGTCTTGAGTAGAGTCACAGTTCTTGACAGAGAATGAAAGAAGATTATGGTCAGAGAGTGGAAGGGGAGAGTTAGTAAAGTCATGTACTGAGCAAAGCCGGGAGAAGATCAGGTCCAATGTGTTCCCGTCCTCATGTGTAGGAGAATTAGCAAGCTGTGAAAGGCCGAAGGAGGAGGTTAATGATAAAAGATGCGTGGCAGATGGGGAAAGAGGATCGCCAATTGGGATGTTAAAGTCTCCCATGATTATCGTGGGGATGTCGCAGGATAGAAAATTTGTAAGCCAGGCAGCAAAGTGATCCAGGAATTGACGGGGGGGACCTGGGGGGCGATAGACAACCGCCACTCGCAGGGAGAAGGGCCGGTAGAGTCTGACTGTGTGGGCCTCAAAGGACGGGAAGATAAGGGAGGGTACAGGGGGGATAACCTGAAAAGTACATTTTGTTGAAAGAAGCAGACCAACACCTCCACCTGATCTGTTGTCAGGTCGCGGGGTATGAGAGAAATGTAGGCCACCATAGGAGAGAGCTGCAGCGGCGGTGGTGTCCGACTGCTGGATCCAGGTTTCAGTGAGAGCCAGAAGGTTGAGGGAATTAGAGAGGAAAAAGTCATGGATGTAAGAGAGTTTATTACAAGCTGAGCGTGCATTCCAAAGGGCACAGTTGAATGAGACAGAAGATATGCAGGGAATATTAATGAGATTAGCAGGGTTTCTGAATGTAACAGGGAAAGAGTTAGTGTTATTATTACTGGAGGGTCCTGGGTTGGGAGAAATATCACCTGCGACTAATAGAAGGAAGATACAGAGAGTGAGCAGATGATTGAGTGATTTGTGAGAGCGTTTCCTGCGTTGTATGGTGGGAATGAATGGATCTGCGTGGTATAACATTGTGAAGAGCGCATGACAACTGTACATAGGAGAAGAGAGGAGTGAGGGATTAATATGGATGAAGTGTGCCGCATTTGTGGGTGAACGGTGAATGTGGATGATTGTAGCAACCAGAGTATAAATGGCACAGATACAAATGGTGAATACTGTTTGCCAAAAAGATGACCTGGAAGCAAGTTTGTTTAATTGTCTTGCATGTCTTACCTGTCTCCTGCCCTGTCCAACTGCCATTTTCTAACTGCCAGGGCACTTTGCTAAATTATGGCACTTCGATAAAGTATGCATAAATGCTATATGCATAAATGCCCCCGCATAAATGCCTCCCCTTAACTAAGTCTCAATATATAGGGACGTATCTGCTTAGATCTGCACAGATTTAACTCATTAACAATCAATCACTAGCTTAAAAGACAACAGGAGACCATAAAGTGCAGGGAAAAAAAAAAAAAAAAAAAAAAAAAACAGACTAGTAAACTCGGCATGGATCATAAACTCTTAAAGTAAGTGTGATGACCTTTAAGTATCATGGAATAAAAAAGCTAGAGGAGTGAAAAAATATATACCAGAAATTGATAGGCTGCAGAGCATTGCATGGAGATATAATGCAGTTTTCAGGACAGATCACACAAGCAGTGAAAAATATATACCAGAAATTGATAGGCTGCAGAGCATTGCATGGAGATATAATGCAGTTTTCAGGACAGATCACACAAGCAGTGAAAAATATATACCAGAAATTGATAGGCTGCAGAGCATTGCATGGAGATATAATGCAGTTTTCAGGACAGATCACACAAGCAGTGAAAAATATATACCTGTAAGAAGAGAAGAAAGATGAATATTAGCAATGCCATTTTCTAACTGCCAGGGCACTTTGCTAAATTATGGCACTTCGATAAAGTATGCATAAATGCTATATGCATAAATGCCCCCGCATAAATCATAGGGACAGTATTATAGTAGTTATATTCTTGTACATAGGAGCAGTATTATAGTATTATTATATAATACTGAGACCAATCAGCGATTTTATCGCCAAATTTAAACAAGCTCTCCGGTCCTCACTAACACAGTTCGCTGATTGGTCGCGGCCGCCACCCGTGACCAATCACTGATATTGCCGCCAAATTTAAACACCGGTTTGCTGATTAGTCGCGGTTGCCGGCCCCGACCAATCAGCGATTTTGGCGCCAAATTTAAACAACGTTCTGCTGATTGCGCCCGGTCGGCCGCATACATATTCTAGAATACCCGATGCGTTAGAATCGGGCCACCATCTAGTAGTAGTTATATTCTTGTACATAGGAGCAGTACTATAGTAGTTATATTCTTGTACATAGGGGCAGTATTACAGTAGTTATATTCTTGTACATAGGAGCAGTATTATAGTAGTTATTTTCCTGAACATAGGGGCCAGTATTATAGTAGTTATATTCTTGTATATAGGGGCAGTATTATAGTAGTTATATTCTTGCATATAGGGGCAGTATTATAGTAGTTATATTCTTGCATATAGGGGCAGTATTATAGTAGTTATATTCTTGCACATAGGGGCAGTATTATAGTAGTTATATTCTTGTACATATGGGGCAGTATTATAGTAGTTATATTCTTGTACATATGGGGCAGTATTATAGTAGTTATATTCTTGTATATAAAGGCAGTATTATAGTAGTTATATTCTTGTATATAGGGGCGGTATTATAGTACATGGGGGTTATTAAGGGCGCTGGTGGGTATAGTTTAGTTTACCTGCAGCAAGTAGTAAGGGGCACCATATAACACATAAGAATAAAACCTAAATGTAAAAAAGATCTACTGCGCTGGTAAACTTACTCTAAAATGACACGAGAGGGTTAATGATAAAAAGAAGAATTTATTTATACAAAGAATTGTTAAGGCTGAGTTCACATGATGCGTATTTCATGCGTTTCCGCGGCGTTTTTGCAGTTGCGTAAATGCCGCGGAAACGCATGAAAAACGCATGGTAGAAGGGAAGCAATGTTCCCCAATTGAAATCCGCATGTGCTGTGCCCATGATGCGGATTTTTCCGCAGCGTAAACGCTGCGCTCAAAAATCCGCAGCATGTCAATTAATTTTGCGGAAACGCGGCGTTTTCGCCGCCATTGACTTGCATTAGAACGCGCCAATTCCGCAAGACTGCATCTGTACTTGCGTAATTGGTGCGTTCTAATGTGCGGATGGTACCCGGGTGTGGAGGAGAGGAGAGTCTCATCCAGACTCAGGTACCATTAAAAAAGCTGTAAAAACAAGAATAAAATAAAAAATATATATATACTTACCATCTGTCGGCCCGCGCAGCGCTCCTGCTTGGTTCCCGGCACTTGCAGTGAGTTGTAGGACCTGCGGTGACGTCAGAGTCATGTGACGGGTCACGTGACGCTGACGTCGGCAGGTCTTTCAATTCAAAGTTACCGGCAGCCGGGAGAACGGAGTGAGCAGGACAGCGCGGGCCATCGGAGGTAAGTATATACACTCTCTCGGGTCACACTATATAAATCCATGCTGTTTGCATGGATTTATATAGTGTGACCTAGTTGTCAAGCACTTTCCAGGTGATGCTAAAATCGCCTGGAAAGCGCTTGTCAATCTGCATGTGGATCCGCATGTATTCTGCAGGAAAAACGCATGCACAATCTGCATGCGTTTTTTCTGCCAGGGAGATGCAGAAATGATGCAGAAATTTTCTGCTTCATTTCTGCATCGTGTGCACATAGCCTTAAAATATATCTTCTTGAGTTCCCACTTTATAATACCCTATAGTCCTTCAAGCAAACCCAGGACAGGGACTCTCCAGTCCAAAACAGATGTAAATAGACTTTACCACCTATCTAAGATCCGAACTATAACAGGTAAATATCCAACTTAATCTCTAAACGTGGTAACATCCTGTCTCTTAATAATTAGTCCATTCTTTACTCACAGCTGACCGTTTCAGCAGAGCTAGCCAGAGGCGTCCATACTCCTGTGATTACTCTTCCACCACCTAACTGCACTCCAGGTAATTAGAACCTCCATATACTAAAAAGGAATCCGCCAACTTATCCTAAGCTTACCAAAGTATATATATACCCCTCACAGGTACTCGTACGTCCTGGACTTACCGAGAACAACCAACTAGGAAAATCTGGTATCCCGATCATATTTCTCCAAGGAACCTCTACTTCTTCTGTGAATTTTAACCCTGTATTTTAACTATATATTTTAAACAATTCTTTGTATAAATAAATTCTTCGTTTTATCATTAACCCTCTCGTGTCATTTTAGAGTGAGTTTACCAGCGCAGTAGATCTTTTTTACATTTTTTGCAGTATTATAGTAGTTATATCCCTGTACACAGGGGCAGTATTATAGTAGTTATGTTCTTGTACATAGGGAGCAGTATTATAGTAGTTATATTCTTGTCCATAGGGGGCAGTATTATAGTAGTTATATTCTTGTACATAGGGGGCAGTATTATAGTAGTTATATTCTTGTATAGAGGGGCAGTATTATAGTAGTTATATTCTTGTACATAGGAGCAGCATTATAGTAGTTTTATTCTTGTACATAGGGGGCAGTATTATAGTAGTTATATTCTTGTACATAGGAGCAGTATTATAGTAGTTATATTCTTGTAAACAGGGGGCAGTAATAAAGTAGTTATATTCTTGTACATAGGAGCAGTATTATAGTAGTTATATTCTTGTACATATGGGGCAGTATTATAGTAGTTATATTCTTGTCCATAGGGGGCAGTATTATAGTAGTTATAGTCTTGTATATAGGGGGCAGTATTATAGTAGTTTTATTCATGTACATAGGGGCAGTATTATAGTAGTTATATTCTTGTACATATGGGGCAGTATTATAGTAGTTATATTCGTGTCCATAGGGTGCAGTATTATAGCAGTTATATTCTTGTACATAGGGGGCAGTATTATAGTAGTTATATTCCTGTACATAGGGGCAGTATTATAGCAGTTATATTCTTGTGCATAGGGGGCAGTATTATAGTAGTTATATTCTTGTACATAGGGGCAGTATTTTAGTAGTTATATTCATGTACATAGGGGGCAGTATTATAGTAGTTATATTCTTCTACATAGGAAGCAGTATAATAGCAGTTATATTCTTGTACATAGGGGGCAGTATTATAGTAGTTATATTCCTGTACACAGGGGCAGTATTATAGTAGTTATATTCTTGTACATAGGGGCAGTATTATAGAAGTTATATTCATGTACATAGGGGCAGTATTATAATAGTTATATTCTTGTACATAGGAGCAGTATAATAGTAGTTATATTCTTGTACATAGGGGTAGTATTATGGTAGTAATATTCTTGTACATATGGGGCAGTATTTTAGTAGTTATATTCTTGTTCATAGGGGGCAGTATTATAGTAGCTATATTCCTGTACATAGGGGGCAGTATAATGGTAGTTATATTCTTGTACATTGGAACAGTATTATAGTAGTTATATTATTGTACATAGGTGACCATATTATAGTAGTTATATTCTTGTACATAGGGGACAGTATTATAGTAGTTATATTCTTGTACATAGAGGCAGTATTATAGTAGTTATTTTCTTGAACATAGGGGGCAGTATTATAGTAGTTATATTCTTGTACATAGGGGGTAGTATTATAGCAGTTATATTCTTGTACATAGGGGCAGTATTATAGTAGTTATATTCCTGTACATAGGGGCAGTATTATAGTAGTTATTTTCTTGTACATAGGGGGCAGTATTATAGTAGTTATATTCTTGTACATAGGGGCAGTATTATAGTAGTTATATTCATGTACATAAGAGCAGTATTATTGTAGTTATATTCTTATAGATAGGGGGCAGTATTATAGTAGTTATATTCTTGTACATAGGGGCAGTATTATTGTAGTTATATTCTTCTTCATATGGGGCAGTATTATAGTAGTTATATTCTTGTACATAGGGGGCAGTATTATAGTAGTTATATTCTTGTACATAGGGGGCAGTATTATAGTAGTTATATTCCAGTACATAGGAGCAGTATTACAGTAGTTATATTCTTGTGCATAGGGAGCAGTATTATAGTAGTCATATTCTTGTACATAAGAGCAGTATTATAGTAGTTATATTCTTGTACATAGGGGCAGTATTATAGTAGTTATATTCTTGTACATAGGAGTAGTATTATAGTAGTTATATTCTTGCACACAGGGGATAGTATTATAATAGTTATATTCTTGTCCATAGGGGGCAGTATTATGGTAGTTATATTCTTGTACATAGGAGCAGTATTATAGTAGTTATATTCTTGTACATAGGGTGCAGTATTAATGTAGTTATATTCTTGTACATAGTAGCAGTATTATAGTAGTTATATTCTTGTACATAGGGGGCAGTATTATAGTAGTTATATTCTTGTACATAGGGGCAGTATTATAGTAGTTATATTTTTGTACATAGGAGCAGTATTACAGTAGTTACATTCTTGTACACAGGGGATAGTATTATAATAGTTATATTCTTGTCCATATGGGGCAGTATTATAGTAGTTATATTCTTGTACATAGGGGGCAGCATTATAGTAGTTATATTCTTGTAGATAGGAGCAGTATTATAGCAGTTATATTCTTGTACATATGGGGCAGTATTATAGTAGTTATATTCCAGTACATAGGGGCAGTATTATAGTAGTTATATTCTTGTACATAGGGGGCAGTATTATAGTAGCTATATTCTTGTACATAGGGGCAGTATTATAGTAGTTATATTTTTGTACATAGGAGCAGTATTATAGTAGTTATATTCTTGTACATAGGAGAAGTATTATAGTAGTTATATTCTTGTACACAGGGGATAGTATTATAATAGTTATATTCTTGTCCACAGGGGGCAGTATTATAGTAGTTATATTCTTGTACATAGGAGCAGTATTATAGTAGTTATATTCTTGCACATAGGGGGCAGTATTATAGTAGTTATATTCTTGTACATAGAAGCAGTATTACAGTAGTTGCATTCTTGTACACAGGGGATAGTATTATAATAGTTATATTCTTGTACATAGGGGCAGTATTATAGTAGTTATATTCTTGTACATAGGGGGCAGTATTATAGTAGTCATATTTTTGTACATAGGAGCAGTATTACAGTAGTTGCATTCTTGTACACAGGGGATAGTATTATAATAGTTATATTCTTGTCCATATGGGGCAGTATTATAGTAGTTATAGTCTTGTACATAGGAGCAGTGTTATAGTAGTTATATTCTTGTACATAGGGGCAGTATTATAGTAGTTATATTCTTGTACATAGGGGCAGTATTATAGTAGTTATATTCTTGTACTTAGGGGCAGTATTATAGTAGTTATATTTTTGTACATAGGAGCAGTATTATACTAGTTATATTCTTGTACATATGGGGCAGTATTATAGTAGTTATATGCTTGTCCCTAGGGGGCAGTATTATGGAAGTTATATTATTGTGCATAGGGAGCAGTATTATAGTATATTCTTGTACATAGGAGCAGTATTATAGCAGTTATATTCTTGTACATATGGGGCAGTATTATAGTAGTTATATTCTTGTACATAGGGGCAGTATTATAGTAGTTATATTCTTGTACATAGGGGGCAGTATTATAGTAGTTATATTCCTGTACATAGGGGGCAGTATTATAGTAGTTATAGTCTTGTACATAGGGAGCAGTATTATAGTATATTCTTGTACATAGGAGCAGTATTACATTAGTTATATTCTTGTGCATAGGGAGCAGTATGATAGTATATCCTTGTAAACAGGGGATAGTATTATAATAGTTATATTCTTGTCCATAGGGGGATGTATTATAGTAGTTATATTCTTGTACATAGGAGCAGTATTATAGTAGTTATATTCTTGTACATAGGGGCAGTATTATAGTAGTTATATTCTTGTACATAGGAGCAGTATTATAATATTTATATTCTTGTACATAGGGGGCAGTATTATGGTAGTTATATTCTTGTACATAGGAGCAGTATTATAGTAGCTATATTCTTGTACATAGGGGGCAGTATTATAGTAGTTATATTCTTGTACATAGGGGCTGTATTATAGTAGTTATATTCTTGTACATAGGGGGCAGTATTATAATAGTTATATTCTTGTACATAGGGGGCAGTATTATAGTAGTTATATTCTTGTACATAGGGGCAGTATTATAGTAGTTATATTCATGTACATAAGGGGGCAGTATTATAGTAGTTATATTCCTGTACATAGGAGCAGTAATTTAGTAGTTATATTCTTGTACATAGGGGGCAGAATTATAGTAGTTTTATTCCTGTACTTAGGGGGCAGTATTATAGTAGTTATATTCTTGTACATGGGGGCAGTATTATAGTAGTTATATTTTTGTACATAGGAGCAGTATTACAGTAGTTATATTCTTGTACATAGGGGACAGTATTATAGTAGTTATATTCCTGTACATAGGGGGCAGTATTATAGTTGTTAGAGTCTTGTACATTGGGAGCAGTATTATAGTATATTCTTGTACATAGGAGCAGTATTATAGCAGTTATATTCTTGTACATAGGGAGCAGTATTATAGTAGGTATATTCTTGTACATAGGGGCAGTATTATAGTAGTTATATTCTTGTATAAAGGGGCAATATTATAGTATATTCTTGTACTTATGGGGCAGTATTATAGTAGTTATATTATTGTACATAGGGTGCAGTATTATAGTAGCTATATTATTGTACATAGGGGCAGTATTATAGTAGTTATATTCTTGTACATAGGGGGCAGTGTTATAGTAGTTATATTTTTGTACAAAGGGTCGGTATTATAGTAGTTATATTCTTGTACATAGGAGCAGTATTATAGTAGTTATATTCTTGTACATAGGGGGCAGTGTTATAGTAGTTATATTCTTGTACAAAGGGGCGGTATTATAGTAGTTATATTCTTGTACATAGGAGCAGTATTATAATAGTTATATTCTTGTAAACAGGGGGCAGTATTACAGTAGTTATATTTTTGTAAATAGGAGCAGTATTATAGTAGTTATATTCTTGTACATAGGGGGCAGTATTATAGTAGACTAGATGTTGGCCCGATTCTAACGCATCGGGTATTCTAGAATAGGTATGCGGCCGACCGGGCGCAAGCAGCAGAGCGGTGTTTACATTTGGCGCCAAAATCGCTGATTGGTCGAGGCCGGCAACAGCGACCAATCAGCAAAGCGGTGTTAAAATTTGGCGCCTATATCGCAGATTGGTCACGGCCGGCGGTCGCGACTAATCAGCAGAGCGGGGTTTAAATTTGGCGCCAATAATGCTGATTGTTTGCGGCCGGCGGTCGCGACCAATCAGCAGAGCGGTATTTAAATTTGGCACCAATAATGGTGATTGATCACGGTCGCGACCAATCAGCAGAGCGGTGTTTAAATTTGTCGCCAATAATGCTGGCTATTCGTGACCGGTAACCGCGACCAATGAGCAGAGCGGTGTTTAAATTTGGCGCCAATATCGCTGATTGGTCACGGCCGGTGGTTGCGACTAATCAGCAGAGCGGTGTTTAAATTTGGCGCCAATACTGCCGATTGGTCGCGGCCAGCGACCGCGACCAATCAGCAGAGCGGGGTTTACATTTGGCGCCAAAATCGCTGATTGGTCACGCCTGGCGGTCGCGACCAATCAGCAGAGCGGGGTTTAAATTTTGCGCCAATACTGCTGATTGTTCACGGCCGGCGACCGCGACCAATTAGCAGAGCATTGTTTAAATTTGGCGCCAATCTCGCTGATTGGTCGCGGCTGGCGGTAGCGACCAATCAGCAGAGCGGTGTTTCAATTTGCCACCAAAATCGCTGATTGGTCGGGGCCGGCCACCGCGACCAATCAGCAGAGCGGGGTTTAAATTTGCCGCCCATATCGATGATTGGTCGGGGCCGGCGGCCGCAACTAATCAGCGTCATATTAGTGAGGACCGGGGAGCGGCGCTGCCTGTGCGGGTACTTCCGCTGCGAGCAGCGGGGAGATGAGCGGCTGCTCGCAGCAGAAGCATCCCGACCGGCGGCGCCGCTCCTCGGTCCTCCATTCACACTTGCCGTCGGGAGATCATAGCGCTATTTAAATTAGGCACCAATCTCGCTGATTGGTCGCGGTCGGCTGGCGGCCGCAACCAATCAGCAGAGCGTTGTTTAAATTTGGCGCCAATCTCGCTGATTGGTCGCGGACGCCAGACTCGACCAATCAGCAGAGCGTTGTTTAAATTTGGCGCCAATCTCGCTGATTGGTCGCGGCTGGCAACCGCGACCAATCAGCAGAGCGCTGTTTAAATTTGGCGCAAATCTCGCTGATTGGTCGCGGCTGGAGTCCGCGACCAATCAGCAGAGCGTTGTTTTAAATTTGGCGGCAAGCTCGCTGATTGGTCGCGGCTGGCGTCCGCGACCAATCAGCACAGCAGTGTTTAAATGTGGAGCCAAGATCGGTGATTGGTCGCGGCCGATATTTAAATGTGGCGCCCAAATCGGTGATTGGTCGCGGGCAGCGTCCGCGACAAATCAGCATAGTAGTGTTTAACTTTTGCGGCAAGATCAGTGATTGGTCGCGGGCCAAGACCGCAACCAATCACCGATTTGTGCGGCACATTTAAATAGCGGCCGCGACCAATTGGATGTCAGCGCCGCTCCCCGGTCCTCCCTTCACACCCTAGCCGCATGGATGTCAGCGTCGCTGCCTGTGCGGATACTTCCGCTGCAAGAACCAGGGACATGAGCGGGCGCTCGCAGCAGAAGTATCCCGACCCGCAGCGCCGCTCCCCGGTCCTCCCTTCCGTATGGAAGTCAGCGGCGCCGGCGATCGGGGTCCTTCCACTGCTACCGGCCGGGAGATGAGCGCCTCGCGCCGGTCATCTCCCGGCTGCATCGCCGCCCCGCAGATGGGTCCGGCGGTCGAGGTCCTTCTGCTGGTAACGGCCGGGAGATGAGCGCCTCGCGCCGGTCATCTCCCGGCTGCATCGCCGCTGAGCTCCGTCCCGCAGATGAGCCGCTAACGGCCGCCATCTTTTTTCAGAAATCCTGCGGCGCTGATTGGCCGCTGCCGGACCAATGAGCGACGCGGGATTTCCAGGACAGACAGACAGACAGAAAGACAGACAGACAGACAGATGGGATAAGACGATTATATATATAGATATTTTCTTGAACATAGGGGCCAGTATTATAGTAGTTATATTCTTGTACATAGGGGCAGTATTATAGTAGTTATATTCTTGTAAATAAGGGGTAGTATTATAGTAGTTATAGTCCTGTACATGGGGGCAGTATTATAGTAGTTATATTCTTATACATAGGAGGCAGAATTATAGTAGTTATATTCCTGTACATAGAGGGCAGTATTATAGTAGTTATATTCTTGTACATAGGAGCAGTATTATAGTAGTTATATTCTTGTACATAAGAGCAGTATTATAGTAGTTATATTCTTGTACATAGGAGCAGTATTATAGTAGTTATATTCTTGTACATAGGTGCAGTATTATAGCAGTTATATTCCTGTATAAATGGGGCAGTATTATAGTATATTCTTGTACATAGGGGGGGGCAGTATTATAATAGTTATATTCTTGTACATAGGGGGCAGTATTATAGTATATCTATTCTTGTACATAGGGGGCAGTATTATAGTAGTTATATTCTTGTACATAGGGGGCAGTATTATCTACTATATAATTGTCTTATCCCGTCTGTCTGTCTGTCTGTCTATCTGTCTGTCTGTCTTTCTGTCTGTCTGTCCTGGAAATCCCGCGTCGCTCATTGGTCCGGCAGCGGCCAATCAGTGCCGCGGGATTTCTGAAAAAAGATGGCGGCCGTTAGCGGCTCATCTGGCGGACGGAGGTCAGCGGCTAACGTCGGAAGATCAGCGGCTTGGCCCGCTGATCTCCCGACAGCAAGTGTGAACGGCGGACCGGGGTGCGGAGCCGCCGGTCGGGATGCTTCTGCTGCGAGTAGCTGCTCATCTCCCGGCTTCTCGCAGCAGAAGGAGCCGCACAGGCAGCGCTTCTCCCTGGTCCTCGCTAATATGGAGCCGCTCAAGCAGCGCCGCTCCCGGGCCCACACTAATACGACGTTGATTGGTTGCGGTGGCCGGCCGCCCGCGGCCAATCAGCGAGATGGGCGGCAAATTTAAACGCCGCTCTGCTGATTGGTCGCGGTGGCCGGTCGCGACCAATCAGCGAGATGGGCGGCAAATTTAAATGCCGCTCTGCTGATTGGTCCCGGTGGCCGGCAGCGACCAATCAGCGAGATGGGCGGCAAATTTAAACGCCGCTGTGCTGATTGGTCGCGTTGGCCGACAGCGACCAATCAGCGAGATGGGCGGCAAATTTAAACGCTGCTCTGCTGATTGTTCGCCGCCGGCCACCGCGACCAATCAGCAAGATGTCCGGCAAATTTAAACGCCGCTCTTCTGATTAATCGCGGCCGGCCACCGCGACCAATCAGCGAGATGGGCGGCAAATTTAAACGCCGCTCTGCTCATTGGTCGCAGTGGCGGGCCGCGACCAATCAGCGAGATGGGCGGCAAATCTAAACGCCGCTCTGCTGATTGGTCGCTGTGGCCAGGCGCGACCAATCAGCAATATAGGCTGCAAATTTAAACGCCGCTCTGCTGATTGGTCGTGGTGGCCGACCGCGACCAATCAGCGAGATTGGCGCTAAATTTAAACACCGCTCTGCTGATTGGTCGCGGCCGCTGGCCGACCGCGACCGATCAGCGAGATTGGCGCCAAACTTAAACAACGCTCTGCTGATTGGTCGCGGCCGCAGCCGACCGCTACCAATCAGCGATTTTGACGCCAAGTTTAAACACCGCTCTGCTCATTGGTCCCAGCCGCCGGCCGAGACCAATCACCGAGATTGCCACCAAATTTAAACAACGCTCTGCTGATTGGTCGATTTTATCGCCAAATTTAAACAAGCTCTCCGGTCCTCACTAACACAGTTCGCTGATTGGTCGCGACCGCCACCCGTGACCAATCACCGATATTGCCGCCCAATTTAAACACCGTTTTGCTGATTAGTCGTGGTTGCCGGCCGCGACCAATCAGCGATTTTGGCGCCAAATTTAAACAACGTACTGCTGATTGCGCCCGGTCGGCCGCATACATATTCTAGGATACCCGATGCGTTAGAATCGGGCCACCATCTAGTAGTAGTTATATTCTTGTACATAGGGGTAGTATTATAGTAGTTATATTCTTGTACATAGGAGCAGTATTATAGTAGCTATATCATTGTACATAGGGGCAGTATTATAGTAGTTATATTCTTGTACATAGGAGCAGTATTATAGTAGTTATATTCTTGTACATAGGAGCAGTATTATAGCAGTTATATTCTTGAAAACAGGGGGCAGTATTACAGTAGTTATATTCTTGTACATAGGGGCCAGTATTATGGTAGTCATATTCTTGTATATAGGAGCAGTATTATAGTAGTTATATTCTTGTACATAGGGGGCAGTATTATAGCAGTTATATTCTTGTACATAGGGGGCAGTATTATAGTAGCTATATTCTTGTACATAGGGGGCAGTATTATAGTAGTTTTATTCTTGTACATAGGGGGCAGTATTATTGTAGTTTTATTCTTGTACATAGGGGGCAGTATTATAGTAGTTATATTCTTGTACATAGGAGCAGTATTATAGTAGTTATATTATTGTACATAGGGGGCAGTATTATAGTAGTTATTTTCTTGAACATAGGGGCCAGTATTATAGTAGTTATATTTTTGTACATAGGGGCAGTATTATAGTAGTTATATTCTTGTACATTTGGGGCAGTATTATAGTAGTTATATTCTTGTACATAGGGGCAGTATTATAGCAGTTATATTCTTGTATAAATGGGGCAGTATTATAGTATATTCTTGTACATAGGAGCAGTATTATAGTAGTTATATTCTTATACATAGGGGGCAGTATTATAGTAAATCTATTCTTGTACATAGGGTGCAGTATTATAGTAGTTATATTCTTGTACAAAGGGGCAGTATTATAGTAGTTCTATTTTTGTACATAGGGGGCAGTATTATAGTAGTTATATTCTTGAACATAGGAGCAGTATTATAGTAGTTATATTCTTGTACATAGGGGGCAGTATTATAGTAGTTATATTCTTGTACATAGGGGGCAGTATTATTGTAGTTATATTCTTGTACATATGGGGCAGTATTATAATAGTTATAGTCTTGTATATAGGGGGCAGTATTATAGTAGTTTTATTCTTGTACATAGGGGGCAGTATTATAGTAGTTTTATTCTTGTACATAGGGGGCAGTATTATAGTAGTTATATTCTTGTACATAGGAGCAGTATTATAGTAGTTATATTCTGGTAAACAGGGGGCAGTATTACAGTAGTTATATTCTTGTACATACGTCCCGTATTATAGCAGTTATATTCTTGTACATATGGGGCAGTATTATAGCATTTATATTCTTGTCCATAGGGGGGCAGTATTATAGTAGTTATTTTCTTGAACATAGGGGCCAGTATTATAGTAATTATATTCTTGCACATATAGGGCAGTATTATAGTACTTATATTCTTGTCCATAGGGGGGCAGTATTATAGAAGTTATATTCTTGTACATAAGGGGCAGTATTATAGTAGTTATATTCCTGTACATAGGGGGCAGTATTATAGTAGTTATATTCATGTACATAGGAGCAGTATTATAGTAGTTATATTCTTGTAGATAGGGGGCAGTATTATAGTAGTTATATTCTTGTGCATAGGGAGCAGCATGATAGTATATTCTTGTACACAAGGGATAGTATTATAATAGTTATATTCTTGTCTATAGGGGGCAGTATTATAGTAGTTATATTCTTGTACATAGGAGCAGTATTATAGTAGTTATATTCTTGTACATAGGAGCAGAATTATAGTAGTTATATTCTTGTACATAGGGGGCAGTATTATAGTAGTTATATTCTTGTACATAGGAGCAGTATTATAGTAGTTATATTCTTGTACATAGGGGGCAGTATTATAGTAGTTATATTCTTGTACATAGGGGGCAGTATTATGGTAGTCATATTCTTGTGCATAGGGAGCAGTATTATAGTATATTCTTGTACATAGGAGCAGTATTATAGTAGTTATATTCTTGTACATAGGGGGCAGTATTATAGCAGTTATATTCTTGTACATAGGGGGCAGAATTATAGTAGCTATATTCTTGTACATAGGGGGCAGTATTATAGTAGTTTTATTCTTGTACATAGGGGGCAGTATTATTGTAGTTTTATTCTTGTACATAGGGGGCAGTATTATAGTAGTTATATTCTTGTACATAGGGGGCAGTATTATAGTAGTTATATTCTTCTACATGGAAGCAGTATTATTGCAGTTATATTCTTGTACATAGGGAGCCGCATTATTGTAGTAATATTCTTGTACATAAGAGCAGTATTATAGTAGTTATATTCTTGTACATAGGGGGCAGTATTATAGTAGTTATATTCTTGTATATAGGAGCAGTATTATAATAGTTATATTCTTGTACATAGGGGGCAGTATTATAGTAGTCATATTCCTGTACATAGGAGCAGTATTATAGTTGTTCTATACTTGTACATAGGGGGCAGTATTATAGTAGTTATATTCTTGTATATAGGAGCAGTATTATAGTAGTTATATTCTTGTCCATAGGGGGCAGTATTATAGTAGTTATATTCCTGTACATAGGAGCAGTATTATAGTTGTTCTATTCTTGAACATAGGGGGCAGTATTATAGTAGTTATATTCTTGTACATAGGGGGCAGTATTATAGTTGTTATATTCTTGTACATAGGAGCAGTATTATAGTAGCTATATCATTGTACATAGGGGCAGTATTATAGTAGTTATATTCTTGTACATAGGAGCAGTATTATAGTAGTTATATTCTTGTACATAGGGGGCAGAATTATAGTAGTTATATTCTTGTACATAGGGGGCAGTATTATAGTAGTTATATTCCTGTACATAGGGGGCAGTATTATAGTAGTTCTATTTTTGTACATAGGGGGCAGTATTATAGTAGTTATATTCTTATACATAGGGGGCAGTATTATAGTAGTTATATTCTTGTACATAGGAGCAGTATTATAGTAGTTATATTCTTGTACATAAGGGGCATTATTATAGTAGTTATATTCTTGTACATAGGGTCAGTATTATGGTAGTCATATTCTTGTGCATAGGGAGCAGTATTATAGCATATTCTTGTACATAGGAGCAGTATTATAGTAGTTATATTCTTGTACATAGGGGGCAGTATTATAGCAGTTATATTCTTGTACATAGGGGGCAGTATTATAGTAGCTATATTCTTGTACATAGGGGGCAGTATTATAGTAGTTTTATTCTTGTACATAGGGGGCAGTATTATTGTAGTTTTATTCTTGTACATAGGGGGCAGTATTATAGTAGTTATATTCTTGTACATAGGGGGCAGTATTATAGTAGTTATATTCTTGTACATGGAAGCAGTATTATTGAAGTTATATTCTTGTACATAGGGATCCGCATTATTGTAGTAATATTCTTGTACATAAGAGCAGTATTATAGTAGTTATATTCTTGTACATAGGAGGCAGTATTATAGTAGTTATATTCTTGTATATAGGAGCAGTATTATAGTAGTTATATTCTTGTACATAGGGGGCAGTATTATAGTAGTCATATTCTTGTACATAGGAGCAGTATTATAGTTGTTCTATACTTGTACATAGGGGGCAGTATTATAGTAGCTATATTCTTGTATATAGGAGCAGTATTATAGTAGTTATATTCTTGTCCATAGGGGGCAGTATTATAGTAGTTATATTCTTGTACATAGGAGCAGTATTATAGTTGTTCTATTCTTGTACCTAGGGGGCAGTATTATAGTAGTTATATTCTTGTACATAGGAGCAGTATTATAGTAGTTATATTCTTGTACATAGGGGGCAGTATTATAGTAGTTATATTCTTGTACATAGGAGCAGTATTATAGTAGTTATATTCTTGTACATAGGGGGCATTATTATAGTAGTTATATTCTTGTACATAGGGGGCAGTATTATGGTAGTCATATTTTTGTGCAAAGGGAGTAGTATTATAGTATATTCTTGTACATAGGAGCAGTATTATAGTAGTTATATTCTTGTACATAGGGGGCAGTATTATAGCAGTTATATTCTTGTACATAGGGGCAGTATTATTGTAGCTATATTCTTGTACATATGGGGCAGTATTATAGTAGTTTTATTCTTGTACATAGGGGGCAGTATTATTGTAGTTTTATTCTTGTACATAGGGGGCAGTATTATAGTAGTTATATTCTTGTACATAGGGGGCAGTATTATAGTAGTTATATTCTTGTACATGGAAGCAGTATTATTGCAGTTATATTCTTGTACATAGGGAGCCGCATTATTGTAGTAATATTCTTGCACATAAGAGCAGTATTATAGTAATTATATTCTTGTACATAGGAGGCAGTATTATAGTAGTTATATTCTTGTATATAGGAGCAGTATTATAGTAGTTATATTCTTGTACATAGGGGGCAGTATTATAGTAGTCATATTCTTGTACATAGGAGCAGTATTATAGTTGTTCTATACTTGTCCATAGGGGGCAGTATTATAGTAGTTATATTCTTGTACATAGGAGCAGTATTATAGTTGTTCTATTCTTGTACCTAGGGGGCAGTATTATAGTAGTTATATTCTTGTACATAGGGGGCAGTATTATAGTAGTTATATTCCTGTACATAGGGGGCAGTATTATAGTAGTTCTATTTTTGTACGTAGGGGGCAGTATTATAGTAGTTATATTCTTGTACATAGGGGGCAGTATTATAGTAGTTCTATTTTTGTACGTAGGGGGCAGTATTATAGCAGTTATATTCTTGTACATAGTGTGCATTATTATAGTAGTTATATTCCTGTACATAGGAGCAGTATTATAGTAGTTATATTCTTGTACATAGGGGGCAGTAATATAGTAGTTATATTCTTGTATGTAGGAGCAGTATTATAGTAGATATATTCTTGTACATAGGGGCAGTATTATAGCAGTTATATTCTTGTACATAGGAGCAGTATTATAGTAGTTATATTCTATTACATAGAAGGCAGTATTATAGTTGTGTTACACACACGCCACTAGGTTCAGATAGAGCGAGACGGTTTTCATGAATTCTTTGGAATTCTGGGGGAACCGTTACTCAGGGCGACCATAGGCTGCAGCTTCTCTCAGGCACACGATTGATTCAATTGCTGACCAGACACATCTGACAAGAGTCTTTTTCAACAATTTAACAATGGAATTTAATCTGAGGCATGGCCAGTGCAATTCAGGGATATTACAGCAACAATCTTCATTACAGAACAGTCTGAGTTTCTTGAGCAACCGGCTCCAGTAACAATACAGTAGTTTCTTCCAAAGGCACAGTATTACAGTCTCTTCAGTGGCATAATTTAGCATAGATTAGATCTCTTAGCACCACACTTCTATGCATACAAAACCACAGACTTTTCCTTCACAAGGACTCAATAGTACACAGCATTCTTTATCCTGCATGGAGATGGAGGGGGGAGTGTTTGATGAGGGAGATGATCCCTATGACACAATTCCTTCCAGTCCTTATCTTCCTGTCTGATAAATACTCTGCATTGTTATTTCAGGGAGTTTATCTGACCTGTGTTTAGTTTCTCTCCTGATCTGAATCCTGTTCAGTTGCCTTCTGTTATATCCGCCACAAAACAACGCAAAAACTGTTTATCATCCTGAGTCTAATGGACAGGCTAAAAGAAAGAACCAGGATGTTAACCAGACGAAAATGACAAATGGACTCCCAACCTGTCACAAAAAGCACGCCAAAAGCGAGCCACAAACTGAGGTCCTCTATCAGAAACAATATCCGTGGGAACGCCATGGAGCTTGACAATCTCCTTAAGAAACGCCTTAGCGAGTGTCTTGGCGTTGGGCAACTTAATGAATGGAACCAAATGACACATCTTACTAAAACGGTCTACGACCACCCAGATGACAGTAAAACCCTCGGACACAGGAAGATCAGTAATAAAATCCATTGTGAGATGCGTCCAAGGGGCACTAGGAATCTCCAGAGGGCAAAGCAACCCCGCAGCAGGAGTATGTGAAGCCTTTGACCTAGCACACACCATACATTGACACACCCACTTGATGACTTCCTTCTGCCATCCAGGCCACCAAAAACTGCGACTGATAAGTCTCTTAGTCTCCGAAACTCCTGGATGACCTGTCAACCGAGACTCATGACACTCCACAAACAAATCTCTCCTAAAGGCTCTAGGCACGAACAACCTCCCATGGGGAGTGTTAGATGGAGCATCATCTTGAGCTTTCAGAATCCCATTCTCCAAAACGGAGTCCAATGCCGCCACCACAACTCCTTTCTGTAAAATGCTCTCCTCCTCCTCGGCACCGACCATAGGATAGAAGCTGTGAGATAAAGCATCGGCTTTAACATTCTTAGTAACAGGAATATAGGTAACAGAAAAATGAAACAAAGAAAAAAAAAGTGCGCACCTAGCTTGACGGGCATTCAAGCGCTTGGCAGCATCCAGATAGATCAAATTCTTATGATCTGTGAAAACCTGAATAGGAAATCTAGCGCCTTCCAAAAAATGACGGCAATGTTCAAACGCGAGTTTAATAGCCAGCAACTCCCGATTTCCAACATCATAATTCAGTTCGGTTTCCGAAAATGTTTTCGAAAAGAAGGCACAAGGATGTACTCCACCCTTGTTCTCCTGAGACAAAACTGCTCCGACCCCCACCGATGAAGCATCGACCTCGACCATAAAAGGCTTGGTCTCATCAGGCTGCATAAGGATAGGGGCAGAACTGAACCTCTCTTTGAGATACTTAATGCTTCAATGGCCTCAGTAGTCCACTGGGTCGTATTCGCACCTTTCCTGGTGAGATCGGTGAGAGGCTTAACAATTACAGAAAAATTCTTAATGAATTTCCTGTAATAATTGGCAAAACCCAAAAATCTCTGTATAGATTTCAAACTAATAGGCCTAGGCCTATTCCTGCACAGCCTGAACCTTCACCGGGTCCATCTTAAAGCCCTTGCTGGAGACAATGTAGCCCAAAAAACTAATATTCTGCACAGTGAACTCACATTTCTCCAGCTTAGCAAAGAGTGAATTATCACTCAATAACTGCAAAACTTCACGTACACTCTGCCAATGGGACTCTAGATCTGGTGAATAAATCAAAATGTCATCCAAATACAAAACCACATTCTTACCAATCAAAGGGCTCAGGATGTTATTAATAAGGTTCTGAAAAAATGCAGGTGCATTGGTAAGACCAAAAGGCATCACCAGATTCTCAAAATGACCTACCGGAGTGTTAAAGGCAGTTTTCCATACATCACCCTCTTTCACTCCTAACAAATTGTATGCCCCCCGGAGATCAATTTTAGAGAACCACTTGGCTCCCACTAACTGGTTAAAGAAGTCAGGAGTTAATGGCAGTGGGTAGGAATTGCGTACGATAATCTTATTCATTTCACGAAAATCCAGACATGGACGGAAACCGCTGTCCTTTTTTTTAACAAAGAAGAATCCAACTGCCACAGGCGACTTAGAAGGTCTAATGTGACCAGCAGCCAGGCTAGTCTCTATGTACTCCTCCAAAGCCTTTCTCTCAGGGATAGTCAGATTAAACAAGCAACTCTTGGGAAGAGTAGCTCCAGGAACAAACTCAATGGTGCAATCATAGTCCCTATGAGGAGGTAAAACTTGTGACTCCTCCTCTGAAAAAATCCTCCAAAAATCTTCAATAGGTACAGGTAATTCCCCTTTTCCCACAGCCGCAATGCGACCATTACAACATTTATCATAGCACTTCGGACTCCAAGACTTAATCACATTAGTAGACCAGTCCAGCAAAGGATTGTGCAGTTTTAACCAAGGCAAACCTAAAACGACCGGAGAGGGTAAATTATCTAATACAACCAAGTCCAAAATTTCTTGGTGAACTCCATTGATAGTGAGGGGAAATGCAGCAATCTTGTGAGTAATACATTTCAAGGGAGTGTTATCAATTGCAATCACAGATATAGGTGATGACAAAGGTTTGGATTTCAATTTAATGTTTTCCAAAAACCCTTTATCAATCACATTAAGTGTTGAACCACAATGCACAAATACCTGAAATTCAATCAAATTTTCCTGCAAAGTAGTAGTCCCAGAAAGAAATACTCCTGCAGAGCGTAAACAAGCTATACGGGCGTAACTGACCTTTTTCTTTTCTTTACTTAAACGACGCTCACAATACTTAATCAAATGATCAGCTTTACCACAATAAAGACACAATCCCTCGGCGAACCTCCGGTCTCTTTCTTCAGAGGGGAGCGACTTCACCCCAACCTCCATCGGTTCTCCGCCATCAGAGCAGATTTTCTGGGGTCTAGGACCTGGCATTACAGGAGTCTTTACCTCATTCTGTCTAAATCTCAGTCTCCTATCCACACGAACAGCTAATTGCATGGCATCCTGCAGAGTCTCAGGTGCAGGGGGGGGGATGCAATTAGCAAATCCTTAACCCTTTCACTCAGACCAGCAAGAAATAGACATTTCAGAGCCAGATCATTCCATTTAACTTCTGAGGCCCATCTTCTGAAGTGTGTGCAATAATTTTCAACGTCACCTGACCCCTGATTCAAATGCCTGAGTTCTGCCTCAGCAGATGAGATTCGATCAGGATCGTCATATAATAGCCCCATAGCAGAAAAAAATTCTTCTACAGACCTTAAACATGGATCATTAGGTTGGAGAGAAAAGGCCCACCCCTGTGGTTCTTTGCGCAAAAGTGACATAATAAAACCAATGCGATGTGATTCATTCCCAGAGGACCTTGGTCTCAAACGAAAATATAACAAACAAGCATTTTTAAAGGAAAAAAAACCTTGCTGTTTACCATAAAAACATCAGGCAGTCCTACCTTGGGTTCCACAAAATGCGCTTCAGTACAGCTACTCACGTGTTGCTGGAATTTGGCTACCTCCAGAGACAATCCCTGCAGGCGTTGAGCCAAATCCTGGACAGAAACCATACTGATCCCCGAATTTCTTTCCTTTTAGTTTTTTTGGGCTGGACTTACTGTTATGATCTGCAACATGTACTAAGGAAAGATAAGGGAAAACTGTCCCTACAGTAAGACTAAGCTGAATCTCTACGATGTAGCTGGCTGCCTGTTCCTAGCGAACAGACCCACCTTAGTCCTCGGCTAGTCTGAACAAAGACCTATAGCATAAGGGGAGGGGTCCCTAAAAGAACTAAGGACTGGAACAAAAATGGGACACCTCTTAAACAGAGAAGTTGTTGCAGAACAAAAAAAGACAAACAGACAAAAAGGTACTAGAGATCCCAGAAGGACCAAACAAACTGACAGAGAAAGGCACAGAAGCACCTGGCTAGAGAAACAGTCAAACACTGAAGTCCAGCACAGCCAAAAAGGCGGAGCTGGAATATAAAGCAGATGGTCACGTGACCGCAAAACACAAGATGGAAAAAACAAACAGGAGGGTTCTAATACTTCCATACTGCCTCTTGGTGGTGAATACCACTCCAGTGGGCTTACCTGGTCCATAGGTAGAGATACCTGTTTCCAGTCAACAGTCCTTGGCACTTGACTCGGTTCACCAAGTGTCTCATACGTCAACATCAAGGGCCTCCTCACTTCTCGAGTCGACATCCTCCTGGTGGGTTGTTCCGCAGATACCACGGGTTTTTCGGTCACAGGAGTTTTTTCCGCCGCACTCATTTCCCATGCTTCCTCAGATGCTCTTGGAGCTGCCTCTGTAAGTTCCTTTACTTCTTTTGAATCGTCCATTTCAGCCTGGTCTGGTAATTCAGCTCCTCCTGAGTGTTGATCTGTCTCTTCAGGGATCGGTGTTCGATCATCAGATCTGAATTGGACTTCATCTGTACTCCTTGGTACAAACTCTGGAGCCTCGGGACTTCGTTCACTTTCTTGAGGATGGTACGTCCCTCTCCTTGCCGGTCCGAGAAATACAATGGTGTGCTTTTCTTCATCGGAACTTTCAAGGGCACTATCCACCTCTGGAGCTTCAGTCTGTGGTGGTCCCTTAGTGGATCTCGGTCGATGTTGGTCTGCTTCTCGGAAGTCTTGTTGCGGTGGGAGATAATCACAGGGTAGTAATAAATTCCGATGGATTATTCTAGTTTTCTTGTCCCCTCTTTCCAATTGGAATATCATACACTGGACTGTCATCGGCTTTCCTCTTTACGACCACATACACCTTGTTTTCCCAGTAAGAACGAAGTTTTCCTGGACTACCTTTCTCATGTACTGTACGTTCCTGACTAGCACCTGGCTTCCTCGTGCCAATTCAGCTCCATAACATTTTCGATCATAATACTCCTTACTCTTACTCTGTCCTTGCGTAACCACTTTGGACGCTATGTTGTATGCCTCTGCCAGCCATTCCTTCCATTTCCGAACATACTCCGGATATGTTCTGTAAGTCTCTGACACTGGAGTATCAAACATGATGTCGATTGCCAGTCTTGGCGATCATCCTTACAATAGGAAGAAGGGTGAGTAACCCGTTGCATCGCTCTTTGTACAGTTATAGACATGTACCACTTTTGACAGAGAACTCTTCCAGTCTTTCTTCTCATCAGCTGTTAAAGTGCGCAACATCGACAATAATGTCCAGTTAAAACGTTCCACTTGTCCATTACCCTCTGGGTGATAGGGCGTTGTATGGGATCTCTGAATTCTACAGTACTTCCCTAGCTTGGCAAAGAGCTGGTTCTCAAATTCTCTTCCTTGGTAGTGGTGTAACCTCATAGGGAACCCAAACCTCAAAGCAAAATCATTGAAGATCTTCTCTGCCGCTGTTCGACCAGCTTTATTGGTGGTGGCTTATGCTTGGGCAAATCGAGTAAAATGGTCCATCACCACCAATATGTATTCGTAACCACCCTTGCACGTCTCGAGATGTAGAAAGTCTATTGAGACCATCTCAAATGGATAAGTATTCTGGATGTCGCCCATAGGTGCCCGGGTTGATGTGTTGGGATGTTTATCTTTCAGACACCCACACTCCCTGGTCACGTACCTCTCAATATCTCTCCGCATGTACGGTCAGAAGAAACATTCACGGATCAAGTTGGTTGTCCTTTCTCTCCCAGGTGTCCCATGTTTTCATGAAGTTCTTTGAAGACCAACCTACGGAATACTCTGGGTAGTACCAATTGCCGGTTTTGACCTCCTTTACAATACAGGATACTGTTTTCACTGAGGTAGAGCTTCGTTCATTCTTTAACTAAAACAGATACTGCTGGTGACTCATTAGCTCTCTCCCGTTTACTTGGAAACCAATTTTGGTCCACATAAAGTAGTATTCGACCAATTATCTGATCTTCCCGTTGTGCTCTATGGATTTTTCCTTTTGGTAGTTGTTGAATAGACAGGGGGTGATCTTGTTCTCTCGCTTTTATGTGGTTTCCACTGTCAACAGACACCACAATGGTGTGTCTTCCTCTTAATAAGCTTGTACTGCTTGGGTAGTGCTCTCAACTGCTTTCAGACTGACTTTCTCCAAGCATTTTTGCATGAACTCCACAGGCTCTAATGGCATTCTCGACAATCCGTCAGCATCCACATTGCATTTTCCTGGCCTGTACTTGATGCTGAAATTGAAGTCAGCTAGTTCGGCGACCCATCTCTGACCCATTACCTTCAGTTTGGCTGTAGTGAGGACATAGGTCAAAGGGTTGTTGTCAGTGTATACCTCAAACTCTTTGCTGTAGTAGAGATAATCTCTAAATCGTTCACAGATAGCCCATTTCAATGCCAGGAACTCCAATCTTCCGGAATGTAGATGGTAATTCTTCTCGGCATCTGTCAACGTTCTAGAACCGTAACCGATGAATCTCAATTTTCCATCTTGATGCTGATACAGGGCAGCTCTCAGTCCAACTTGAAAAGCGTCACAATGAAGAACAAACTATAAGTTGAAATCAGGATATCCCAAGATGGGTGGTTTTACCAGGTAGTCTTCTAGTTCTTCCAATACCTCCTGATGGTCTGAGGTCCAGAGAATGGGCTGTTGGGACGAAACGGCATTGTTTCTTTCAAGCCCGTTCCTACCTGCATTCTTCTTTTTCTCCGTGGGTGTTTTTGAATCTGTCGTCCCCCCAAGAGGAGGTATAGCGGGGCGGCAATCCTGGAGAAGTTCCGAACGTAAGTACGATAGTAGGAGAGGAATCCTAAGATCGGCCTCAACTGTCCGACAGTAGAGTGCCGCTTGTCTTTTAAGGCCAGTACCGGAGCGATTTCTGCTGGGACCATAGTATATCCTTCTCCGGACATAATTTTCCCTAGAAATCGGACTTGCCTTTTGAACAGTTCACACTTATTTGGGGTCAACTTAACTCCGTGTTGTTGATACCACTGTAATACGGTCCTCACATGTTCAACATGCTCCCGGAAGGTTTTGCTGTGTACCACATTGTCATCCAAGTACGGCTGTCAGATATCGTCCCTCAATCCTTCCAAACAGGTCTCCATGCTCCTCTTAAATTCTGCTGGAGCTGAACTGAGCCCGAACGGTAAGCCGATCCACTGATATAACCCCCACAGTGTGATGAATGCTGTCAAGGGTCTACTGGACCCTTCAACAAACCCTCAATGGTATGCTTTACCCTGATCGAGGACAGAGAACCTGGTACTTCCTGATAGGCTATCCAGCATATCTTGAATCTTTGGTGTCGGGTGCCAATCAGGTACTGACTTTCGGTTTAGCTCCCGGTAATCACAGCAGAGTCTCAACGTACCGTCCTTCTTGCTAACACAAACAATAGGAGAGGAATAAGACGACTTCAACTTTTGGACCCAACCTCTGTTAATTAGATCTTATAAATACTCTTTCACTTCACGGTGTAATAGTTTCGGCACAGACATGTAACTTCTGGTTACTGGGGTCGTGTCTTTCAAATTGATTTTCAATTGCAACGACGGGATACAGCCTATATCAGAGTCATATTTAGAGAATGCATGACACTCTTCTCTCAGCATGTTTTGCTATCGCTATATCTTCAGCACACAAGTGTTCCAGGGATACTGGGGGATCCCGGGACTCTGAGGTGGGTCATGCAATTTCCTCCCCTGGGCAACTTCTGTTCCTTTGTGGGGAGACAGAATTCACGGTAGACCCCTGGGCGGGTCCCACACTGCGTGGATATACCGTTTTAACAGTTTTCAATGTGACCTAACACAGTCTTTGGATCCAGTCTAATTTTGTGTTTCATAGTATTCATCACCGGTATTGTCACTCGAGCAAACCCACCAGTATGAATCGTAAGCACAGTCTCACCTTGATCTAGGCCTTCCGGAAGTTCTGAGGAGTCTTTTGGCACGAACAGTCTTTTCTGGACTTTTCTTGCCGGTTCTACCTGGACTCCACACCTCACCCACACCATTTGGTTTGCAGGGAAGATTGTTGGGCACCAGCATCCACCACCAACGTCCCTGACTTGTGTTTCGTGATGACCTCACTGATTACATTATAACCCAGGATAGGATCCTCTGCCACGTTCTGATCACTGGTCACGAGAAAAGGTACCAAAAGCTCAATAGTGTTGCTGTTCTTCGTGGTCCTCAGTTGGAAAGTCACTTCCACCCAGCCTATGAAAGGGATTTCGGTCTGGTTGACGGCTTTGCCATGGAGTTCCACTGGTCCTAAGTAGTCTTGACAAACAAGGAAAAGGAAAAGGGGAGAAAAAAATCAGCTCACCCGATCGTTAACAGCTGGAGGCTCTGTGTGAGTTGATCCGACAGCGGAATAGCCCTGGTTCCAGGCACTCTTTTAGAACAGGAAAAATAAATGTGGTCTTCCAGCGGATCTTCGATAAAATTAAGCTTTTATTAGGAACATATAAAAGCAGCCATGTCACAAGGACAATACACGGGATACAAGGACACAAGACATGATAGTCCCAGCACGTTTCAGCTAAGTATTAGCCTTAATCATGGGATAAAGTCACTGTGGGACATAATGGTATATATAGCTATGCATACAAACATGGCTCCACCTAAACACAGATGGTAAATAATTAATAAATTACTAGGTAGGAGTTGAATTAAAAGTGACAGGCCAGTAGAACAAAATACAAAATAAAACCACTATATTTCACTGACACTACAAAAGAAAAACAGTTATCCAGAGTATATATATATATGAATCATGAAACAGTACAATCTGAAAAAAGTACGAGAGTTACCTTAAATGAATAGAATTATTTAAGAAATCTGGTATTGATTTTCTGCTACAACATTATCGATCCTGATTGAGAATTAGTATGAATAACTCCTCTTTAAAAATAAATATTTCATAAATTTAACTATAAGCATATACATTTCTTTGTTATAATAGAGTCTCATCTTCATATTAAATTCTCCCCCAGAGATATTTGGAATTGCAGGAAAAAAAAAATTACAAAATTTTTTTCCTTTCTTTTTTTTTTTTTTCTTTCCTTCCCTCCTTCCCTTCCTTCTCCTCTTTTTTCCTCCCCTCCGCTTCCAATTTATGTATATTGTAATATTAAGTCTTGTCTGATGTTCAGACCTTGCGGTATTCTAGTAGTTAATCTAAAGATCCAAAAGGATTCTCTATTGAGAATTTTTCTCTTGTATTCTCCTCCTCTAAAAGGTTTATAAACTTTTTCTATGGCTGCTACAATATTATCAGCTCTGGATAAAAATTTATTGGGGTAACCTCTCCTTAAAAGTCGTTTTTTGGTAGATTGAACTGCAGTTGTATAAATCTCTTGATTAGAGGAGTGTCTTTTCATCCTGATAAATTCTCCCACTGGGATGTTTTTTATTATATGTTTAGGGTGACAAGATGAAGCTTGCAAAATAGTATTTCCAGCTGTTGCTTTTCTAAAAGGAAGTATTGTGATTTTGTTGGTATTATCATCACCAGATAAAACAATGTCTTGGTAATTAATAGTATGTTTTTGAAGGCAAAAAGTAAATTTCAAATTGTAGTCATTCCCATTGAGATAATCCACAAACGATGGAACTTTAGAAATGGGCCCCTTCCAGATAAGTAGTAAATCATCTATGTACCTAGCATACCATTCTATATCGTTTATAAAGGGATTATACTTAGAGAAAATATAACTTTCTTCCCATACCGACATGACAATATTTGCCAGAGAAGGGGAGAATGTTCCCCCCATACTAACTCCCTGTTTCTGAAAATAAAAATCCCTATCAAAAGAAAAAAAAATATTTTTTAATAAGAATTCTGTGGAGAATAGTATAAAGTCTTGAATACAAGTGGTATATCCACTATATTTATGCAAAAAATATTTAAGACAGTTCAGCGCTATTTCATGAGGTATGGCAGGATACAGACCGACAACATCACATGATAGCCAGTTATATGAGGGAAGCCAAGTGTACGTATCAAAGGTATTGACCACAGTGTTAGTATCCCTTATATAACCTGGGATATTAGGGATGAGTGGCTGGAGGTAATGATCCACCCATGCTCCAAGTTTTTCACCTAAGGAGCCTATGCCAGCAATGATCGGTCGAAGAGGAGGTGGAAAAATATTTTTATGCACTTTCGGTAATGAGTGGAAAATAGGTACTACTGGGTGCTCTATATATAAATGTTCAAATATTTTTTTAGTAATAGCACCCATATGTAAACCTTCATTCAAAAGGGACAACAAATCTTTTTGTACCTGAGATGTGGGATTATATGCTACTTTTCTGTATATATCCTGATTGTTTAACATCTCAATATTTAGTTTTTTATAAAGACCAGCATTCATAATAACTATATTGCCACCTTTATCTGCTTGACGTACTAAAAGATCTTTATTTCTATCTAATTCCTGAAGAGCCTCTCTTTCCTTAAAAGATATATTAGAGGTTCATATATTAGGTGCTCGATCTAGTTTAGCCAGGTCTTTTTCAATTAGATCTTGGAATAAATCTAAAACCTGTGGTCTAGATTGTATAGGATAGAAGAAAGGATTTTTTAGATGAAAAGTAGAGTTCAGAGAAATCTCAGGAAAAACAGATTCACTCTCCAGATCCCTGAGAATGATAGAATGTTGCAATTCTTTGAGAGGTAAGGCATTATAACACTCAGTAAATAAATCACATTCATTGTTAATACCTGTATTATTAAATAAAGATGAAGATGAGTCCTGACAATCCTCCAAACAGGGGGGAGTGTCAGGTTCATGTTCATCTTTATTAGATATGGAGAAAAAATGACTTTTAACAGTAAGGTTACGAGCAAACTTATTGACATCCAATATTGTTTTAAAAAAATCAAATTTCCGAGAAGGTGAGAAGCTCAAACCTTTAGATAAGATAGACATTTGGTTTTGAGTCAAAATATAACTGGACAAGTTCCAGATTTCACAATTTAATGTCCCATCCTGTATCGTTGTTTGTAGGGAGGTTTCTTTGAATTTTTTGTGTTTCCTACCCCCCTCTGCATCATCGTTTTTTGAAGCCGACCTTGTGAAGGTTCTGGGTCTCAGATCATAAGAAGAGCCACTATTGGCATCTGATGAAGTGTCAGAAATATAATCATCCGATGGAGAGGAGGGGGAGTAGATTGATGTATCTGTATTACCAAAACTAACAGTCCTTTGTCGTTTTTTCTTTAAGTTCCCTTCTCGTTTCAAAATAGATTTCCTCCAGGAATAGATTTCATTATTCAAATAGTCACGAGAATCCCTGTTGAACTTTGATTTTTTTAGATCTGTTATATCACTTTCCAATTTCTCAATGTTTTTATTAATCTTATCATTCAAGAAGGTGAAATCCGGTAGTTTAGTATGTTTATCCAGAGGACCACGAATGTCTTTAATTTCTTCTCTGACTTTAGTAAGTTCCTGGTCCTCAAATTTAACAATCAGTGACATTAATTTAATAGAACAGGCCGACAAAATATCATTCCATTCACTTTGAAATGTACCAGAGTAAGCATAGGTACAATATTTGTTTATCCTTAGTCCTCGCGGGATCATATTTTTAGATATATATGATTTAAGAAATGTAGAATCCCACCATAGTCGGGTTTCTCTCTTCATTTTATACTCCAACTGTTTCATAAGACTTTTAAAATCATTGTCTGTGGAGTTTGGTTGTATCTCCGTGTGAGTATTGGCATAAGTATTGAAAATAGAAGCCAATTTACATTGACGTTTGGCTTCTATATCAGAGTCCTCCTGTAGTGTAGCCATTATATATAAGCAATAAGTAGCAAAGCCAGGGAGCAGGATAAACCATCCACAGTAGTCTTGACAAACAAGGAAAAGGAGAAGGGGAGAAAAAAAATCAGCTCACCGGATCGTTAACAGCTGGAGGCTCTGTGTGAGTTGATCCGACAGCGGAATAGCCCTGGTTCCAGGCACTCTTCTAGAACAGGAAAAATAAATGTGGTCTTCCAGCGGATCTTCGATAAAATTAAGCTTTATTAGGAACATATAAAAGCAACCATGTCACAAGGACAATACACGGGATACAAGGACACAAGACATGATAGTCCCAACGCGTTTCAGCTAAGTATTAGCCTTAATCATGGGATAAAGTCACTGTGGGACATAATGGTATATATAGCTATGCATACAAACATGGCTCCACCTAAACACAGATGGTAAATAATTAATAAATTACTAGGTAGGAGTTGAATTAAAAGTGACAGGCCAGTAGAACAAAATACAAAATAAAACCACTATATTTCACTGACACTACAAAAGAAAAACAGTTATACAGAGTATATATATATATATGAATCATGAAACAGTACAATCTGAAAAAAGTACGAGAGTTACCTTAAATGAATAGAATTATTTAAGAAATCTGGTCTTGATTTTCTGCTACAACATTATCGATCCTGATTGAGAATTAGTATGAATAACTTCTCTTTAAAAATAAATATTTCATAAATGTAACTATAAGCATATACATTTCTTTGTTATAATAGAGTCTCATCTTCATATTAAATTCTCCCCCAGAGATATTTGGAATTGCTGGAAAAAAAAAAGAGAAAAAAAAAAAAAAAAATTATTTTTTTCCTTTCATTTTTTTTTTTCTTCCTTCCTTCCCCCCTTCCCTTCCTTTCCCTTTCCTCCCCTCCCCTTCCAATTTATGTAATGTGCAATATTAGGATATTATTAATATTGTGAGAAAATATCTGCCAGTCTTAAATCAAGATCAGACACTCTGTAAAATCTTGGAGACTTCGAATATTCAATTTGTATCTCGAAAAGCAGCCACCTTAGGTACTATTTTGTCTCCCAGTCTTTTTTTGTCAGAAAAAAATCCTCTCTCCGATACTTGGCTAACACTGAAAGCTTTCTACGGCTGTGGTCACACACGTTGCATTTCTTGTGGCTATGCCCAGAAAAGCACATCTTTTCAATCTTACATTACTAATCAGACCTATAATATTAATTCTTTCATGAATTGTAATACTGATAATGTTATCTACCTTGCAGAATGTTTTCTTTGCAAATTACAGTATGTTGGTTGCACCACTGGGCCATTGAAAAAACGCATTAGGAGGCATCTATCTGATGCTAGCGACCCAAAAATCTTTAATTGTTCGTCTTTATCAAGACATTTTCAGCACATACATGGAGGAGATGTGTCTGGCTTTAAATTTAGAGCCATAGAAAAAGTTTATAAACCTTTTAGAGGAGGAGAATACAAGAGAAAAATTCTCAATAGAGAATCCTTTTGGATCTTTAGATTAACTACTAGAATACCGCAAGGTCTGAACATCAGACAAGACTTAATATTACAATATACATAAATTGGAAGCGGAGGGGAGGAAAAAAGAGGAGAAGGAAGGGAAGGAGGGAAGGAAAGAAAAAAAAAAAAAAGAAAGGAAAAAAATTTTGTAATTTTTTTTTTCCTGCAATTCCAAATATCTCTGGGGGAGAATTTAATATGAAGATGAGACTCTATTATAACAAAGAAATGTATATGCTTATAGTTAAATTTATGAAATATTTATTTTTAAAGAGGAGTTATTCATACTAATTCTCAATCAGGATCGATAATGTTGTAGCAGAAAATCAAGACCAGATTTCTTAAATAATTCTATTCATTTAAGGTAACTCTCGTACTTTTTTCAGATTGTACTGTTTCATGATTCATATATATATATATACTCTGTATAACTGTTTTTCTTTTGTAGTGTCAGTGAAATATAGTGGTTTTATTTTGTATTTTGTTCTACTGGCCTGTCACTTTTAATTCAACTCCTACCTAGTAATTTATTAATTATTTACCATCTGTGTTTAGGTGGAGCCATGTTTGGATGCATAGCTATATATACCATTATGTCCCACAGTGACTTTATCCCATGATTAAGGCTAATACTTAGCTGAAACGCGTTGGGACTATCATGTCTTGTATCCTTGTATCCCGTGTATTGTCCTTGTGACATGGCTGCTTTTATATGTTCCTAATAAAAGCTTAATTTTATCGAAGATCCGCTGGAAGACCACATTTCTTTTTCCCACTGGTCCTAAGAGTTCTTTTAGCAACCAAAGGCAAATATGTGTGGCACCCCAGAGGGTCTGGTTGACACAGTGGTAGTATTACCATGTCTGGGAGCAAAACAGGGGTTTCCTGGTCAGGAACTCATTACATGCAACACTTCCTGCTCCAGACCAGAAAGGGGAGGATCCTGCCCTTTATAACTGGGTCTGGAGGCGGAGTCTAGTCAGAGTTTAGTGTGAGGAGTCAAGTAGGACACAAAGGAGCAAGAAGCTGAGGACTGGAGCTGACAGAGCTCGTCCTAGCCGGAGCACATACAGAGAACCGGACACCGGAGTCCGAGGCTGTGGGGATTGTATATCCAGCAGCAGAAACCGCACGGCAGGAGATTGTAGGTCTCCTGGCCCAACAGAAGCCCGGAGGCTCAGCCACATGAAAGGACCCGTACCGCCACAGAGGAGCGAGGAATACAAAAGGTCCGAGTCGCCAGCCATACGGGTGAGGACAGCACGTTACACTCAGGGACATGGGCTACAACACGACTATAAGCGGAATAGCCAAAGAATGCAGTCAGAACGGCAGGCCTACAACTCCACATGGCCTGGAGGATTCTAGGATTGCTCCCAGACTGACCAGGCCCTCATCCCTAGCAAGTACTCCTGTTGGGGCCTATATAATTGCCACCAGTAAAGACCCTAGGACTGCACTGCAACGACTCTGTGTTATCATTACTGATCCCGGCACTATCACCACCATCATCCATACACGCTGCCCTGAAGCTCCACTCTTCCTGTAGGGAGTCACATCACCTAGCTGCACACACCATCAGCTTCAGTGGACTGCTCCGCAGCGGCTGTTCCCAATAACCGCATTCCACAGGTGGCGTAGTCGGACTATATATAACCTATACACATAGACTACCCCTTGGTTTGACCGCCCTGGGTCACGGACCGGGTCACCGCCACGGTGATTACAACCCCCAGCGTTTACAAGTCCCGGTTCCGGGTACCCCCACGGCCCAGGGGGCGCGTCAACTTTGGCGTAGTCGGCAAGATTTCGTGCCCGCGACCACCGAGTACTGCGCCAGGTCCTGGAAGGAGCCACCGCGAACGCTGACGTCAGACGCGTGCGACGCCAGGTCCTCGACGGAGACCCTCGCCTGCAGAACTGCGGCCTACGGAAGGAAAGAGAAGGAAGGTAGGCTACGGTTCACTAGGGGGGAGGAAGACACCTGATATGGAGGGAACTTCAACCACCGGCGCGGCCGCTGCCGCCGTAATGCCATTCACCATGCCTTATATACCGGGGGCAGCGTGGTTGCCCCAGTACTCAGGAGAGTCGCACACTCTGAGCGACTTCAAGGAGAGACTAAGCAGTTTATTTAAAGTATACCCCCTGTCCAAGGAGCAGAAAGTGAGCATCCTTATAGGCCAGTTGATTGGTGCAGCCCAGAGAGAAGTAAAGTCCTTGTCAACCAGGGAAAAAGGGACTGTAAAAGAGATACTGGCCCGCCTAAAGGACACTTTTGACACCCGTACTACAGCAGAGATAAAGATGAAGTTTTATGAGTGCAAACAACGGGCACAGGACAGTGTACGGGACTATGCTTTAAACCTGCAGGAGGCGCTGAGGGCCATCAAACAGGTAGACCCTGACAGTGTGCGTGATGAAAACAGACTGTTAACTGAGCAATTTATTGAGGGTTTACTGTCCAGCGCCCACCGAACCCAGCTGCGCATAATGGCTCTGCAAAACCCTGATCTGGACTTTGCTCAATTTAAGAACAGAGCCATCCGGGTGCTGCGAGAACCGGCACCAGGAGGCGCTACATCTCACCAGCGCCCAGCTATCACCTACCACCAGGAGGTGGCTCCCTTTTCCCCAGAGCCTGTAGGAGCTGATGAACAAACTCTGGACAGTGCCCCGTCAACAGACCTGCACCATCAGGTCCAAGAGCTAACTAAAAGTGTAGCTGCATTAACCAAAACTGTGCAGTCCTTGCTGGTGTCTCCCAAAGGAAAGATCCAGCTGGCTTCCAGTCCGGAGGACGTTCCATGGCGCCGACAGAAGAGGATTCCACCATCCCGAGGGAGGAACAGCGACCGCTACGACCAGGACGGACAACCCATCTGCCGCCGCTGCAACCAGCCAGGATATTATGCAAGGTACTGTCATTTAAACGAGCAAAACCTGGGGCAGAGGGCCAACCCCCAGGCATAAGACCACCAGGCCCATCAAGCTGGCGAGACAAATATGTGGGAGGACGACCGGTCCTACCTGTCGTGCTGGACGGCTTTCCAATGAGCGCGTTGCTGGACACTGGATCCCAGGTGACCACCATCCCCTACATTCTTTTCAAACGGTACTGGACTGACTCTGACATCATCCGCCGTCCAGATGAACATTTGAGCATTTATGCTAGCAATGGTCAACCCGTACCTCAGGTGGGGTTCAAAGAAGTGACCATAAAAGTTGGCAAAGTCGAACTGCCAGCACAAGGACTGATTATTGTCGACATAGATCGCCGAGAAAGTCATCCTATGATAACTTTAGGCACTAATGTCATTGAAAATTGTCTTGTTACAGCAGGTTGCGGAGACCGCCAGCTCTAGCCAGCAGCGGGTTCTACAAAGAGAGATCAGAGCCCTGATGAAAAGACAACAGGTGGAACTGTCTGGTGGTGAGATTGGCAGTGTTAGGATGAGCGACCCATTCCCTATTGCCATGCCCCCAAGAAGTGAAATGCTGATATGGTGCCGGGCAGCCATCGGTCTAAGGAGTAGAGATTACCAGGCCCTGGTAGAGCCCGTCTACTCTGACAGTAGACCCACCATTTTGACAGCCAGGGGTGTGGTTGATGTCCGTCATGGGAGAGTGCCAGTCCTATCCTGAACATTGGGGAAAAATAAGTCCATTTGCCCCGGTATGCCACCCTAGCCAAGCTATTCACCGTCAATCAGAATTCTATAAAGACAGTGGAACCCTTACCTCCATCCAAGCAGGCGGAGGATAATGGCTCCAAGTGACAGATGGAGGACTGGTGTCAGAAGCTGCATGTGGGCACTGACTCCACCCCTCCACATCAAAAACAAGAAGTATACCGGGTGGTCCAGGAGTATGAAAGGGTCTTCAGTAAACACCCACTCGACTTCGGGCAGGTAAAGGGGGTTCAACACCATATCCCCACGGGAGACCATCCACCCATTAAAGAAAGGTACCGGCCTGTACCGCCAGCACACTACCAAAATGGCAAAGGGATGTTACGAGAGATGAAGGAGGCTGGGGTAATAAGAGACAGTTGTAGCCCCTGGGCAGCTCCATTAGTTCTTGTAAAGAAAAAGGATGGCACAATGAGAATGTGTGTAGACTACAGGCAAATCAACTGCATAACTCATAAAGATGCATACCCGCTACCCAGGATAGAGGAGTCACTAGCTGCGTTAAAATCTGCTAATTATTTCTCTACTTTGGATCTTACTAGTGGGTATTGGCAGGTTCCTGTGGCAGAGGCGGATAAGGAGAAGACCGCATTCACCACCCCGATGGGCCTCAGCTAGTTCAACTGCATGCCATTCGGGCTCTGCAACGCCCCAGGAACCTTCCAGCGGTTGATGGAGTGCTGTCTAGGACATAGGAATTTCGAGACAGTCCTCCTGTACCTGGATGACGTCATAGTATACTCCAAGACGTATGAGGATCATCTGGAGCACCTAGCGGAAGTATTTGAAGCCCTAGCTGGCTTTGGCCTGAAGGTGAAGCCATCAAAGTGCCACCTGCTGAAGCCCAAAGTACAGTACTTAGGACATGTGGTAAGCGCTGACGATGTAGCACCAGACCCCGACAAGATCACCGTAATCAAGGACTGGCCGAGACCTTCCACCATTAAAGAAGTGCGGCAGTTCCTCGGGTTGGTAGGCTACTACCAAAGGTTTATACCAGGCTTCACCAAGATGGCGGCACCTATGCAGGACCTCCTGATAGGCCAGTCCAGAAAGGCCAAGAACCCGAAACCACCATTCAAATGGGACAAGCTGGAAGATGAGTCCTTCACCAGGCTGAAGATGGCTCTCACAGGAGACGAGGTCCTGGCCTACCCTGATTATGGACAGCCCTTCATCCTTCACAAGGACGCGAGCAACGTGGGACTGGGAGCGGTGCTGTCCCAGATCCAACAAGGCAGAGAAAGGGTAATAGCCTACGCCAGCAGGAAGCTCCGGCCCACAGAAAGGAACCCAGAAAACGACAGCTCCTTCAAGTTGGAGTTCCTCGTCGTAGTCTGGGCCGTGACAGAGCGCTTCAAGCATTATCTCGCCTCCTCCAAATTCACAGTCTTCACGGATAATAACCCGCTGACACACCTGGACACTGCAAAACTTGGTGTCCTGGAACAAAGATGGATGGCCCGACTGTCTAATTACGAATTCACCATCAAGTACCGGGCTGGGCACAAGAATGCAAACGCAGATATGCTGTCCAGAATGCCTAACTTGCCAGAGGGGGGAGAAGACACCGAGGAGCTGGAAGAGATAGAGATCCCCGCTTTCCACCGCCATGGGATAAAGCAGTGCTCCCATTGTGTGAAGAACAGGTGCTCTGCCAACAGGGAGGCCACATTTAATCCATTGCCTCACCATGGATGGGCAGAAACACAAGACAGTGACCCGGCTGTCCGCCTAGTCAAAGAGTTGCTGACCCGAGCTGATCCAGATGCTCCTGAGGAGACCAAGCAGCTGTGGAAAAAAAAAGGCAAGCTGTTCATCTATGAAGGGAAGCTGTGTCGAAGAGCCATCAACTCCCGGACACATGAGCTGGTCTGGCAGGTGGTAGTCCCGAGGCGGGATGCGTCAATGGTCTTGGAAGCGTACCACGATGGAGCCGGATACTTCGAATGGAAGAAACTGGAAGTCCTGCTACGTGAACGGTTCTATTGGGCTGGCATGAGGAAAGCAATCGAGAGGTGGTGTCGAGAATGCGGACCATGCAACCTGAGAAGAAAAGACCGTGACAGCCCGAGGGCTCCCCTGCAGCCCATCATCACCAAGCAGCCACTCGAACTGGTAGCCCTGGACCATGTGAAGCTATCCCCAAGCAGGTCAGGCTATGTCTACGCTCTCACCATCGTAGACCACTACTCCCGGTTCCTGGTAGTAGTGACCAAACGGCTCAGACAGCAGCCAGAGCTTTCCAACAGCACTTCTGCCGCCCGCATGGTTACCCAGAACGTGTGCTAACTGACCAAGGTCCGGCCTTCGAAGCGGAGGTATTCCAGGAATTCTGCAACCTGTATGGCTGCAAGAAGATCCGGACAACGCTTTATCACCCCCTGACCAACGGGATGTGTGAAAAGATGAACCAGGTGGTGATAGACCTACTGAAGACATTGCCCCTGGAGGAACGAGGTCTGTGGCCAGAAAAGTTGCCAGACCTGGTGGACCTCTACAATCATATCCCAGTGAATTCCACCAACTGCACACCTGCTTACCTGATGAGAGCAAGACCTGGTAAGCTGCCCATCGACCTGGATATGGGAGTTCTGACGCCAGAGGATGCCTCACCAGATGCAGATTGGGATACTGAACGGCAACAGCAATACCGCAAGGTACAGGAAAGTGTTGAAAGAAGTCTGTCCCAAGCAAGAGAAAGGCAAGAGAAGACTTACAATCAACATGCACCGGCTATTCCCCTGTCACTGGGAGAGCAAGTCCTAAAGAGGAAAAGGCGACTCCACAAGCTGGATGACCAATGGGAGGAAGAGCCGTACATCGCTCTATCCTCAAACTATGATAACACCAAGGTGTGCTCATAAGTAAGGACGGAGGTGAGACAACAGCAACAGTTTCCAGAGACCACCTGAAGAAATGTCCCGAGCAGCTGCAACACGCTAAAGAAGACCAAGATATCCCTCAACCCGCAGAGGAAGTGGAAGAAATGGTCAGCACGGTAATTTCCACGGTCGTGGACGCAAGTGAACAATGCAATTGTTGTGCCAGTTCTCACCTTTCTCCAACCAGCCCCTCAGGAAGCTACAGAAGTCCCAGAAGAGTTGGAAGAACAGTTGGCCCCGGAGGCAGAAGTTTCATCAACAGAAGACCCGGAGAATCTACCCTCTGCTAACAGTGAACCTGTCGTACCCACGCCAGTAGACCCTCCATAGCAAGTAGAACCTGTAAGTGCCCCATAAGAGCCTGCTCAAGAAGAATCCCCGGAAGGAGGATCCCCGGCTGGAGCGGAGCAAGAAGGCCCAGCCGATGGTACACTTGTCAGTTCCATGGAGAGGTTAAGGCAGTTTTACAATCTACCCACACGTAGGACTGACAGGGTAGCAGATAGTGCAGAAATAGATACTGTTACATTTTTGCAAAATATGTTCAGTCCCGGAGTACTGAAATTTACTAGGGGGGAATGTGGCACCCCAGAGGGTCTGGTTGCCACAGTGGTAGTAATACCATGTCTGGGAGCAAAACAGGGGTTTCCTGGTCAGGAACTCATTACATGCAACACTTCCTGCTCCAGACCAGAAAGGGGAGGATCCTGCCCTTTATAACTGGGTCTGGAGGCGGAGTCTAGTCAGAATTTAGTGTGAGGAGTCAAGTAGGACACGAAGGAGCAAGGAGCTGAGGACTGGAGTTGGCAGAGCTCGTCCTAGCCAGAGCACATACAGAGAACTGGACACCGGAGTCCGAGGCTGTGGGGATTGTATATCCAGCAGCAGAAACCGCATGGCAGGAGATTGTAGGTCTCCTGGCCCAACAGAAGCCCGGAGGCTCAGCCACACGAAAGGACCCGTACCGCCACAGAGGAGCGAGGAATACACAAGGTTCGAGTCGCCAGCCATACGGGTGAGCACAGCATGTTACACTCAGGGATGTGGGCTACAACACGACTATAAGCGGAATAGCCAAAGAGTACATTCAGAACGGCAGGCCTACAATTCCACCTGGCCAGGAGGATTCTAGGATTGCTCCCAGACTGACCATGCCCTCATCCCTAGCAAGTACTCCTGTTGGAGCCTATATAATTGCCACCAGTAAAGACCCTAGGACTGCACTGCAACGACTCTGTGTTATCATTACTGATCCCGGCACTATCACCACCATCATCCATACACGCTGCCCCGAAGCTCCACTCTTCCTGTGGGGAGTCACATCACCTTGCTGCACACACCATCAGCTTCAGTGGACTGCTCCGCAGCGGCGGTTCCCAATAACCGCATTCCACAGGTGGCGTAGTCGGACTATATATAACCTATACACATAGCCTACCCCTTGGTTTGACCGCCCTGGGTCACGGACCGGGTCACTGCCACGGTGACTACAACCCCCAGCGTTTACAAGGCCCGGCTCCGGGTACCCCCACGGCCCAGGGGGCGCGTCATATGTGTCAGGTAGCGCCTTGTCCATTCTTCATTTAAAAGGCTCGCTTGGGCTCCTGTGTCCCACAGTGCTTTTACCAGGAGTCCATCTAGCTGGCACTGTATAAAGCACCTTTCACCGATTAGGCTGATGAGGCTATCTTTACTGACCGAGGAATCCTCCTCCCAGGAGCACATCATTTGACGTCCGCACTGGGTATTAAGTTATTGATGCCCCTGTCTCTCTTGCAGTTGTTGTAGACGGGAACATACTTGGGGATAGTACTGACGCAGGCGTTTTATCTCATGCGCCGTTCTGGGGTTTGGTGAGATTTGGATTTGCTTTTGGGGCCTCCTCCGTGTCGCGGTTACCAGTCGCCCCACACTGGCAACCTCCTGTCTTTTAACCCCATCTTGACCATTGGCATTCCTTGGCATAATGTCCTTCCTCACTACATCTTAGACAGTGGACACACACTGTACTCTGATTTGATGAACGGCACGCTTCACAAGCCAGGTATCTTCTGTTTTGGAACCCACTCCTGGGTTTGAGGGATACAGGTTCTGGCCTGGAACGAATCAACTTTTTCACCTCAATCAACTTAGCTCGCAGTTCTCCTATTACTTCCTCCCAGTCTGAGCTGGCGGTCCTCTTTTTTGTTGGTGATTTAAGGTTCCCTCTCGGAGGTGGCACTGGAGGGTCTCCATGATGATCTTTGGACTGGCCACCGGGGGTCTCCAACTTCAGCTGACTCATTTTGGTGATTTTAGGAGCAGAGCCTTTCTTTATCTTTTGTTCGCTCTCTGACTCCAAAGTAGCTGCCTCATTAATTTTTTCAATTAGGACTTTGTCCAGAATGACAGGATTTTCTAGGTACTGTTTGAGCTGCAACTTGATATCTTTGCTGATTAACCCCGTTCCCAATGATCTCAAGAACTTCTGGACTAGTCCAGCATCAAACTTCTCTTCCGCTTCTACATCTCTGGATGCAAACAACAGGCTATCCTTCAGTTCATTTGCTCTGAGCAAGATACTTTGGGGTGATTCATTATTTTTCTGTGAGAGGTTAATGAGTCGGTGGAACAATTATGAAGTACTCTCTTCTTTATAGTGCCCTTTTAAAATCATCTTCAGCTGTTGCAAGGTCAATTGACTCTTCATTTCTAGCATACTCCGGAGGTTCAGTCCTGGGCTGATCGCTTTCACCACCACCTCAACGATCTCATATAGCTGGTAGCCTTTCTGTAAGCCTGCATCGATCTGGTGCAACAAGTTCATATAAGACAGTTTCTCTTTCTGTTCACGCTCTCCAATCTGTCCTAGGATCTTGACTTCATTCCTTATGGTGATTTGTGATGTTAGAGAGGACTGTCTTCCTGATTTATCTAACCTGAGCAGGTTAAAGGTTCTGTCAGAGTCTGTCACCCGTTCAGAGGTTTTGGTCGATTCCTGCAGGGCTGTTGTTTTGGCTTTGAATTGTTCTTTCAATTCCTGTAGTTCAGTCTGTGGACGGAGATTCCCGCTTTTGGTAATTGGTGCCGCCGCTCCATCCTCCAGCTTCAACCTGGTTAGAAACTGTGTTAGCTCCTGGAGGAACGTCCCCATGACTTCAGCTTCTTTCTCCCCCAGCTCATCCATTTTTGCATTAATGGCAGCTAACAATTGTCTTCGGTTGTGTGCTTTAGAAATCTGTTCTTCTGACATCTTTATATGTTCTGCTACTGTTGTCAATTTTTCACAGGTTAACTGAAGAAGCAGCTCACTTATTCTGTCCATTTGTATTTCCACATCCATTGCTGCTAATGAGTTTTCTTTAGGGCTGGTCCCCTTTAACTGGTGTGGCAGAGTTGACTTGAGGTGCTGTGCTGCTGTGTTTTTCCAGACACTTTTCCTCTTCTTCATCTACACGCTATTTCCCACTCAGGATTCCCATACGGGCCACCAATGTTATACACACGCCGCTAGGTTCAGATAGGGCGAGACGGGTTTCATGAATTCTTTGCAATCCTGGGGGAACCGTTACTCAGGGCGACCATAGGCTGCAGCTTCTCTCAGGCACACGATAGATTCAATTGCTGACCAGACACATCTGACAAGAGTCTTTTTCAACAGTTTAACAGTGGAATTTAATTTGAAGCACAGCCAGTGTAATTCAGGGATATTACAGCAACAATCTTCATTACAGTACAGTTTGAGTTTCTTGAGCAACCGGCTCCAGTAACATTACAGTAGTTTCTTCACAAGGCACAATATTACAGTCATTTCAGTAGCATAATTCAGAATAGATTAGATCTCTTCGCAGCACACTGCTGTGCATACACAACCACAGACTTTTCCTTCACAAGAACTCAATAGTATACAGCATTCTTTATCCATAGAGATGGAGGGGGAGGGGAGGTTTATGAGGAAGATGATCCCTGTGACATAATTCCTTCCAGTCCTTATCTTCCTGCCTGATAATACTCTGCACTGTTATTTTAGGGAGTTTATCTGACCTGTGTTTAGTTTCTCTCCTGATCTGAATCCTGTTCAGTTGCCTTCCTCAGATACAGATAACACACTACCTTTCTCTTCGGCTTCAGCCAGACTACAATAACAAGTTCCCCACAATCCCCTTGAGGCTCTGCTAAAACACTTCCTGTCTCCTGTGACTGTGTTAACCCCTCTAGTTGCTGGATGCTTCTGAAGCACAACACTTTCTGTCTCCTGTGCTTGTGTTACTTTTAATATTTGCTGGATGCTTTTGAAGCAACAGCACTACTTCTGCATGTCACAGTAGTTATATTCTTGCACATAGGAGCAGTATTACAGTAGTTATATTCTTGTACATAGGGGGCAGTATTATAGTAGTTATATTCTTGGACATAGGGGGCAGTATTATAGTAGTTATATTCTTGTACATAGGGGGCAGTATTATAGTAGTTATATTCTTGTACATAGGGGGCAGTATTATAGTAGTTATATTCTTGTACATAGGAGCAGTATTATAGTAGTTATATTCTGGCACATAGGAGCAGTATTATAGCAGTTATATTCTTGTACATAGGGGACAGTATTATAGTAGTTATATTCTTGTACATAGGGGCAGTATTATAGTAATTATATTCTTCTACATAGGGGGCAGTATTATAGTAGTTATATTCTTGAACATAGGGAGCAGTATTATAGTAGTGATATTCTTGTTCATAGGGAGCAGCATTATAATAGTTATATTCTTGTACATAGAAGCAGTATTACAGTAGTTATATTCCTGTACACAGGGAGCAGTATTATAGTAGTTATATTCTTGTACATAGAAGGCAGTATTATAGTAGTTATATTCTTGTATATAGGGGCAGTATTATAGTAGTTATATTCTTGTACATAGGGGGCAGTATTATAGTAGTTATATTTTTGTACATAGGGGGCAGTATTATAGTAGTTATATTCTTGTATATAGGGGGCAGTATTATAGTAGTTATATTCTTGAACATCGGGAGCAGTATTATAGTAGTTATATTCTTGTACATAGGAGCAGTATTATAGTAGTTATATTCTTGTACATAGGGGCAGTATTATAGTAATTATATTCTTCTACATAGGGGGCAGTATTATAGTAGTGATATTCTTGTTCATAGGGAGCAGCATTATAATAGTTATATTCTTGTACATAGAAGCAGTATTACAGTAGTTATATTCCTGTACACAGGGAGCAGTATTATAGTAGTTATATTCTTGTACATAGGGGCAGTATTATAGTAGTTATATTCATGTACATAGGAGCAGTATTATAGTAGTTATATTCTTGTATATAGGGGCAGTATTATAGTAGTTATATTCTTGTACATAGGGGGCAGTATTATAGTAGTTATATTTTTGTACATAGGGGGCAGTATTATAGTAGTTATATTCTTGTATATAGGGGCAGTATTATAGTAGTTATATTCTTGTACATAGGGGGCAGTATTATAGTAGTTATATTCTTGAACATCGGGAGCAGTATTATAGTAGTTATATTCTTGTACATAGGAGCAGTATTATAGTAGTTATATTCTTGTACATAGGGAGCAGTATTATAGTAGTTATATTCTTGTACAGAGGAGCAGTATTATAGTAGTTATATTCTTGTACATAGGGGCAGTATTATAGTAGTTATATTCTTGTACATAGGGGGCAGTATTATTGTAGTTATATTCTTGTACATAGGGGCAGTATTATAGTAGTTATATTCTTGTACATAGGAGCAGTATTATAGTAATTATATTCTTGTACATGGGGGCAGTATTATAGTAGTTATATTCTTGTACATAGGGGGCAGTATTATAGTAGTTATATTCCTGTACATAGGGAGCAGCATTAATAGTAATTATGTTCTTGTACATTGGAGCAGTATTATTGTAGTTATATTCTTGTACATAGGAGCAGTATTATAGTAGTTATATTCTTGTACATAGGGGGCAGTATTATAGTAGTTATATTCTTGTACATAGAGAGCAGTATTATAGTAGTTATATTCTTGTACATAGGGAGCAGTATTATAGTAGTTATATTCTTGTACATAGGAGCAGTATTATAGTAGTTATATTCTTGTACATGGGGGCAGTATTATAGTAGTTATATTCTTGTACATAGGGGGCAGTATTATAGTAGTTATATTCTTGGATATAGGAGCAGTATTATAGTAGTTATATTCTTGTACATAGGAGGCAGTATTATAGTAGTTATATTCTTGTACATAGGGGGCAGTATTATAGTAGTTATATTCTTGTACATAGGGGGCAGTATTATAGTAGTTATATTCTTGTACATAGGGGGCAGTATTATAGTAGTTATATTCCTGTACATAGGGGGCAGTATTATAGTAGTTATATTCTTGTACATAGGGGGCAGTATTATAGTAGTTATATTCCTGTACATAGGGAGCAGTATTATAGTAATTATATTCTTGTACATTGGAGCAGTATTATTGTAGTTATATTCTTGTATATAGGAACAGTATTATAGTAATTTTATTCTTGAACATAACGGACAGTATTATTTTAGTTATATAGACAGAATTATATTTTTTATACAGAGGAGGTATTACGGTATTATATTACATTACTCAGCATTTACTCCCCATGTGCTCTTTCCTGGGTTAATATAATCTGGAATTTTTGCTCCGCATATAGAATAATGAAGTTATTTAGCGTTTCCTTTCTCTCAGGGTCGTGTCTCTTTGGGGTGATGATTAGTTATGGAGCAGTCGCTGGCATCGGCCTCTATATATATACATGATAATGTGAATGATGATGATTATGGAGATGATGGAGTAGTTACCGGTGCTGCAGTGTAAGGTCCGGGGATCCTGGGCGTCTCCATAGAAGGCTGTTACCTGCATTGGACTGCAGAGGATGGGGAGTCACGGGACGCTCGGTGCCAGCATCAGTCAGATGAGAGCTTCTGTCACAGACCAGGCTGCCAGCCCAGCGCTTTGTTAAGCCGCTGCAAACTCCATCCTGCCGAGCCAGCAGATTTCCCCCTGAATAAGTGCATTGAGTGCTGGGAGCGTGGTGACATCATGCAGCCGGCAGTGAGGATGGCTCCAGCCATTATCAGCTCCTTAACACCTTTTCTATTGATTTTTACAACCGTTCATCAATGAACGTCTTTAAGACGAGAAGTAGATGAAAAATAATAAGTCCCTTATATGAATCGTTGGCTGCCATGTTGGACCCGATGGGACTGATGATCAAACGCTCCCATTGGACTGTCACGAGCTCACTGATGGATTCTCAGTTAACTCATTCTGCAGCCAACAACAGACAGTGCAGCAAGGAGGCTGCAGGAGGCAAATGGCGCAACATTTTTTAATGAAACCCAATTGCAAAAATTATTTTTAGCCTCAAATACAGGTTCTTAAGGAAATAAAAAGTCCCCAAAGGTGAAAACACCGGTAATGAAAAGTATTCAGCTCATCCAACTGCACAGAAATCCTGAACGGAAGCCCAGACCACCATACATGTTGATAAAAGACGATAAAAGACGTGACCTCCAGGTGATAGAGGACGTGGAAGACGTGGCCGCCAGGTGATAGAACACGTGGCCTCCAGGTGATAGAAGACGTGGCCTCCAGGTGATAGAAGACGTGGCCTCCAGGTGATAGAAGACGTGACCTCCAGGTGATAGAAGACGTGACCTCCAGGTGATAGAAGACGTGACCTCCAGGTGATAGAAGACGTGGCCTCCAGGTGATAGAAGACGTGACCTCCAGGTGATAGAAGACGTGACCTCCAGGTGATAGAAGACGTGACCTCCAGGTGATAGAGGACGTGACTAGTGTTGAGCCACCCCCGTAGTGTTCGAGTTCGGTTCGGTTCGTCGAACACCCGTGTGTTCGCCGAACTGTTCGTCGAACTGTTCGTCGAACACCTTCGAACACCGTTAAAACCAATGGCAGGCAAACAAAAACACATAGAAACACATAGAAAACACCTTCAAAGGTGTCCAAAAGCTGACAAACTGCTCAGAAGACACAACTAACACATGGAAAAGTGACAAGTACATATAGTCATGCGAAAATAAAAGAGGTGGAGGAGTAAAAGGAGGGGAAGACACAGATATAGGCATGTCATGCCCTTCTAAAATCCAAAAAGTGAGAAGCCGACACGGCCAGTCCGCTCCTGCCCGTGCCACCTCCGTGTCGCCGGGTTTGTGCCAGAGCCGCGGTGAACCCTGATGGCCAGCCCCCCTCTCCCAATACTGGTGCCTGTCCGCTGGTGGGTCGAGCGAGCCCCCCTGTGGTGGAGGCAGCTCTAAGCTTTTTAATTTAAATTGTCTCTCTAATTTGAATGAATACACTTTAAATCCATTTACAAGGATCTATTGGAGGGCAAGTCTCATGCCAGCAGCCGCGTAATTCCAGCTCCAGTAGCGTCCACTAAAGCTGCTGCAGTTAAAAAGCTTTTATAAGGATCGAGCTCGGCTGTCCACCGCAAGGCATCCTACTGCCAGTCCCAGCCCCTATGCCTTGGGGTGCCTCCTGATGCTCTTCACTGAGTATCCCATGGTCCCGAAGCATTTACTTTGAAAAAATTAAGTGTCTAAACTACAGGTGGTGTAGCTTGCTTAACAGCCGGGATAATCCGCTGACTAGCAGACACTGCTACTAGGCACAAAGTATTTCCTGGGCTAGATGCAGTTAAAAATTTGTAATTAGATACTCTCGTTGGATGCTGAGAAAGCATTCCATAGAGTCTCCTGGCACGCCATATATATGATTCTCTTAAAAAGCTTGGGGTAGGGGTCTAGGGGACCCTTTTATAGCCAAAATCACGGCCCTGTATCGCAATACGTCACCTAGGCTGAAGATAAATGGAACTGTAGCACCCTGAGGGCTCGGTTGCTACAGACGTATTGCACCTCACCCAGAGGTGTGATATCTCACTCTCAGGTAAGGATGGAGTGTGGATCAGGACCCGACACCTGCATGCATTACACCACATTGCCGTGGGGCAGGGCGACCAATATGCCCCTGAGATGGGCACGACAGTCCCTGTCCCTGGCTGGAGTGGGGGGAGGGAACACTGAGGAAGGGGAACCCTGTAGTGCAGGAGCAGGGAGGAAGCAGTTCCTGGGTGCATTGAGAAGGGAGTATAAAAGGTGGGCACCATCTTAGTTCAGTGCAGAGAAGTCTGAGCAGAAGTGGCAGGGAGCAGGGGCTCTGCATGAGCTCTGCTCCGGAGGCGGGCCTAGTAACAGAGGCCCAGGCCTGGAAGAGGGAGAAGGAAGGAAGAGGAGCGGAGAAGGCTCCAGGAACGAGGAATGAAGGGATCCCAGGGGTGCGGACGGGCGAGTCGCCACCGCACGCCCGAATCCACCTGCGTGGAGGGGTCAGGCCAAAGGGGGAGACCGGTCCCCGAACTAGTGGAGGCAGGAAACGACCCTCAGCTAGAAACCGGAGGCTTTGACATTTTATGTGGCGCAGCCCCTCGCTACACCCGCTAGGAAGGCACCACATAGGGTCAGGGAAACTGGCGCCAAGTTTACCAAGAGGAGGCCCGAGGCAGCCGGACAGAAGTGTTGGTAAGAAAGGCCAGACAAAGGACACACAAAGGGGGTCCTGTGAAGTGCTCCAAAGTTATCTGGGAGTTGTCTGAGCCCCTCACCTGGTGAGCACAGTACGACGTGGGCAGCCGTTACCTGCAGACGTGGTCTGGATAATAAGAACTGTGAGTAAAGGCCCTGGACTGCATCACTGACTCCGTGTCGTTACTGCTGCTGCCCTGCACCATCACCCCCATCCTCCGCATACACTGCCCTGAGGCTATACTCCTCCCGTGGGGAGTTATGCTACGCTCTGCTGCACCCACAACACCAGCCTCAGCGGTCTGCCCTGTAGCGGCGGTTCACTCTGACCGCAATCCACGGGTGGCGTAGTCGGACATTTAAACATCAAAACCACATAAATAGTTCCGCCACTGGTTTGACCGCCCTGAGCCACGGAACCGGGTCGCCGCCACGAAGACTACAACCACCAGCATCCACCAAAAAGGGTCCGGCTCCGGGTGTCCCAAGGCCCAGGGGGTGCGTCAGAACATTTTCATCACCTTTCACAATCACCAATGGGACAAGGCAGGGATGTCCTCTGTCCCCTCTCTTATACATCCTAGTGACGGAGCACCTGCTCTCATCAATTCGCCATAACCCCAATATTAGGTGGATTGAGGTGGGAGGCACCGAGTACAAGTGCTCTCTATTTGCTGATGATGTCCTAGTATATATCACTCAATCACATATATCCATCCATGCTGTTATGGCTGAAATAGATCACTTTGTTACATGGTAAAATTTTAAAATCAATGCAGCGAAGTCTGAGGCCCTCGATGTCTCCCTCCCCAAATCCATATAGGATTCCATCCAGTCCAACTTTCCCTTTGCCTGGCCCTCACAGGGTATCAAATACTTAGGAATTCCTATTCATAGAGACCTCTCCCATCTATGTTATCTTAATTTTGGGCCCTTTATTGAACAATTCCATACAGACCACGGTTGGCAAGTTAGAACTGTAAGATTCACTACGTGAACCGCTGGTGTTTTGTGGAAAAGCACATGTACACTGTGTTCCAAATTATTATGCAAAAAGTGTTTAGGAGTGATAAGGGAAGAATTTGTTTGTTTGTCAGTTAAACTCATTGATGGTGATGTGTGTCAGGGCGCTTTATATCACTGTAAGCAATTGCAGACACCTGTGCTAATTAGTTTGGCAGGTGTGTCCAATGAAAGGCAAGACTACTTAAGAAGGCTCTCTCACATTATTAAGCAGCCTACATTTTCTGCCAAAATGGGAAAGAAAAAGGATGTGTCGGCTGCTGAGAAGCAACAAATTGTGGAGTGTTTAGGTCAAGGCATGACTACAATCAACATTGTGCGATGATCAGGATGAAGTGTCCTGGCAATCAAGAAGTATGTAGCTGATTCACAGTACACACGTGTGCGTACTGATAAGGGCAAATTGAGGACTCTTTCCTACAGGCAATTACGTCAGGTTGAAAGAGCAGCGGCAAAAAAGCCTTGTCATAGCAGCAGACAAATTTTTGAAGCTGCTGGTGCCTCCAACGTCCCCCGAACAACAAGATGCAGGGTCCTTCAGAGGTTTGCAGCTGTGCATACGCCATCCTGTCGACCTCCTCTATCCACTTCACACAAGCAGAAACGGCTCCAGTGGGCCAAACATTACATGAAGACTGATTTCAAAACTGTTTTGTTCACGGATGAGTGCCGTGCAGCGCTCGATGGTCCAGATGAATGGAGTGGAGGATGGCTGGTTGATGGACACCCCACGCAAACACGGCTACAGCGCCAACAAGGAGGAGGTGGAGTAATGTTTTGGGCTGGAATCATGGGGAGAGAGATTGTCGGCCCCTTTAGGATCCCTGAAGGCGCTAAAGATGAACTCCATAATGTATGTGGATTTTCTCAAACAGCACTTCCTGCCATGGTTCAAGAAGAAGAACCGTGTATTTCACAGCAAGATCATTTTTCTGCATGATAATGCACCATCTCATGCTGCACATAAAACATCTGCATCTCTGGCTGATATGGGCATTAAAGGGGACAAACTTATGGTGTGGCCCCCATGCTCCCCTGACCTCTACCCCATTCAGAACCTTTGGAGCATCATTAAAAGGAGTGTCTATGATGGCAGGAGGCAGTTCACATCTAAGCAACAGCTCTGGGAGGGTATTCTGTCCTCATGCAAAACAATTGAAGCAGAAACCATCCAAAACCTGACAAATTCAATGGACGAGAGAGTTCAGAAGCTCCTTTCGAACAAGGGGTCCTATGTGAAAATGTAACATCACCTAGAATAAAGTTTTGAGTTGAAAACTGTTTGATTTCAGTTTCTAACAACCTGCTAATGCTTATAATTTCAAAAATGACCATTTTTTTGGTCTTTATTAAAATGAAAAGGTTGATCGAAAAGTTTGGGGGATCTAAGAGTGTGGCAACCCAGTAGTCATGATTACTTCGAATTCTGACAATATGAGGGTCATGCTGCAGGTAGTGCAGCAAGAAGGCACTTATGTGTCTTGCGCATCTCGGAGCCCCAAAATTATTTTCCGGGCTAGATGCAGCTAAAAATTATTTTTAATTTTAAATCTGGTGGAGCTTATTATAGATGGCCTAATAGGATCAGTGCTGCACACTGCTACAAAGCCCAAATTATTTTCCAGTCAAGATACAGATAAACATGATTAGTAATTTGAAAGCTTAAAACGGTTGGTAGGGTGATTTTAACCAATCATCAAGCTTTTACTCTCCCCAGGATGACACAGGGGTAGAAAAGTCGTTTCGGATCCATGATTTGTTCATCTTTATGAACGTGAGTCTGTCTACATTATCAGTGGAGAGACGCGTGCGCTTATCTGTCAGCACACCACCAGCAGCGCTGAACACACGTTCAGACAGAACGCTGGCTGCGGGGCATGACAAGATCTCCAAGGCGTAAGTGGCTAGCTCCGGCCATTTATCCAGATTGGAAGCCCAAAAAGAGCAAGGGTCCAGTGACACAGTCGTGGCTTCAATGTTTACTTGGAGATACTCCTGTACCATCGTCTCTAGGCGTTGACTATGTGTCAGACTTCTTGTCTCCTGTGGCCTTGCAAAGGATGGGCTAAAAAAGTGGTGAAATGATTCCGCAAAATTGATGTTACCAGCAGATACTGTGGTTCTGTTACGGTTTGAGTGCTGAACACTTGACGGTCCCACGGTTGGCAAGTTGGAACTGTGAGATTCACTACGTGCACCACTGGTATTTTGTGGAAAAGCACATGTAAGATTCTGCAACAGTCTCTGCTGATACTCCTGCATGCGTGCATCCCTTTCTATGGCAGGAATAATTTCTGCAAATTTACTTTTGTACTGGGGATCTAACAGTGTGGCAACCCAGTAGTCAGGATTATTTCTAATTCTCACAATTCGAGGGTCATGTTGCAGGTAGTGCAGCAAGAAGGCACTCATGTGTGTTGCGCATCCAGGAGCACCAAGTCCCTGTTGTGTTGGTGGCGAGGTAACAATCATGCTTCCTTCCTCTGTCCTCTCCCCCCAACCTCGCACAACAGAAATGTGATCAAGGTCTCCCTCATCTGATGAGTCTTCCATCAGTTCGTCCTCCACTTCTTCCTGGGCTCCTGCACCTTCCTCACTAGTTTGGCTGCTACCATGCGCCCTGGTAAAATCATCTCCCCCACCCTCACATGCCTGCCGCCCTGGTGCTGCCGACCGTCTGGACCTTGCAGATGTTAGCCCTTCCGCATACAACTCCTCCTCCTCTACTTCCTCCACCTCCTCTTGTGCCACCACCTGACTCCGAATTCTGTTTAACATGTGCTCCAGCATGTAAATCACCGGAATAGTCATGCTGATAATGGCATCGTCAGCACTAAACATCTTCGTCGCCATTTCAAAACTGTGCAGAAGGGTGCATAGGTCCCTGATCTGAGACCACTCCTCCAGCGTGATTTGCCCCACCTCTGAATCTCGTTGGCCCAGGCTATACGTCAGAACGTATTGCACCAGGGCTTGTCGGTGCTGCCACAGTCGCTGCAACATGTGCAGAGTTGAATTCCACCGGGTAGGCACATCGCATTTTAGCCGGTGAAGTGGCAGGCCCAACGACTTCTGTAGAGATGTAAGTCGCTGAGCTGCGGGATGCGAACGGCGGAAGTGAGCACACAGCGACCGTGCCCTCTGCAGAAGGCCATCTAGTCTGGGATAGTGGGCTAAAAATTGCTGGACAACCAGGTTCAACACGTGAGCCATACAAGGCACGTGTGTGACATTGCCCCGGCGAAGGGCCGCACCCAGGTTTGCAGCATTGTCGCACACGGCCTTCCCTGGTTTCAGGTCCAGTGGAGACAACCATTCATGAAATTGGTTCTCCAGAGCTGACCACAACTCCTCAGCTGTGTGACTCACATTTCCCAGACATTTCAATGTAAAAACCGCCTGATGACGTTGAGCCCTACTGCCAGCATAGTAAGGAGGTGTGCAGGATCCCTTCTGCGCAGTTAGAAAGCTTGTGGCATGACCAGACAGGCTTTGGGTGCAGGTGGAAGACCGAGAGGAGGTTGAGGAGGCAGAAGCAGTGGAGGAAAAATGACATAAAGAGGATTGACGCACAACTCGTGGGGACGGCAAGACTTGGACAGCAGCCCCTTGTCCTGCTGTCACCATAGTTACCCAGTGCCCAGTCAGCGACATGTAACGCCCCTGTCCATGCCTACTCGTCCAAGTGTCTGTGGTGAAATGCACCCTGTCACACACAGAGTTTCTCAAAGAAGCGGTGATGTTGTGTGCGACATGCTGGTGGAGCGCAGGCACACCTTTCTTTGAGAAGTAGTGCCGACTGGGCATCTGGTACTGGGGCACTGCGACGGACATAAGGTCTCGAAAATCCTCTGTGTCCACCAGGCGGAAAGGCAGCATTTCTGTAGCCAAGAGCTTGCAGATGGTGAAATTCAACCTCTTAGCTTTCTCATGGCTAGGAGGAAATGGTCTTTTACTTGTCCACATCTGAGGGACCGAGGGCTGGCTATTGTGCTTAGACGGGGTTGATAAGGGTGTCCCCGGCAAACTGCCGGTCTGTGAGGAAGATGCAGGCGGACATGTTAGGTTGCCTTCATCCAAAGGTGGTGCTATCGATGTCGGACAGCGCTCAACACCAGCTGGTGTTACCACCTCCAAAGAAAATGATGACCTGCCAATCACGCTGGCTGTTGCGGGTAAAGAGGTGGCAGGTCTGCGCCCCAAAACAGGTGTGACTGCTGTCCCCCCAGTCACAGAGGATGAAGAGGCCGCGGATGCACAAGATATGGCAGACGGTGGTTGGCCCGGCCGGCTAGGCCGCATTGTAGCACACTGAGCTTCCCACTGCAACTTATGCTTCATGTCCATGTGCCGGTTCATGCATGAAGTACTCAAACTATGTATTTTTTGGCCTCTACTTAGCTTTTGCTGACAAATGTTACAGATAACACGAGTTGGGTCATCTTTATTGATCTGAAAAAATGCCCAGGCTATGCAAGGCTTAGCACCCATGCGACCTGAAGAGCCACCACGACTTGTGGTGAGAGGCAGAGTTGTGTTTGAGGATGCAGTTGTTGACGTGCTTCCAGTACTACGTCTCTGTCCAGGAAGGCGCAACCTGACCTCGTCGTCACTAGCATCTTCCTCCACCTCCTCTGCTGACCTCATCTCTTGGCTGACTGTGGGTTGACAGTAAGTGGGATCTCCGACCTCATCATCATCACCCTGTGCGTTATCACACCCGTCGTCCTCAGAGCCAACCTGTTCCTGCCCTGACAAAAAACTAAAGTTGTCGCTCCAATCAGGTATTTGAGTCTTATCATCGTCTTCCTCATTGTCTCCACCAACAGGAGTTACAGTTTGGGAATGAGGGTCTACATTATGGTCAGAACCTTCTGCGTCTGGTCCTGGATCCGACTCATAAAGATTCTGGGCATCAGTGCAGATCATTTCCTCGTCTGGATTCACAGAAGCGCTGGAGTCGACCTCTGATTCCCAGGCTATAGTATGAGTAAACAGCTCTGCAGACTCAACCATCTGTTCTACCTCATACTCAGACGGGCAGCTGGAGATTTGGGAGCTGTGAGGAAGCAAGTGCGATTTGGGTGACACCTTTGAGGACTGGAGTATTTGTGATGTTGAAGTTGATGTGGAGTAGAGCCCACTTAAAGGAGCACTTGATATCCGTTGAAGCACCTGCTGTTTTTGTGCCTCATCTGGAATTTGTAGCGATTGGCATGGCCGTAAGAAAGGGATCTTATCACATTGTCCGCTAAAAGAAGTAGACATTTTAGTTTGGCTGGAAGATGGTCTTTCTTCTGCAGATGTTACTGTTGCTTTAACACCTACCCCACGGACACAACCTTTTTTCCCCTTCCCAACACGCCTATTCCCCTTTCCACCAGCAGCAGGCCTTTTTCCACTCATTTTGGTGGTTAACTAATTCACAACTCTGGAGTTGTTTGCACAAAAAAACAATGGATGGTAACTGAGCAGAGCTGAGTGGCCAAACTGTGGTATTAGGCCAAAACTATTGGCTGGGTTAGATGCAGAAAAAAATTATTTTGAATTTGCAACCTGATGGAGGTCAGTATAGATGGACTAATACAACAAGTCCCACACACAGCTAGAAGCCCAAATATTTTTTCAGAGGTAGATGCAGAAAAAAATATATTCAGTTTGCAACCTGATGGAGGTCAGTATAGATGGACTAATAGAACAAGTCCCACACACTGCTAGAAGCCCAAATATTTTTTCAGAGGTACTGTAGATGCAGATAAAAATTAGTTTTAATTTGCAACCTGATGGAGGTCAGTATAGATGGAGTAATAGAATGATGCTATGCCCAAAAGATTTTACTTCACTAGGTGCAGTAAAAAAATTGGTATTCTATACACAGGTGGTATATCTTGCAACACAGATAGGCTACTCCACTGACTAACACACTCTGCAATAGGCCAAAAAGGATTAGCTTTGCTAGATTCAGCCAAATGCTGTGAAAAAAACTTGCACAGCACTGGCACAGACCTGCCTGGCAAAAACTGATAGGAACTGATGTAACCTAGTCCTGAAAAGGACTCCAATTACAATTAGTCTTTACTCCCACAATCTATCTATTTAAGAGCACAGACCTGCCTGATAAAAGTCGTAGGAAATGCTGTAACCTAGTCCTTAAAAGGACTGCAATCACAACTATTCCCTACTCCCAAGCTATCTGTATATTTGTGCGAAAATTGGCTTGAAATTAACAAGGTATAGCGCACACAGCAACAGCGGTGCCGTCTAACACGCAGCTGCAGCAGTGAAAAAATGGTGGCGACGGGGAAAATGGCTTGGTCTTATAGGGCAAGGACATGTGACATACACTGCCAATCACACATGCCCTTGCTTGTGTGAAAAAAAGCACTTCGCTCCGTGTGTGCGCTGCTGATAGGCTGACAGATTGCACCTCCCCACTGTAAATGCGGGAAAGAGAAAAAAAAATGGAGATCTTCATTGTTCCTGCAGAGATCCATCCCCTGCCCCTCCCCCCACCCCGCTGTACACTCAAACTGCGTATTAACATTAATTTTCATCATTACTGAGAAAAAATTCAGTTATGATTTTGGTGCACGAACAGTTATCGAACATAACCTCGAACAGCCGAATTTTTCTCAAATTGTTCGTGTTCGCCGAACGGCTCGAACACCGCCCAAAACAGCTCGAATTTGAGATTGGCGAACAGTTCGAGTAGAACAACGCTCATCTCTAGACGTGACCTCCAGGTGATAGAAGACGTGACCTCCAGGTGATAGAAGACGTGACCTCCAGGTGATAGAAGACGTGACCTCCAGGTGATAGAGGATGTGACCTCCAGGTGATAGAAGACGTGACCTCCAGGTGATAGAAGACGTGACCTCCAGGTGATAGAAGACGTGACCTCCAGGTGATAGAAGACGTGACCTCCAGGTGATAGAGGATGTGACCTCCAGGTGATAGAGGACGTGACCTCCAGGTGATAGAAGACGTGACCTCCAGGTGATAGAGGATGTGACCTCCAGGTGATAGAAGACGTGACCTCCAGGTGATAGAAGACGTGACCTCCAGGTGATAGAAGACGTGACCTCCAGGTGATAGAGGATGTGACCTCCAGGTGATAGAAGACGTGACCTCCAGGTGATAGAAGACGTGACCTCCAGGTGATAGAGGACGTGACCTCCAGGTGATAGAAGACGTGACCTCCAGGTGATAGAGGATGTGACCTCCAGGTGATAGAAGACGTGACCTCCAGGTGATAGAAGACGTGACCTCCAGGTGATAGAAGACGTGACCTCCAGGTGATAGAAGACGTGACCTCCAGGTGATTGAAGACGTGACCTCCATGTGATAGAGGACGTGACCTCCAGGTGATAGAAGATGTGACCTCCAGGTGATAGAAGACGTGACCTCCATGTGATAGAGGACGTGACCTCTAGGTGATAGAAGACGTGACCTCCAGGTGATAGAAGACGTGACCTCCAGGTGATAGAAGACGTGACCTCCAGGTGATAGAAGACGTGACCTCCAGGTGATAGAGGACGTGACCTCCAGGTGATAGAAGACGTGACCTCCAGGTGATAGAGGGCGTGACCTCCAGGTGATAGAGGACGTGACCTCCAGTCCAGGTGATAAAATATCACCAAAGCTTTATCCATCATGTTTTAAAAGCCAAATAAGCAGAAACAGAGCTCACTGACGCGTCTAAAGCATGAGCAACGCTGACAAGGGGCACTCGCTGTGTCTAGAGGAAAGTTTAATCATCACCCCAGATGGAGATTCTTTACTGTAAGAGCAGTGAGTCTATGGATGTTTTACTGTAAGAGTAGTGATATATATGGATGCTATGGATACTTTCCTGTGAAAGCGGTGAGATTATGACTTGTTTAGCGTAAGAGCAGTGAAAGTATACATTCTTTACTGTAAGAGCAGTGATACTATGGCTGCTTTACTGTGAGAGCAGTGAGATTATGGATACTTTAATGTAAAAGCAGTGAGTTTATAGATTTTTTACTGTAAGAGCAGTGACACTATGAATTATTTACTGTAAGAGCATTGAGACTATGGATTCTTTACTGTAAGAGCAGTGAGACTGTGGATTCTTCACTGTAAGAGCAGTGAGACTATGGATTCTTTACTGTAAGAGCAGTGAGACTGTGGATTCTTTACTGTAAGAGCAGTGAGACTATGGATTCTTTACTGTAAGAGCAGTGAGACTGTGGATTCTTTACTGTAAGAGCAGTGACACTATGGATTCTTTACTGTAAGAGCATTGAGACTGTGGATTCTTCACTAAGAGCAGTGAGACTGTGGATTCTTTACTGTAAGAGCAGTGAGACTGTGGATTCTTTACTGTAAGAGCACTGTTACTACGGATTCTTTACTGTAAGAACAGTGAGACTATGGATTCATACTGTACGAGCAGTGACACTATGGATTCTTTACTGTACGAGCAGTGACACTATGGATTCTTTACTGTAAGAGCAGTGAGACTATGGATTCTTTACTGTAAGAGCAGTGAGACTGTGGATTCTTTACTGTACGAGCATTGAGACTATGAATTCTTTACTGTAAGAGCAGTGAGGCTATGGATTCTTTACTGTAAGAGCAGTGAGACTGTGGATTCTTTACTGTAAGAGCAGTGAGACTGTGGATTCTCTACTGTAAGAGCAGTGAGGCTATGGATTCTTTACTGTAAGAGCAGTGAGACTATGGATTCTTTACTGTAAGAGCAGTGAGACTGTGGATTCTCTACTGTAAGAGCAGTGAGGCTATGGATTCTTTACTGTAAGAGCAGTGAGACTATGGATTCATACTGTACGAGCAGTTACACTATGGATTCTTTACTGTACGAGCAGTGACACTATGGATTCTTTACTGTAAGAGCAGTGAGACTATGGATTCTTTACTGTAAGAGCAGTGAGACTGTGGATTCTCTACTGTAAGAGCAGTGAGACTATGGATTCTTTACTGTAAGAGCAGTGAGACTGTGGATTCTCTACTGTAAGAGCAGTGAGGCTATGGATTCTTTACTGTAAGAGCAGTGAGACTATGGATTCATACTGTACGAGCAGTTACACTATGGATTCTTTACTGTACGAGCAGTGACACTATGGATTCTTTACTGTAAGAGCAGTGAGACTATGGATTCTTTACTGTAAGAGCAGTGAGGCTGTGGATTCTTTACTGTAAGAGCAGTGAGGCTATGGATTCTTCACTGTAAGAGCAGTGAGACTATGGATTCTTCACTGTAAGAGCAGTGAGGCTATGGATTCTTCACTGTAAGAGCAGTAAGACTATGGATTCTTTACTGTAAGAGCAGTGAGGCTGTGGATTCTTTACTGTAAGAGCAGTGAGGCTATGGATTCTTCACTGTAAAAGCAGTGAGGCTATGGATTCTTCACTGTAAGAGCAGTGAGGCTATGGATTCTTCACTGTAAGAGCAGTGAGGCTATGGATTCTTCACTGTAAGAGCAGTGAGACTATGGATTCTTTACTGTAAGAGCAGTGAGGCTGTGGATTCTTTACTGTAAGAGCAGTGAGGCTGTGGATTCTTCACTGTAAGAGCAGTGAGACTATGGATTCTTTACTGTAAGAGCAGTGACACTATGGATTCTTTACTGTAAGAGCAGTGAGGCTGTGGATTCTTTACTGTATGAGCAGTGAGACTATGGATTCTTTACTGTAAGAGCAGTGAGACTATGGATTCTTCACTGTAAGAGCAGTGAGACTATGGATTCTTTACTGTAAGAGCAGTGAGACTATGGAACTCTATGCCACATGATGTGATAATGGTTGATTCACTAAACAGTACATGGGAGGCCTGGATGCCTTTCCTGATAAATATAATATACAGTTTATGGCACTACATTCTGTGATGGACGCTGATCCAGGGAACTCGTCTGATTGTGGTACGTGGTGTCGGGAAGGAATTTTTCCCCTAATTTGGGGCTATTAGCGTCTGCCTCATGGGGTTTTTCTCTTCCTCTAGATCAACATGTTAGGATATGGCTTGAACTTGCTGGATTTATGTCTATCGCCCACCTTTAAAGCAATGAAACCAGCCATGATGAATCCATCAGCGATGCACACGGTTTATCAGCTTTCTACAAAATAAAAGTAGAAAAATAACAGAAAAACTCATTAAACTCCAAAATGTCACAGCAATAAATGACGGTTATGTGTGTGATCTGGGAGGACACATGAAAGAGGTCCGACCTCTGGGATCCGCCCTGATGGAGAGATCGGGGAACTTTCATCCCCGTTAGAATGCATGGTTTATTGGGAGTCAAACGTAGTCTATACTTTACACTGCAGCACTACTCTGCAGCCCAGAGCTATACTCAATGATCAATATAGAGTATGACACAGTCTGAATTTTTTGTGGATGCTGCTGCTTTGTCCCATGCTTTACAGTGCAGCACTGCTCATTCAGATTGGCTGCTGAGTACAAGCGCAAGCTCCTTGGGATGTCAGTACAGAGAACAATTAGAACAATATGATTATAAACTACGAGTCATTATGCCTCCAGGAACAGAAGATCGTAGGGAAACCGTGACACGAATAGGGGAGGAGCTCCAAAATAGGGAGGAGCCTCGAAAACCAGAACGGCCAGGAGTTCTGGGAAGCAGTGCGCCTGCGGAGATTGTCACCATAGAGGCTGCGCTGGAACTCTCCACTGTCACTGACAAATCTGTAACAATGTTCATCCTGAGCCTCTGGGTGCACGAACTAAATAAATGGATGACAGAAGTACAGTTAATTTCATGAAGGTAAAACTGCAGAAGAGAAATGTACAGAAAAGACAAGAACAATGTGCAAAAGTAATAAATAGGTTCAGCCCGTGTGCCAAAACACAGCTCACCCGGATCACCGGGGAACAGAATGACGTCCCTCTCTTGTATTTTTTTGGGAAAAAGTGCAAATAAAGAGTAATCCTGACAATGATTTATGGGAAAAAATAATATTTATATAATTCCTCAATGATTTATGTATTGTTTAACCAAAACAACATAGAGGTGCAATGTTACAAGTTGTCCACAAGATGGAAGCAGTGTATATAAATAACAGAATCCACCAAAAACCTGAATTTTATCAATCACAGACACATGAATACAAAAAGAAAACCTGTATAATGCTGCCCCCTATGTACAGGAATATAACTACTATAATACTGCCCCCTATGTACAAGAATATAACTAGTATAATACTGCCCCCTATGTACAAGAATATAACTACTATAATACTGCCCCTATATACAAGAATATAACTACTATAATACTGCCCCCTATGTACAAGAATATAGCTACTATAATACTGCCCCTATGTACAAGAATATAACTACTATAATACTGCCCCCTAGGTACAAGAATATAACTACTATAATACTGCCCCTATGTACAAAAATATAACTACTATAATACTGTCCCCTATGTACAAGAATATAACTACTATAATACTGCTCCTATGTACAATAATATAACTACTATAATACTGTCCCCTATGTACAAGAATATAACTACTATAATACTGCCCCTATGTACAAGAATATAACTACTATAATACTGCTCCCTATGTACAAAAATATAACTACTATAATACTGCCCCTATGTACAAGAATATAACTACTATAATACTGCTCCTATGTACAAGAATATAACTACTATAATACTGCCCATATGTACAAGAATATAACTACTATAATACTGCCCCCTATGTACAAGAATATAGCTACTATAATACTGCCCATATGTACAAGAATATAACTACTATAATACTGCCCATATGTACAAGAATATAACTAGTATAATACTGCCCCCTATGTACAAGAATATAGCTACTATAATACTGCCCCTATATACAAGAATATAACTACTATAATACTGCCCCCTATGTACAAGAATATAGCTACTATAATACTGCCCCTATGTACAAGAATATAACTACTATAATACTGACCCCTAGGTACAAGAATATAACTACTATAATACTGCCCCTATGTACAAAAATATAACTACTATAATACTGTCCCCTATGTACAAGAATATAACTACTATAATACTGTCCCCTATGTACAAGAATATAACTACTATAATACTGCTCCTATCTACAAGAATATAACTACTATAATACTGCTCCTATTTACAAGAATATAACTACTATAATACTGCCCCTATGTACAAGAATATAACTACTATATTACTGCTCCTATCTACAAGAATATAACTACTATAATACTGCCCCTATGTACAAGAATATAACTACTATAATACTGCTCCTATCTACAAGAATATAACTAATATAATACTGCCGCCTATGTACAAGAATATAACTACTATAATACTGCACCTATGTACAAGAATATAACTACTATAATACTGCTCCTATGTACAAGAATATAACTACTATAATACTGCCCCCTGTGTACAAGAATATAACTACTATAATACTGCCCCTATGTACAAGAATATAACTACTATAATACTGCCCCTATGAACAAGAATATAACTACTATAATACTGCTCCCATGTATAAGAATATAACTACTATAATACTGCCCCCTATGTACAAGAATATAACTACAATAATACTGCTCCTATGTATAAGAATATAACTACTATAATACCGCCCCCTATGTACAAGAATATAACTACTATAATACTGCTCCCATGTATAAGAATATAACTACTATAATACTGCCCCCTATGTACAAGAATATAACTACTATAAAACTGCTCCTATGTACAATAATATAACTACTATAATACTGTCCCCTATGTACAAGAATATAACTACTATAATACTGCCCCTATGTACAAGAATATAACTACTATAATACTGCTCCCTATGTACAAAAATATAACTACTATAATACTGCCCCTATGTACAAGAATATAACTACTATAATACTGCTACTATGTACAAGAATATAACTACTATAATACTGCCCATATGTACAAGAATATAACTACTATAATACTGCCCCCTATGTACAAGAATATAGCTACTATAATACTGCCCATATGTACAAGAATATAACTACTATAATACTGCCCATATGTACAAGAATATAACTAGTATAATACTGCCCCCTATGTACAAGAATATAGCTACTATAATACTGCCCCTATATACAAGAATATAACTACTATAATACTGCCCCCTATGTACAAGAATATAGCTACTATAATACTGCCCCTATGTACAAGAATATAACTACTATAATACTGCCCCCTAGGTACAAGAATATAACTACTATAATACTGCCCCTATGTACAAAAATATAACTACTATAATACTGTCCCCTATGTACAAGAATATAACTACTATAATACTGTCCCCTATGTACAAGAATATAACTACTATAATACTGCTCCTATCTACAAGAATATAACTACTATAATACTGCTCCTATGTACAATAATATAACTACTATAATACTGTCCCCTATGTACAAGAATATAACTACTATAATACTGCTCCTATCTACAAGAATATAACTACTATAATACTGCCCCTATGTACAAGAATATAACTACTATAATACTGCTCCTATCTACAAGAATATAACTAATATAATACTGCCCCCTATGTACAAGAATATAACTACTATAATACTGCACCTATGTACAAGAATATAACTACTATAATACTGCTCCTATGTACAAGAATATAACTACTATAATACTGCCCCCTGTGTACAAGAATATAACTACTATAATACTGCCCCTATGTACAAGAATATAACTACTATAATACTGCCCCTATGAACAAGAATATAACTACTATAATACTGCTCCCATGTATAAGAATATAACTACTATAATACTGCCCCCTATGTACAAGAATATAACTACTATAATACTGCTCCTATGTATAAGAATATAACTACTATAATACTGCCCCCTATGTACAAGAATATAACTACTATAATACTGCCCCCTATGTACAAGAAGATAACTACTATAATACTGCTCCTATGTACAAGACTATAACTACTATAATACTGCCCACTATGTACAAGAAGATAACTACTATAATACTGCCCCTATGTACAAGAATATAACTACTATAATACTGCCCCTATGTACAAGAATATAACTACTATAATACTGCTCCTATGTACAAGAATATAACTACTATAATACTGCCCCTATGTACAAGAATATAATTACTATAATACTGCCTCCTATGTACAAGAATATAACTACTATAATACTGCTCCTATGTACAAGAATATAACTACTATAATACTGCCCCCTATGTACAAGAATATAACTACTATAATACTGCCCCTATGTGCAAGAATATAACTACTATAATACTGCTCCTATGTACAAGAATATAACTACTATAATACTGCCCCTATGTACAAGAATATAATTACTATAATACTGCCTCCTATGTACAAGAATATAACTACTATAATACTGCTCCTATGTACAAGAATATAACTACTATAATACTGCCCCCTATGTACAAGAATATAACTACTATAATACTGCCCCTATGTGCAAGAATATAACTACTATAATACTGCTCCTATGTACAAGAATATAACTACTATAATACTGCCCCCTATGTACAAGAATATAACTACTATAATACTGCCCCCTGTGTACAAGAATATAACTACTATAATACTGCCCCTATGTACAAGAATATAACTACTATAATACTACTCCCTATGTACAAGAATATAACTACTATAACACTGCCTCCTATGTACAAGAATATAACTACTATAATACTGCCCCCTATGTACAAGAATATAACTACTATAATACTGCTCCCTATGTACAAGAATATAACTACTATAATACTGCCCCTATGTACAAGAATATAACCACTATAATACTGCTCCTATGTACAAGAATATAACTACTATAATACTGCCCCCTATGTACAAGAATATAACTACTATAATACTGCCTCCTATGTACAAGAATATAACTACTATAATACTGCCCCTATGTACAAGAATATAACTACTATAATACTGCCCCTATGTACAAGAATATAACTACTATAATACTGCCCCTATATACAAGAATATAACTACTATAATACTGCCCCCCTATGTACAAGAAGATAACTACTATAATACTGCTCCTATGTACAAGACTATAACTACTATAATACTGCTCCCTATGTACAAGAATATAACTACTATAATACTGCCCCTATGTACAAGAATATAACTACTATAATACTGCCTCCTATGTACAAGAATATAACTACTATAATACTGCCCCCTATGTACAAGAATATAACTACTATAATACTGCCCCTATGTACAAGAATATAACTACTATAATACTGCTCCTATGTACAAGAATATAACTACTATAATACTGCCCCTATGTACAAGAATAGAACTACTATAATACTGCCCCCTATGTACAAGAATATAACTACTATAATACTGCTCCTATGTACAAGAATATAACTACTATAATACTGCCCCTATGTACAAGAATAGAACTACTATAATACTGCCTCCTATGTACAAGAATATAACTACTATAATACTGCCTCCTATGTACAAGAATATAACTACTATAATACTGCCCCTATGTACAAGAATATAACTACTATAATACTGCCCCTATGTACAAGAATATAGCTACTATAATACTGCCCCTATGTACAAGAATATAACTACTATAATACTGCCTCCTATGTACAAGAATATAACTACTATAATACTGCCTCCTATGTACAAGAATATAACTACTATAATACTGCCTCCTATGTACAAGAATATAACTACTATAATACTGCCCCTATGTACAAGAATATAACTACTATAATACTGCCTCCTATGTACAAGAATATAACTACTATAATACTGCCTCCTATGTACAAGAATATAACTACTATAATACTGCCCCCTATGTACAAGAATATAACTACTATAATACTTCCCCCTATGTACAAGAATATAACTACTATAATACTGCCCCCTATGTATAGGAATATAACTACTATAATACTGCCCCCTATGTATAGGAATATAACTACTATAATACTGCCCCCTATGTATAGGAATATAACTACTATAATACTGCCCCCTATGTATAGGAATATAACTACTATAATACTGCCCCCTATGTATAGGAATATAACTACTATAATACTGCCCCTATGTACAAGAATATAACTACTATAATACTGCCCCTATGTACAAGAATATAATTACTATAATACTGCCCCTATGTACAAGAATATAACTACTATAATACTGCCTCCTATGTACAAGAATATAACTACTATAATATTGCCCCTATGTACAAGAATATAACTACTATAATACTGCCTCCTATGTACAAGAATATAACTACTATAATACTGCCTCCTATGTACAAGAATATAACTACTATAATACTGCCCCCTATGTACAAGAATATAATTACTATAATACTGCTCCCTATGTACAAGAATATAATTACTATAATACTGCCCCTATGTACAAGAATAAAAGTACTATAATACTGGCCCCTATGTATAGGAATATAACTACTATAATACTGACCCCTATGTATAGGAATATAACTACTATAATACTGCCCCTATGTACAAGAATATAACTACTATAATACTGCCCCCTGTGTACAAGAATATAACTACTATAATACTGCCCCCTATGTACAAGAATATAACTACTATAATACTGCCCCTGTGTACAAGAATATAACTACTATAATACTGCCCCCTATGTATAGGAATATATCTACTATAATACTGCTCCTATGTATAAGAATATAACTACTATAATACTGCCCCCTATGTACAAGAACATCTATATATATAATCGTCTTAACCCGTCTGTCTGTCTGTCTGTCCAGGAAATCCCGCGTCGCTGATTGGTCCGGCAGCGGCCAATCAGCGACGTGGGATTTCAGAAAAAAGATGGCGGCCGTTAGTGGCTCATCTGCGGGACGGAGCTCAGCGGCGATGCAGCCGGGAGATGACCGGCGCGATGCGCTCATCTCCCGGCCGCTAGCAGCAGAAGGACCCTGACCGCCGGCGCCGCTGACCTCCATGCGGCTAGGGTGTGAAGGGAGGACCGGGGAGCGGCGCTGCGGGTTGGGATACTTCTGCTGCGAGAAGCCGCTCATCTCCCGGCTTCACGCAGCGGAAGTAGCCGCACAGGCAGTGGCGCTCCCCGATCCTCACCAATACGATTCCGCTCCCCGGTCCTCATCAATACGATTCGCTGATTGGTCGCGGTCTCCGCCCGCGACCAATCAGTGATCTTGGCGCAAAAGTTAAACACCGCTGTGCTGATTGGTCGCGGCCGCTGCCCGCGACCAATCACCGATTTTGGCGCCATATTTAAACACCGCTGTGCTGATTGGTCGCGGCCGCTGCCCGCGACCAATCACCGATTTTGGCGCCACATTTAAACACTGCTATGCTGATTGGTCGCGGACGCCAGCCGCGACCAATCAGCGATTTTGGCGCAAAATTTAAACAACGCTCTGCTGATTGCTCGCAGGCGCCAGCCGCGATCAATCAGCAAGATTGGCGCCAAATTTAAACCCCGCTCTGCTGATTGGTCGCGACCGCCAGCCGCGACCAATCAGCGATTTTGGCGCAAAATTTAAACAACGCTCTGCTGATTGGTCGCGACCGCCAGCCGCGACCAATCAGCGATTTTGGCGCAAAATTTAAACAACGCTCTGCTGATTGGTCGCGGACGCCAGCCGCAACCAATCAGCGATATGGGCGGCAAATTTAAACCCCGCTCTGTTGATTGGTCGCGGTGCCCGGCTGCGACCAATCAGCGATTTTTGTGCCAAATTGAAACACCGCTCTGCTGATTGGTTGCGGTCGCCGGCCGCGACCAATCAGCAGTATTGGCGCCAAATTTAAACCCCGCTCTGCTGATTGGTCACGACAGCCGGCCGCGACCAATCAGCGAGTTTGGCGCCAAATTTAAACCTCGCTCTGTTGATTGGTTGCGGTCGCCAGACGCGACCAATCAGCAGTATTGGCGCCAAATTTAAACACTGCTCTGCTGATTAGTCGCGGTCGCCGGCCGCGACCAATCAGCAGTATTGGCGCGAAATTTAAACCTCGCTCTGCTGATTAGTCGCAACCACCGGCCGTGACCAATCAGCCATATTGGCGCCAAATTTAAACACCGCTTCGCTGATTGGTCGCGGTTGCCGGCCGCGACTAATCAGCATTATTGGCGCCAAATTTAAACACCGCTTTACTGATTTGGCACGGTGGCCGGCCGCGACCAATCATCGATATTGGCGCCAAATTTAAACACCGCTCTGCTGATTGGTCGCAGTTACCGGTCATGAATAATCAGCATTATTGGCGCCAAATTTAAACACCGCTCTGCTGATTGCGCCCGGTCGGCCGCATACATATTCTAGAATACCCGATGCGTTAGAATCGGGCCACCATCTAGTAACTACTATAATACTGCACCTATGTACAAGAATATAACTACTATAATACTGCCCCCAATGTACAAGAATATAACTACTATAATACTGCCCCTATATACAAGAACATAACTACTATAATACTGCTCCTATGTACAAAAATATAACTACTATAATACTGCCCCTATGTACAAGAATATAACTACTATAATACTGCTCCTATGTACAAGAATATAACTACTATAATACTGCTCCTATGTACAAAAATATAACTACTATAATACTGCCCCTATGTACAAGGATATAACTACTATAATACTGCTGCTATGTACAAGAATATAACTACTATAATACTGCTCCTATGTACAAGAATATTACTACTATAATACTGCCCCCCATGTACAAGAATATAACTACTATAATACTGCCCCTATGTACAAGAATATAACTACTATAATACTGCCCCCTATGTACACGAATATAACTACTATAATACTGCTCCTATGTACAATAATATAACTACTATAATACTGCTATGTACAAGAATATAACTACTAAAATACTGCCCCTATGTACAAGAATATAACTACTATAATACTGCTCCCTATGTACAAGAATATAACTACTATAATACTGCTCCCTATGTACAAGAATATAGCTACTATAATACTGCTCCTATGTACAAAAATATAACTACTATAATACTGCTCCTCTCCTATGTACAAGAATATACCTACTATAATACTGCCCTCTATATACAAGAACATTACTACAATACTGCCCCTATGATTGACGCTAAATATATGCGATATATAACAGAGGAGGGTGGTCATATATTGTCAGTGATGTATGGTGACAGTATACAACCCCTGGCAAAAATTATGGAATCACCAGGCTCGGAGCATGTTCATTCAGTTGTTTAACCCCTTTCCAACCCATGACATCTTAGTACGCACATTTGCGTACCCCCGGTTCAGTGAGGGCTGCTGCGCTGAGCCCTCACTGAACCGAGCACATGTCAGCTGATTCTTACAGCTGACATGTGCCCGCAACAGCCGCGGGTGGAATCGCAATCCACCCGCGGCTGTTAGCATGTTAAATGCCGCTGTCAATCTCCGACAGCGGCATTTAACGTGCGCGTCCGGGTTGCGCGTCATAAGCCCCGCCCATCGGCGACCCCGTCACGTGATCGCGGGTCGCCGATGGGCGTGCATGACAACCCAGGGTCTGCAGCAGACGCCTGTGGTTGCCATGATCTGGTCGCTATGAGCGCCACCTAGTGGTCGGCGCTCATAGCACAGGACCATTTCTGCTGCATGCAGGGGATCTGCTGATCCCCTGTATGTAGCAGAGACGATCAGACAATTGCTGCTTCTAGTCTCCTATGGAGACTATAGAAGCATGCAGTAAGTGAAAAAAAAATGTTTTTAAAAATATAAAAAAATAAAAAATATATAAAAGTTTAAATCACCCCCCTTTCGCCCCATTCAAAATAAAATATATATATAAAAAAAAACCCACATACACATATTTGGTATCGCCGCGTTCAGAATCGCCCGATCTATCAATATAAAAAAAGAATTAATCCGATCGGTAAACGGTGTAACGAGAAAAAAATTCTAAACGCCAGAATTACATTTTTTGGTCGCCGCAAAATTGCAATAAAATGCAATAACGGGCGATCAAAACATCGGATCTACCCCAAAATGTTATCAATAAAAATGTCAGCCCGGCGCGCAAAAAATAAGCCCTCACTTAGCCCCAGATCACGAAAAATGGAGACACTACAGGTCTTGGAAAATGGCGCTATTTTTTTTTAGTTTTTTTTACCAAATTTTGGAATTTTTTTTCACAGCTTAAATATAAAATAACCTATACATGTTTGGTGTCTACAAACTCGTAATGACCTGGAGAATAATGATGGCAGGTCAGTTTTAGCATTCAGTGAACGTGGTAAAAAAAATAAATAAAAAACAACTGTGGTATTGCACTTTTTTTGCAATTTTACCGCACTTGGAATTTTTTTCCCATTTTCCCGTACACGATATGGTAAAACTAGTAATGGCGTTGAAAAGTACAACTTGTCCTGCAAAAAATAAGCCCTCACATTATCCATATTGACCAAAAAATAAAAACGCTATGGCTCTGGGAACAAGGGGAGCAAAAAACGAAAAAGCAAAAACGACAAAACCCAAGGCTGCGAAGGGGTTAATGCTGTTGAAAAAAAGCAGATCACAGACATGGCACAAAACTAAAGTCATTTCAAATGGCAACTTTAGGGCTTTAAGAAACACTAAAAGAAATCAAGATTAAAAATGTGGTACTCAGTAAGGGTAATTTTTTTCAGACCAAGCAGAGGGAAAAAATTATGGAATCACTCAATTCTGAGGAAAAAATTATGGAATCATGAAAAACAAACACACAAAAGAACACTCCAATACATCACTAGTATTTTGTTGCACCACCTCTGGCTTTAATAACAGCTTGCAGTCTCTGAGGCATGGACTTAATGAGTGACAAAAAGTACTCTTCATCAATCTGGCTCCAACTTTCTCTGATTGCTGTTGCCAGATCAGCTTTGCAGGTTGGAGCCTTATCATGGACCATTTTCTTCAACTTCCACTAAAGATTTTCAATTGGATTGAGATCCGGACTATTTGCAGGTCATGACATTGACCTTATGTGTCTTCTTTCAAGGAATGTTTTCACAGTTTTTGCTCTATGGCAGGATGCATTATCATCTTGAAAAATGATGTCATCATCCCCAAACATCCTTTCAATTGATGGGATAAGAAAACTGTCCAAAATATCAATGTAAACTTGGGCATTTATTGCAGATGTAATGACAGCCATCTCCCCAGTGCCTTTACCTGACATGCAGCCCCATATCACCAATGACTGTGGAAATTTGCATGTTCTCTTCATGCAGTCATCTTTATAAATCTCATTGGAACGGCACCAAACAAAAGTTCCAGCATCATCACCTTGCCCAATGCAGATTCGCGATTCATCACTGAATATGACTTTCATCCAGTCGTCCACAGTCCACGATTGCTTTTCCTTAGCCCATTGTAACCTTGTTTTTTTCTGTTTAGGTGTTAATGATGGCTTATGTTTAGCTTTTCTGTATGTAAATCCCATTTCCTTTAGGCGGTTTCTTACAGTTCGGTCACAGACATTGACTCCAGTTTCCTCCCATTCGTTCCTCATTTGTTTAGTTGTGCATTTCCTGTTTTGGAGACATATTGCTTTAAGTTTCCGGTCTTGACGCTTTGATGTCTTCCTTGGTCTACCAGTATGTTTGCCTTTAACAACCTTCCCATGTTGTTTGTATTTGGTCCAGATTTTAGACACAGCTGACTGTGAACAACCAACATCTTTTGCAACATTGCGTGATGATTTACCTTCTTTTAAGAGTTTGATAATCCTCTCCTTTGTTCCAATTGACATCTCTCGTGTTGGAGCCATGATTCATGTCAGTCCACCTGGTGAAACAGCTCTCCAAGGTGTGATCACTCTTTTTTCGATGCAGACTAACGAGCAGATCTAATTTGATGCAGGTGTTAGTTTTGGAAATGAAAATTTACAGGGTGATTCCATCATTTTTTCCTCAAAATTGAGTGATTCCATAATTTTTTCCCTCTGCTTGGTCTGAAAAAAATTACCCTTATTGAGCACCACATTTTTAATCTTGATTTCTTTTAGTGTTTCTTAAAGCCCTAAAGTTGCCATTTGAAATTACTTTAGCTTTGTGCCAGGTCTGGGATCTGCTTTTTTTCAACAACATTAAACAACTGAATGAACATCCTCCGAGCCCGGTGATTCCATAATTTTTGCCAGGGGCTGTATAAGTTACTTTTGTATACACCGTGTATCCTCATCTACTGTATACTCCGGAATCTCTGGGATCCAGTAATTATTTAGGCTGAGATGAAACTGAGATCTTGGTATCTGTAAAAGACATAAATAAGTCTGACCTCCTGTAGTCACTTTCTTAGTCTTCCATAAATATCGCTTTTTTTCTGGAGCCTCTTCTAGCGGCTATTATTGGCTCATTGGGAATAGTCCTGGTGCCTGCAAAACTCATCTATTTGTGGATTCAGGGGGGGGGGGGTGCAGAAGTCGGAGAGACGAAGAGTCAGACTTGAGGAGAACACGAGGGGACAATTCACCCGAAACGCACGTGAAGGGAGAATAAGGACATAATATAGGAAAGTAAAGGGAAGGTACGATGAAGATGAGGAACGTGGTGTAGCAGGCGTTGCATTTTACGGCTGTAGACTTTTCTGCACTTCTTGTATATTGAACGCAAAGCAGCAGCTTCTGCTCCAGAGATGATGATGACCGGTGGAACCATGTGCCGACCTCTCCTGGTCTTCTCCGTCCTGTGCCTTCCGAGTGTCTTCATGGATCAGAGTCGTCTTCTGGAACAGAGGAAGCCTTTCTTCGAACGTTTCCGACGGCTGGAGGAGCAGGTGAGGCCGAACGATAGGAGTCTTCATGTGATGATTCCTGGTCCATGAAAATGTTCTTCTACGATTCCTCTCGATTATTATATATTATCTCCTACACCTGATTATCCCAATATTTATTACTAAGGTGATCGCGATCCATTGAGTTTCCTGAAGCTCCATCAAATATTCCCTTTATTATGAAATCTTTTCCATAGGGGGTGATTACATTTGCGCCTTTTTTTTTGTTTAGTTTTTGGTGTTTTCCGCCTGTCTTTTCATTTGCGTCTCTTTTTTCGTGTGTTTTTATATGTCTTCGCCTGTTTTCATTTATGTTCGTCATTGTGGATTATAGTTGAGTTTTCCAGATGTTTTAAGCCGATTCATCAACTGCGAATTTTTAAAAACTTCCCAAAGTTTAGTTTACATCCCCAAAGTGATTTTATTTGTTTGGATTTTATGCCCACATTTTTCAACATTTTTACGTGAAACGTGATTTTTTTTTAGCTAAAGTGGCAAAAATAAGTTTATAGATAAAAGTTAAGAGACATTTTTATCTTGTCCAAAATTCATGAACCGCTGGCGCCATATGGAAGAATTTGGAGCAATAAATGTCAAAGAATATAACAAGATAAAGAAGTGACTTAAAATGCAAATGATGAATTGGGCTCAAATGAATCTATGTCTATTCACAGATCACAAGTTATAACTGGCTGGTTACAACTAATATATAAATATATACTCAGATTTAGTAACGCCAAGATGGGAGATTACAACAGATGGGGAATTTTCAGATTTTAAAGGGTACATCCACCATTATATATAATCTACATAAACATTCATGTCACTGACATCCTGTATTACACTCCAGAGCTGCACTCACTATTCTGCTGGTGCAGTCACTGTGTACATACATTACATTACTGATCCTGTATTGATCATGAGTTACATCCTGTATTATACCCCAGAGCTGCACTCACTATTCTGCTGGTGCAGTCACTGTGTACATACATTACATTACTGATCCTGAGTTACATCCTGTATTATACTCCAGAGCTGTACTCATTAATCTGCTGGGGCAGTTACTGTGTACATACATTACATTACTGATCCTGAGTTACATTCTGTATTATACTCCAGAGCTGCACTCACTATTCTGCTGGTGCAGTCACTGTGTACATACATTACATTACTGATCCTGAGTTACATCCTGTATTATACTCCAGAGCTGTACTCACTAATCTGCTGGGGCAGTCACTGTGTACATACATTACATTACTGATCCTGAGTTACATCCTGTATTATACTCCAGAGCTGCACTCACTATTCTGCTGGTGCAGTCACTGTGTACATACATTACATTACTGATCCTGAGTTACATTCTGTATTATACTCCAGAGCTGCACTCACTATTCTGCTGGTGCAGTCACTGTGTACATACATTACATTACTGATCCTGAGTTACATCCTGTATTATACTCCAGAGCTGTACTCACTAATCTGCTGGGGCAGTCACTGTGTACATACATTACATTACTGATCCTGAGTTACATCCTGTATTATACTCCAGAGCTGCACTCACTATTCTGCTGGGGCAGTCACTGTGTACATACATTACATTACTGATCCTGAGTTACATCCTGTATTATACTCCAGAGCTGCACTCACTATTCTCCTGGTGCAGTCACTGTGTACATACATTACATTACTGATCCTGAGTTACATCCTGTATTATACTCCAGAGCTGCACTCACTATTCTGCTGGTGCAGTCACTGTGTACATACATTACATTACTGATCCTGAGTTACATCCTGTATTATACTCCAGAGCTGCACTCACTATTCTGCTGGGGCAGTCACTGTGTACATACATTACATTACTGATCCTGAGTTACATCCTGTATTATACTCCAGAGCTGCACTCACTATTCTGCTGGTGCAGTCACTGTGTATATACATTACATTACTGATCCTGTACTGATCCTGAGTTACATCCTGTATTATACTCCAGAGCTGCACTCACTATTCTGCTGGTGCAGTCACTGTGTACATACATTACATTACTGATCCTGAGTTACATCCTGTATTATACTCCAGAGCTGCACTCACTATTCTGCTGGTGCAGTCACTGTGTACATACATTACATTACTGATCCTGAGTTACATCCTGTATTATACTCCAGAGCTGCACTCACTATTCTGCTGGTGCAGTCACTGTATACATACATTACATTACTGATCCTGCACTGATCCTGAGGTACATCCTGTATTATACTCTAGAGCTGCACTTGCTATTCTGCTGGTGAAGGCACTGTGTACATACATTACATTACTGATCCTGTACTGATCCTGAGTTACATCCTGTATTATACTCCAGAGCTGCACTCACTATTCTGCTGGTGCAGTCACTGTATACATACATTACATTACTGATCCTGTATTGATCCTGAGTTACATCCTGAATTATACTCCAGAGCTGCACTCACTATTCTGCTGGTGCAGTCACTGTGTACATACATTACATTACTGATCCTGAATTACATCCTGTATTATACTCCAGAGCTGCACTCACTATTCTTCTGGTGCAGTCACTGTGTACATACATTACATTACTGATCCTGTACTGATCCTGAGTTACATCCTGTATTATACTCCAGAGCTGCACTCACTATTCTTCTGGTGCAGTCACTGTGTACATACATTACATTACTGATCCTGAGTTACATCCTGTATTATACTCCAGAGCTGCACTCTCACTATTCTGCTGGTGCAGTCACTGTGTACATACATTACATTACTGACTCTGAGTTACATCTTGTATTATACTCCAGAGCTGCACTCACTATTCTGCTGGTGCAGTCACTGTGTACATACATTACATTACTGATCCAGTACTGATCTTGAGTTACATCCTGTATTATACTCCAGAGCTGCACTCACTATTCTGCTGGTGCAGTCACTGTGTACATACATTACATTACTGATCCTGAGTTACATCCTGGATTATACTCCAGAGCTGCACTCACTATTCTGCTGGTGCAGTCGCTGTGTACATACATTACATTACTGATCCTGAGTTACATCCTGTATTATACTCCAGAGCTGCACTCACTATTCTGCTGGTGCAGTCGCTGTGTACATACATTACATTACTGATCCTGAGTTACATCCAGTATTATACTCCAGAGCTGCACTCGCTATTCTGCTGGTGCACTCGCTGTGTACATACATTACATTACTGATCCTGTACTGATCCTGAGTTACATCCTGAGTTACATCATTTATTATACTCCAGAGCTGCACTCACTATTCTGCTGGTACAGTCACTGTGTACATACATTACATTACTGATCCTGTACTTATCCTGAGTTACATCCTGTATTATACCCCAGAGCTGCACTCACTATTCTGCTGGTGCAGTCACTGTGTACATACATTACATTACTGACCCTGAGTTACATCTTGTATTATACTCCAGAGCTGCACTCACTATTCTGCTGGTACAGTCACTGTGTACATACATTACATTACTGATCCTGTACTGATCCTGAGTTACATCCTGAATTATACTCCAGAGCTGCACTCACTATTCTGCTGGTGCAGTCACTGTGTACATACATTACATTACTGATCCTGAGTTACATCCTGTATTATACTCCAGAGCTGCACTCGCTATTCTGCTGGTGCACTCGCTGTGTACATACATTACATTACTGATCCTGTACTGATCCTGAGTTACATCCTGTATTATACTTCAGAGCTGCACTCACTATTCTGCTGGTGCAGTCACTGTGTACATACATTATATTACTGACCCTGAGTTACGTCTTGTATTATACTCCAGAGCTGCACTCTCTATTCTGCTGGTGCAATTACTGTGTACATACATTACATTACTGATCCTGTACTGATCCCGAGTTACATCCTGTATTATACTCTAGAGCTGCACTCACTATTCTGCTGGTGCAGTCACTGTGTACATACATTACATTACTGATCCTGAGTTACATCCTGGATTATACTCCAGAGCTGCGCTCACTATTCTGCAGGTGCAGTCACTGTGTACATACATTACATTACTGATCCTGTACTGATCCTGAGTTACATCCTGAATCATACCCCAGAGCTGCACTCACTATTCTGCTGGTGCAGTCACTGTGTACATACATTACATTACTGATCCTGAGTGACATCCTGTATTATAGTCGAGAGCTGCACTCACTATTCTGCTGGTGTAGTCACTGTGTACATACATTACATTACTGACTCTGATTTACATCTTGTATTATACTCCAGAGCTGCACTCACTATTCTTCTGGTGCAGTCACTGTGTGCATACATTATATTACTGATCCTGAGTTACATCCTGTATTATACTCCAGAGCTGCACTCACTATTCTGCTGGTGTAGTCACTGTGTACATACATTACATTACTGACTCTGATTTACATCTTGTATTATACTCCAGAGCTGCACTCACTATTCTGCAGGTACAGTCACTGTGTACATACATTACATTACTGACCCTGAGTTACATCTTGTATTATACTCCAGAGCTGCACTCACTATTCTGCTGGTGCAGTCACTGTGTACATGCATTACATTACTGATCCTGTACTGATCCTGAGTTACATCCTGTATTATACTCCAGAGCTGCACTCACTATTCTGCTGGTGCAGACACTGTGTACATACATTACATTACTGATCCTGTACCGATCCTGAGTTACATTCTGTATTATACTCCAGAGCTGCGCTCACTATTCTGCTGGTGCAGTCACTGTGTCCATACATTACATTACTGATTCTGAGTTACATCCTGTATTATACTCCAGAGCTGCACTCACTATTCTGCTGGTGCAGTCGCTGTGTACATAAATTACATTACTGATCCTGTACTGATCCTGAGTTACATCCTGTATTATACTCCAGAACTGCACTCACTATTCTGCTGGTGCTCTCGCTGTGTACATACATTACATTACTGATCCTGAGTTACATCCTGTATTATACTCCAGAGCTGCACTCGCTATTCTGCTGGTGCTCTCGCTGTGTACATACATTACATTACTGATCCTGTACTGATCCTGAGTTACATCCTGTATTATACTTCAGAGCTGCACTCACTATTCTGCTGGTGCAGTCACTGTGTACATACATTACATTACTGACCCTGAGTTACATCTTGTATTATACTCCAGAGCTGCACTCTCTATTCTGCTGGCGCAGTCGCTGTGTACATACATTACATTACTGATCCTGTACTGATCCTGAGTTACATCCTGTATTATACTCCAGAGCTGCACTCACTATTCTGCTGGTGCAGACACTGTGTACATACATTACATTACTGATCCTGTACTGATCCTGAGTTACATTCTGTATTATACTCCAGAGCTGCGCTCACTATTCTGCTGGTGCAGTCACTGTGTCCATACATTACATTACTGATTCTGAGTTACATCCTGTATTATACTCCAGAGCTGCACTCACTATTCTGCTGGTGCAGTCGCTGTGTACATAAATTACATTACTGATCCTGTACTGATCCTGAGTTACATCCTGTATTATACTCCAGAGCTGCACTCACTATTCTGCTGGTGCAGTCACTGTGTACATACATTACATTACTGATCCTGAGTTACATCCTGTATTATACTCCAGAGCTGCACTCGCTATTCTGCTGGTGCTCTCGCTGTGTACATACATTACATTACTGATCCTGTACTGATCCTGAGTTACATCCTGTATTATACTTCAGAGCTGCACTCACTATTCTGCTGGTGCAGTCACTGTGTACATACATTACATTACTGACCCTGAGTTACATCTTGTATTATACTCCAGAGCTGCACTCTCTATTCTGCTGGCGCAGTCGCTGTGTACATACATTACATTACTGATCCTGTACTGATCCTGAGTTACAGTGCCTACAAGTAGTATTCAACCCCCTGCAGATTTAGCTGGTTGACACATGCGGAATTAACTTGGCATTGTGACATTTGTACTGTAGATCAGCCTGGAAGTGGGAAATGCACTGCAGCAAATTTTTTTTTTTTTTTTTTAAAAACGTTAAAAGTTAATTCAGAGTGTCATTTATTATTCAACCCCTCAAACCACAAGAATTCTGTTTGGTCCCCCTAAAGTATTAAGAAGTAGTTCAGGCACCAAGAATAATGAGCTTCACATGTGTGGATTAAAGATCTCTTTTGCCAGCCATTTCTGACTATTTAAGACCCTCCCCAAACTTGTGAACAGCACTCAGACATGGTCAACATGGGAAAGACAAAGGAGCATTCCAAGGCCATCAGAGACAAGATCGTGGAGGGTCACAAGGCTGGCAAGGGGTACAAAACCCTTTCCAAGGAGTTGGGCCTACCTGTCTCCACTGTTGGGAGCATCATCCGTAAGTGGAAGGCTTATGGAACTACTGTTAGCCTTCCACGGCCAGGACAGCCTTTGAAAGTGTCCTCCCGTGCCGAGGCCAGGCTTGTCCGAAGAGTCAAGGCTAACCCAAGGACAACAAGGAAGGAGCTCCGGGAAGATCTCATGGCAGTGGGGACATTGGTTTCAGTCAATACCATAAGTAACGTACTCCACCGCAATGGTCTCCGTTCCAGACGAGCCCGTAAGGTACCTTTACTTTCAAATCGTCATGTCAAGGCTCGTCTACAGTTTGCTCATGATCACTTGGAGGACTCTGAGACAGACTGGTTCAAGGTTCTATGGTCTGATGAGACCAAGATCGAGATCTTTGGTGCCAACCACACACGTGACGTTTGGAGACTGGATGGCACTGCATACGACCCCAAGAATACCATCCCTACAGTCAAGCATGGTGGTGGCAGCATCATGCTGTGGGGCTGTTTCTCTGCCAAGGGGCCTGGCCATCTGGTCCGCATCCATGGGAAGATGGATAGCACGGCCTACCTGGAGATTTTGGCCAAGAACCTCCGCTCCTCCATCAAGGATCTTAAGATGGGTCGTAATTTCATCTTCCAACAAGACAACGACCCAAAGCACACAGCCAAGAAAACCAAGGCCTGGTTCAAGAGGGAAAAAGTTAAGGTGTTTGAGTGGCCTAGTCAGTCTCCTGACCTTAACCCAATTGAAAACTTGTGGAAGGAGCTCAAGAATAAAGTCCACATGAGACACCCAAAGAACCTAGATAACTTGGAGAAGATCTGCATGGAGGAGTGGGCCAAGATAACTCCACAGACCTGTGCCGGCCTGATCAGGTCTCATAAAAGACGATTATTAGCTGTAATTGCAAACAAGGGTTATTCCACAAAATATTAAACATAGGGGTTGAATAATAATTGACCCACACTTTTATGTTTAAAATTTAATGAAATTCAACTGAGCAACATAACTTTTTGGTTTGTAAGATTTATGCTTCTGTTCATAAAACCTACTCTCGTTTGCAGTTTGAAGGCTCTAACTTATTTGCATCTTATCAAACCAGCTAAATCTGCAGGGGGTTGAATACTACTTGTAGGCACTGTACATCCTGTATTATACTCCAGAGCTGCACTCACTATTCTGCTGGTGCAGTCACTGTGTACATACATTACATTACTGATCCTGAGTTACATCCTGGATTATACTCCAGAGCTGCGCTCACTATTCTGCAGGTGCAGTCACTGTGTACATACATTACATTACTGATCCTGTACTGATCCTGAGTTACATGCTGTATCATACCCCAGAGCTGCACTCACTATTCTGCTGGTGCAGTCACTGTGTACATACATTACATTACTGATCCTGAGTTACATCCTGTATTATACTCCAGAGATGCACTCATTATTCTTCTGGTGCAGTCACTGTGTACATACATTACATTACTGATCCTGAGTTACATCCTGTATTATACTCCAGAGCTGCACTCACTATTCTGCTGGTGCAGTCACTGTGTACATACATTACATTACTGATCCTGAGTTACATTCTGTATTATACTCCAGAGCTGCACTCACTATTCTGCTGGTGCAATCACTCTGTACATACAATACATTACTGATCCTGAGTTACATCCTGTATTATACTCCAGAGCTGCACTCACTATTCTGCTGGTGCAGTCACTGTGTACATACATTACATTACTGATCCTGAGTTACATTCTGCATTATACTCCAGAGCTGCACTCACTATTCTGCTGGTGCAGTCACTGTGTACATACATTACATTACTGATCCTGAGTTACATTCTGCATTATACTCCAGAGCTGCACTCACTATTCTGCTGGTGCAGTCACTGTGTACATACATTACATTACTGATCCTGAGTTACATTTTGTATTATACTCCAGAGCTGCACTCATTATATTACTTATGCTGAACTGATTCTGAGTTTCAGCCTACAGAGCAGTAATCACAAATCGGCCCATATCAGTCCATGGGGATATTAATGAAACTGTCCAATAGAAAAACTGTTTCAGGATAATCAAAAAAGGGAAAGTACATTGTTCTTAGTTGTTAAGGGCAACAATGATAGTTATTCTTTTAGACATCTTCATAAATTTGGCCCCGCGTCCATTGGTGATGAAGGACAGTTTACATCAGTGTCACCAGCACCCGAGAAAGCTGCAGCACCGGCATTTTATGTGCTGTTTATGCTCAATAGTGATTTATAGTTACACAATTTCTTCATTGAACCTTTGAATGTTATATTAATTATCTGTGCGGCTGGTTTACATCTTCTGTTGTCAGCCACGTTTGGCTGTAAGGTTTGGTCAATGGCAGGACTGACACGAATCCAAAGCCACCCCTTGCCCATGCTTACTTTGTTATGTTACCGATCTCCAGTGACTGATATCCTCTCTAAACGCTGCAGTACTGTGAAGACCTGGGGTCTTCGCTGGCCATAACACTACTCAGACAACACAGGGTGAGGGTAAAACAGCGTGGCAATACTTTATTGAACCACAAAATAGGACAAGTAACAGATAGAACAGTCCCAGCTAATACCCAAGATTGTACAACATTACACAGTCTCACCCTTCTGCTGGCCCGCCTGGGATAGAACAGCTGCGATTTTGGAACTTCCAGGGCCAACTACCTCAACCAGTGGCCCCCCGCTTCTGGCTGGCCAACATAGAGAGAAGGTAGCGGCAAGTTTAGGAAGCTAGTTCATCGAGGTACAAGGTCAGGGCACCGAGGGTCCCATCCTGGCCTCTCCGAGAGTTTCCATTGGGCCAGATGACCGGCTGGTCCCAATCTGGCTTCTCCGAATGTCTCCATTGGTTTCAGGCGACCAGAAGGTCCCACCTGGCAACTTCAAACAACATATCTATGGGGCCAGGTGACTTCATCGTCCCAACCTGTTCTCCCCAAACGTATCCATGGGCTCTCTGATGGTCAATGGAGCAGTCATATAGAATCCAAATCTGTGTCTCTTTGGTTAAATCCATGCTTCCAAGCTGATGGTCTCAGAGAGTCTGTGTGTCCTCTTGCTTCTCCTTGATTCTCTGTTTTTAAGTCTCTTTTCAGCAGGATAGATAAAACCTTTTCTATTTACATATAAAGGTCATCAGTCACAGGTCGGGGTTAGAGGTAAAGGTGGAGGGCTCACTTAGGTCTCATTGTTTGAGCTAATCAATTTACATAGTTAGTATAGCAGAGGCTCTTTAAATCAACATTCAGCTGACTTAGTATAATATGCAATTATCATAGTAACAAACAACATTGTTTCATATACCCAGGAGGAGACAACATTCAGGGTTATACAAATAATCGTATGTCCTTCTTGCGCCACAGGAATATACAAACATTCACAAGTAAACAGAAACACAATAGTGTGTTTCTCTTGGATTAACAAATCTAAATGTCTGGCTTATTAAGATTATAAACTGTATCATCACAAGTACTATTATAAGGTCTCGTACTATTATAAACTGATGACTTTACGTTTCTTTCTCTTTGCAGTTTCGTCGCTTTCAAGAAGTAACCTTGACCCGTCTACAAGGAATCGCTGAAAACTACAACATCTCCTACAACATTGATGCACGTTTCCATACCATTTACGACAAGCAGCAATCGCTGTCTAAAACCTTCAATGATACCACCGAGGAGACTCAAAACGAGCTGAACGGCATCAAATTCTGGCTGAAGAAGATCCAGAAGAAAACCAAAAAGTTGGACCTTAAGATCACCGCCCTAGAGCAAGCCATGGCAGAGAGGAACAAACAGCTGACCAAGGAGAACAAAGCTAGAGATATGACTGTTGCCAACCTGACAACAGCCCTCAGCAGTCAGAAAAGGATCATCTACCAGCTGGTGAAGGACAAGAGCGAGTTACAGAAGGGGATGGAGATGTTCCGTGAAACTATTGAAAGACAGGGAGGCAAAATAGCTGATCTGGAGAAACAGTTGCAGAATATGCAGCAAAATGAGATCTTGCCACCAAGTGCTTTGATGGCACCACAAGAAATAAACCGAACCCCGGAAACCAAGCAGGAGCTTCCACCACACACTAATCCCGAGCCTAAAACCGTCCAGCAACGTATGGTGAAGCTTCAGGCTAAACACAATCAGAGGAAGAAACTGCAGGAAGAGCAGCAGGTGCTGATGACCAACATCAATAAGATGCCTCCCATGGCAGCTCAACGTGGACAGGAGGCGAGGACGGTTAGTCCATCGGAGGAGGAGTTGACTGGTCAGCATGCTACAAAGGCTCCACCGAGCATAATGCTGGTCCCAAACCACAACCAAAAAATTGTCCAGAATGAAGACCAGGAGGTGGCTCACCATATTAGCAATGTCATCCAAGTATCAGCCTTAAGAGCAAATGTGACCAAGAATGACAGTCCTCCAGGATGGGAGACACCTCCTAATGTGCACATTACAAAGAGGCCACCACTCTTCACAAAGGCCCCAGAAGAGAAGACCACCAAGGCTCCAGCAAAACGTAAGGTCATCAGAATGTATCGCAGGCATTGGGAGGGTTTTGGGTCTAATGTCCTGTGTGGTGGTAGCTGTGAGATCAGTGACTTACATAACCCAGATGCAAGGTATATGTGCCACCATCTAGTGACCATTTATTAATACAACCATAGACGGTATATGCAGTGCCGCCATCTGAAATTTTGGGGTTTTAAAAATATTCAGACCCCTAAATTTAGACCTAGACCGCAGTATAAATATAGAATTCAGACCAAATCTTAATGAATTTAGACCCAAACCTGATCCCATAATTAGTTAAAATGCATAAAATCAGCCTCAAAAGAAATTCAGACCCCAGACCAAGCAAAAAACTATTACACTACAGACCAGACCCAAACATTTGGACCCCAGGCCGGAATAAATTCAGTCCTCAGACCATACCCTTTCGTTTACAGACCTCATCTGAAATTTTAGATCAGAGACTAAAGGCCCTATATACTCATTAGGCTAAAGTTCGCCAAACCCACTGATATTGATGGGTTCAACCGACAGTCTAATGTGTATGGGGGCTGCGACTCATGATGTTTCGGGGGAGATAAGAATCCGGTATGTCCAATTTTGGACTGCCGATCCTTTTCTTCTTGAAGAGGTGTCTGGCAGCAGCTCTCTCAGAGAACACAGGAGTGATTCGCAGAGTTAGTGCTCCTGTCTATGGGAAAGTGTAGTGAGACAGCTATTTAAGGGCCCAGAAAGACCAGACCCCTTCATTTACTTACCACTCTTTGTTCCCATGTCCTATTCATCACCAGACACCACTCATAAGGTCCTGATGTCAGCTGGTACCTAGACCCAGTATGGTGGCCTTTAGGGGTGAGGAGGACCAGTGAGCAAGTGTGTTTGTATCTTGAATATAAATAATTATAATCTGCTCTTGTTTCTCATTGTAGTATGTAACGTGGGCTCGATGCTCATTTTCCCAAATTCTTCCACGGAGAACTTTGCAACATTCGGCAAGGAGTTGAGGGAACCTTTACATGAACTTTCCATCTGCAGCTGGGTGAAGACTAATATCAGCTACGTGGGGACCATCCTTTCATATGCTACAGAAGACAATGACAACAAGCTGGTACTTCATGGTAGACATGGTGCCACTGCAGACTCGATTCACTTTGTCATCGGAGACCCAGCCTTCCGAGAACTCCCTATTGTCCCACTGGCAGATGGCAGCTGGCATCATACGTGCTTCATATGGTCCTCTATCCAGGGCAAATACTGGTTCTTTGTTGACCGCAGGTTAATTTCTACTGGCTCTAGATTCCAGAAAGGTTATGAGATCCCTCCTGGAGGATCTTTGGTTCTTGGCCAAGAGCAGGACACCTTGGGTGGTGGCTTTGACAGCACAGAGGCTTTTGTTGGACAATTGGCAGGATTTGCTATGTGGAATAGAGCCTTAACACCTGGAGAAGTCTCTGGCATTGCCACTGGGAAAGGCTTGCCAAGAGGAACCATCTTAACCATAGCTGATGCCTCTTCTCTTCATGGTTCAGTGGAGCGGGTGGACTGTACCTGTCTTGAGCACTGTGTGTAGACTTTCAAAACACTGTGTAAATAGAGGACTGCTTCTATATTGGACTATTATTTATGGGACAGCTGTGGGTACTTTACATGGACTATCAGTTGTGACCAATAACCAAAAATGTATCAGTATATTTAGCTAGTTCACCAGAAGATCCTGCAATGGGTCCTATTATGACATGATAATGGCGGACGGCCACCACTGAGCCCAAGAGATCCAGCACAGAACAACCCCATCAGAAGCTGACAGTGGAGGGGATCACATACTACCTTTTTGGTTGTTTACAAATAGCCTATTACTTCTTTACAATGATATTGTGAGGCCTTAGTCATTGTCTCCAGAGGGTCTACAGTTCCTCCTTTTGACCCCAAAAATATGAAGTATGTCACAATAGGGCACCATCAAAGTCAATAGACTTCTTAAAAGTTGTGGCTGACAAAAAAAAAAAACATTTCTCACCTATGAACTGGATAGCAGATAAATTTATGATTATGGAGGGTCTCATCGCTTGGATCTACCACCGATCAAGAAAACAGGGCTTTTGTATCCATTATTTAGACAGACTCAGTTATCTCCGTCAGTCTTATTAACATTTAATGGAGTGGTAACACCTTAAAAATTAGGGACTTAGATTACCCATTCTTGTGACAGGTGGGATCCCCAACAATCATATATTTAATGCCTATCCTGCAGATAATGTTCTCATTGGACACCCCATTCAAACCTTAGACAATTCAGTTTGTGTATTTTTATCCAACACCAACAGAGGGCGGTGCAGAACTTGCAATGTGCTGTACGCATTGGACCTTCTGGCCCTTTAGCATCCCGCAGAACTCCTGTATAATGTGCAATTGCTGCGTTTGTCATTTATTATGTACACTGTAGTATGCGAGTTTTATTAATGCTAAGAATAGAAATATGATTTCTCCACTTGGTATGTAAGAATTGCTCTGTGCGTTCATGCTTCGTCTAGATGTGTTTAACCTTTTATTCTAATTTGCATACATTTTAATGGTTTTGTAAATACTGGATGAATACTACCAAAGCTCCTTTCAGAAGATTTCTAATATTTATATTCTCTGTTGTTAATGGCCATCCAATATGGCAGAAAGTTCAACTATCAACTGGCCATTGGCTTAGGGTTATGGTCACCAAAACTGCCCATGTCAGGTCTACACTTTACGTGTGGCCATACATCTGCACTGTGGTAAGGTGGCCGTACGCATTATCTATAGCTTGGTCAATGGTTGAATGAACATTCGTCTAGTGAATGTTTCTTACCCTGATGCAACCAATATCCGTTTTTGCTAATATTGGCCATTAAAGCAGCCACACATGTTCAATTGTGCCCAAGTATATTCTGGTATAGAAGGACAGAAGATGGTCTGTTTTGATCAACTTTAGACTAAAGCTGTCCATACACATTAGACTTATGTTGTCTGATCCTGACGATATTGACAGGTTTGGCCGATGGTCTAATGTGTATGTGGGCACTCGCCAAATGATGAGCGGGAGTGATGTGGATCAGGCATGGCCAATTTCAGACTGCCAATCGCATTGTTCTCCCCGAGATAAGCCGTTGGCCGATGTGTCAGTCGGTGGCTTTCTCAAAGAGAACAGAGAAGCTCTCGGCGATTGAGCACTCCTGTGTAAGAAGGGAGAGTTAGCTGAGATGGCTGTCAGCCGAGCAATTTTTTCGGCCGACAGTCATCTAATTTGTATTGCCTACCTTACTGAGTACAGCTACCTTTAGGTTTATGGAGCTCCAGGCCCTAATTTTAAGCTTTTCTTTGGAGGAGATGGAGGAGCTTCAAGGTGTCTATATATAATGGTCAACAAGAACATATATGGTCCAAACTAACTATCCATTCAATACCATTAAAGGTGGCCATACAACATCAGAAAGAAGTAGGTTGATGATTGAAGAAACAATGAGCAAATGATCATTACAAAGTCTAGCTATGTTCAATGATACCGGGAGATGAACAAACAATCTTTCCGTGAATATTCTTAAAAGAAATAATTTTCTTGAAGGAAAATCTTAAAGATCCGACAAAAAAAGTTACATCCACTTCTGTCCAGACGACGGTGATTTGCAATCGGTTGGCTAAAACTATAGTTCGTTATTGAATTTCACCCGTTGAACATTCGTTATGGCTGAAATTGTATGGAGAAATGAAGAATGTTGTCTAACAGTTCTGTCCTGCTTCTCAAGGGCCCTCTTGGTGGAGTCATCTTCTAGATCTAGCCATAACTCATGGCATTTTCATAAAATTACATATCAGATTGCTGGTTTGAAAGATGGAAAACCCTATGAACTGGTGGATCCTCTTTGTGATTTATGACCACTTGACCATTTGAAAACTGAATTGTTGGTATTTGGAGAAAGTTTACCCAAGTGTAGAGAAGTTTTACAGTGTCATCTGGTGAACATCCCCCACTGAATGGAGAACTTTAAATAACTCAAGAATAACAAGTGGATTCAGTGAGGAGGTGCTCGGGTTTCATCTGGCTCCAGGACTGTGTTCGGCCATGAAGACTACTTCTTTTACAAGATTGAGCTGGTGGTTCCAGAAGCCATTATGGATTCACAGAGAAATTTAGTTGCCATTTTCTTCTGTCCATTTGTGGCTTGTCTTTGGGGAATGTTGGGTGGCCATTTCCAAATATGGATTTCCTGGATGAGGACATCAGGAAAGAAGTTGACTGCGCTCTTCAGGTGGTGAACCAACCAATCTTCCAAGGATGAAGGCTTGAGCTTATCAAATAGGTGAGAAACAGATTCTGGTGATGTCAGACTTTGTAAATCTTTAGGTTTTCATGGTAGTGGCCAACTAAGGTTGCAGTAATACCCAAGGACCACAAAAAGGGGCAGCTTTATCTTAAATGAGATGTGATGGGTGGGCTGGAAATTGTATAGATCTTGCATTGGCCTTGTCTACCAAACACTGGGAATTAGTACATTGATTAAAGGGGCACTATTCTTGGTATGAGGATATGATGACCGGTGACTGAGAGGAGATCTGGAGAGTCCTCTGCTTGCAGCAGCGATGTCCAAGCCATAAGTTAAGTGCAGTCTGGACAAGATATGCGATAATTTTTACTAGGGCACTGATAAGAGGATTTTAATCCAGGAGAACAGGGAAACATCTAATCTTCTGGTCCTGCCGATCCTTCACTGGGCAACCTACAGAATCATATTAAAGAAGAACTAACCAAAAACATACCAAGAATCAAAGAAATGCCTCCCAGCTGAAAGCTCTTTCCATCTGGATGACATAAGTACCATGCAACTAGCCAAACCTCGGTTGGGAGGGGTGTCACAAACTCACTTCTTGGCATGTGATGTGGTTAAGACGGCAAGGTGTTAGTCTATCTCTACTCACTCAATCTTGCACTCACCTTCCAAAATGGGTATAAATCACACGCCAACCCAGTCCACACACCATGCATACACCACACTCTGCCACCATTCATCAAACAAACGGTGTGATGAATTCCTAAGATAACACTGCTGTCCGACAGTCAAAAGGCCACACACTCTCCGAAAGGCTGTGGATTTTTTAGAGTATACAAGGACTAAACTTAAAGCTTTAAGCTCTAATAAAAAAAGTACAGTGCTTACAAGAAGATTAATAAAAAGAAGACAATATGGCGACACACAAATAGGCAAAACAGGTATAAAATAAACAGGAGACATAGAAAAATACCTAACGTGTCCATCTAAAGTTCTTCTGTTCCTTGAGGGTTGGTGGAAATTATGACTCTTTTTATATCCTTGGTCCTGGGCTCAATTTTTCAGGATGGCTTATCATTTTAATTGGTCTGTACATGGCCAGTGAGCTCATAAGGAGGCAAGTTCATTGAATATTAAATATTTCATGTCCTTCCATCGCTCTCTTCCTAGAGTAAATGGGGGACATAGGACCATCTATAGGACCATCTGTCCATCCTTTGAATCTAAGGCTCATCAGGCCGAGGTGTCAGGTTGGACGCTCTCAGTAGTCCCAGCATTACCACCCTTTTTTCTGAGTTCTTATTCGCCTCCAGAACTCAAATAAGAATCCACAGATTTTATGACCCTTTGTACAACTTTAACCATGTGAATATCAAGCTCATCATAATATTATATTTCTTAATACTAGATTTTCCCTTATTAAGGGGTACTTTATAGTGGCGGTCTTTGGTGTGGACTTGCACGCCGAGCCCACATTTTTCCCTGCAAATGATGACTGATTCAATCAGCCATCATGTGTCTTTAGCAGCTGCGGATGGATTTCTGCTCCGCCTGCGGCTGTTAACTAGTTAAATCTTGCTGTCAATCACTGAGAGGCTCTTAGAATAAGGGGAGGAAAAAAACAAAAGCGCAAAAATAGAAAATCACAAGATCATGATGGGGTTAAAGGGAACCTGATAGTTTTCCCAGGCCCCTTAACCTTCACCATGCATTTATTGCTACCATTATAGCCTTCCTAACACGCCTATTATATTGTCTTAGGGTGTGTGCAGACGATCCGGAGCCGCTGCGGGTTTGACGTTGCGTATTTATGCAGCGTCAAACCCACAGCGGCCAGATGCTACAGCATAGTGGAAACTGACATGCGGCATGTCTTTCCAGACCGCAGCATGTCTATTTCTCCTGCGGGTCCACATGCGGACTTTCCCCATAGACCTAATCTCTATGGGAAAAGTCCGTAGGAAAAAAAAAAAGGCAGAGCTCATTTGCAGATCCGCGTGCGGCTCCTCCGCAGCGTCAGGGCGTAGACTGGGAGACACGTCTGCACATACCCTTATTGATTTCTGCATATGCCTAAAATCGTTTAGTGGGTGACTAGTCAAGGGGGCGCTGTTTAATCGTCCCACTAATCATGTTATCACGTCCTTGTGGGCGAGAGTAATGTTTGCAAAAGCGGCTTTAGTGCTAGCTCTCTCCAAATTTCTGCCTTCCAGACAATGCACAGTAAGCTAAATGTACATTACCTTGCTCCATCGTCGCATTTCGCATGCCCACGAATTCAGTGGTGACGTTGGACTCAATCAGCCGTTACCGTCGGCTCTGCAAATCTCGCGGCTGGCTGGGTCCTATATTTCCTTAAACACTGATCTGCAGACCTTTCCCCTTAGCTCCTGATTACTGTGCTGCGTTCTGTTTTGTCGCATTCTGCGCCCCGGATGCACATCGGTCTGCTTGAATTATGGCTTCAGTCTCGGAAATTCCAGAAAGATCAAGACGAAACATAGAAGATGATAAAGAGGATGATGAGGATGTCTACAGCTTCCTGCCAAGGTGCAACTTAATCCCCTGTCCCCATCGCATAACTGGACACAGGAAGTCACCTTAAAACTTTAAGCTCCACCCCATTTTACCCAAAACTATGCAGAAACACCCCTTTTATGCAAATTTTAATAGCCATTCCTTCTTATAGAGAAACGTATCTGATGTTCACAGTTAGCTGCCAAAACTGGATAGTCCTTGTGCTGTAGGCAGCGGAAAGTAGTGGCAGCCTGGCAGCAGTCACGTGACGCCCGCCATTCAGTCAGCATTAGCAATCAGATTTTCCTGCATGTAGGGTAAGACCGTCTTTAAGATCTTGATATGACATTTTAGGTTTTGTATAGTAATAACAAGTATTAGAGGACAATTTTGGAACCAGTCCCCAAAAATATTAACACCCCTTTATGCAAATTTATAGCCACCCTCGGGACCCTTTGCCATCCGTTTTGCGTGACTATTGGAAAGTATAGAATCCACATGACTCAAATTATTTTTCAGACCTGAAAGAAAAAAACAGGGACATTGCTATCTAAGTGCTAGAGGGGATCAAAGTGATCGAAAAACGCGTGGAAATAACGAGCGGGAGGGTAAAAACCATGGAGGATGGACACGAAACGCAACGTGCAAACGGAACACAGGCGACGAAGAATCATCAAGAAGAGAGCAAAAACTCATTTGAGAAGACTGATGTATGTCCATAGTGCCCAGGAAGGGTAAATTCAGCAGTACCCAGCTTGTCCGCAAGGTGGCGGCTTTCACCGAGCTACAAGTTATAATAAGTCACAAAGTCCATAAGTGAGTTGTGTTTGTAGGGAAGTATCAATGCTGTGGGGTCTGCACAGCCGAGACCATCGCATCACAAGGCAGCTGCTGACCAGATGAGGAATGGAGGACTTCGCTCACGGGGGGAGGGAAGAAGGACATTGGGGATGGAGACATTACATTCCACTGGTTATGAAATCTTCTCCTTGTTTTTCGGGAGAGGCAGAGGAGACGCGGACCCCCTACTGTGCTGCTCCTGTGCGAAACTATATAGAAAGAGGAAACAAAAATCTATACAACGAAAAAGTGGTTGTCTGGCCAAGAATAGGGTAAAAAAGTAATCACACGTACCTTACCCGATGCTTCCTGGTCTCTTTCCACAGTCTCCCGACATGGACATGTGATAGGGATTGGCTGCAGCGGTCACCTTTCCATGTCAGGATGACACTGCTGCAGCAGAAGATACAAAGACCAGCGCGGGAGCGGGGAGTGTTGGGACAGGATCGGAGGGGGACTGGGAAGGTGATTGCCAGACTTTTATTATTTTAAGCCTTTTTGAGTTGTTTCCAAAAAAAGAATTCTTGGCTGGATAACCCCTTAGGGATGTATTCATACAGTGCCTGAATATTACCGCCATACGGTGTAAATAAATTCTTACATATGTGTAAATAAATAGAATGCAGAGCTTTAAAATATCACCATATAATGTATAAAGAATACTGCTATATAATGCTCAAATAGCACTGGACAGTGTATGAAGAATACTACTATGTAATGCTCCAATCATACCGCTATACAGTGTATAATGATTATCATACAGTGCTCACATACCACTGTACGGTGTATACAGAATATTTCCATACAGTGCTCAAATAATACTGCCATACAGTTTATAAAGAATACTACGATATAGTGCTCAAATAATACCGCTATACAGTGTATACAGAATATTACCATACAGTGCTCAAATAATACTGCCATACAGTTTATAAAGAATACTACTATATAGTGCTCAAATAATACTGCCATACAGTTTATAAGGAATACTACTATATAGTGCTCAAATAATACTGCCATACAGTTTATAAAGAATACTACTATATAGTGCTCAAATAATACTGCTATACAGTATATAAAGATTATCATACAGTGCTCAAATAATACTGCCATAGTTTATTATAGAATACTATCATACAGTGATGAAATAATACCGCTATACAGTGTATGAAGAATACTACTATGTAATGCTCCAATCATACCGCTATACAGTGTATAATGATTATCATACAGTGCTCACATACCACTGTACGGTGTATACAGAATATTACCATACAGTGCTCAAATAATACTGCCATACAGTTTATAAAGAATACTACGATATAGTGCTCAAATAATACCGCTATACAGTGTATACAGAATATTACCATACAGTGCTCAAATAATACTGCCATACAGTTTATAAAGAATACTACTATATAGTGCTCAAATAATACTGCCATACAGTTTATAAGGAATACTACTATATAGTGCTCAAATAATACTGCCATACAGTTTATAAAGAATACTACTATATAGTGCTCAAATAATACTGCTATACAGTATATAAAGATTATCATACAGTGCTCAAATAATACTGCCATAGTTTATTATAGAATACTATCATACAGTGATGAAATAATACCGCTATACAGTGTATGAAGAATACTACTATGTAATGCTCCAATCATACCGCTATACAGTGTATAATGATTATCATACAGTGCTCACATACCACTGTACGGTGTATACAGAATATTACCATACAGTGCTCAAATAATACTGCCATACAGTTTATAAAGAATACTACGATATAGTGCTCAAATAATACCGCTATACAGTGTATACAGAATATTACCATACAGTGCTCAAATAATACTGCCATACAGTTTATAAAGAATACTACTATATAGTGCTCAAATAATACTGCCATACAGTTTATAAAGAATACTACTATATAGTGCTCAAATAATACTGCCATACAGTTTATAAGGAATACTACTATATAGTGCTCAAATAATACTGCCATACAGTTTATAAAGAATACTACTATATAGTGCTCAAATAATACTGCCATACAGTTTATAAGGAATACTACTATATAGTGCTCAAATAATACTGCCATACAGTTTATAAAGATTATCATACAGTGCTCAAATAATACTGCCATAGTTTATTATAGAATACTATCATACAGTGATGAAATAATACCGCTATACAGTGTATAAAGAATACTACCATGTAATGCTCCAATCATACCGCTATACAGTGTATAATGATTATCATACAGTGCTCACATACCACTGTACGGTGTATACAGAATATTTCCATACAGTGATGAAATAATACCGCTATACAGTGTATAAAGAATACTACTATACAGTGATGAAATAATACTTTGTGAATGATTGTGTATGTACATGGCCTCTGCTATCACAATACGCCGCCTCCTACTCACACACAACACTACGGTCCTCCGCCGAGAGACAGCGACCGCAGGAAGGAGACAACGGCCTCACGCCTTACACTGCTGAGGTAAAACGAAAGCCGAGCTCTGATTGGTTGCACAGGAGCGAGAGCTGAGCTCTGATTGGTTGCACAGGAATGAGAGCTGAGTTCTGATTGGTTGCACAGGAACGAGAGCTGAGCTCTTATTGGTTGCACAGGAATGAAAGCTGAGCTCTGATTGGTTGCTATGGGTGACAGTCATTTATACTGTAAGACAGTTGTGATGGCGGAGGCCGGAGTAGCGTCGTCCGGTGCAGACCTCACGAGGGGCCGGTTAGCTCATGGCCGTCCCTGTACCACCAAATAGTGACTAGAAATGATCCTAGATACACCGGTGAAATATTATACCACATACAGTGACACTACCGCTATGGATATAATTAACAGCCCAACCCCGAGAACGGGGCACACTCCGTCAAGTGGAAACGGAGCCATTTTGGTAGTTATTTTCGCAGCCTTTTGATTGGACAGCGCCTAGTGTGGAGCAGATCCCATTGACTGAGCACAAAGGCCATACTGACAGCTCACAGAAGGGTTAAACGAGTCAGAGATGGGGCAGTCACGTGACAGGCCGCCATCACCTCGGAAAGTTCCACATTACAGACGCTCAGCTGCTCAGGGAAGTCCCCAGCAGCCGTGTTGTTATGGTAACGCTGTAGGACTACATTACCCGTCATGCCCCGGGCGCGCGTTCCTGCTCTGATACCACCGTGGCGCCATAGGTGGGGAGTCACATGACCGTGAGCTCTACCGAGGCTCCGACTGTCACATGCACAAACAGCGAGCGGAGCACAGGACGGAGCACCGGACGGAGCATGGCCAATGTGGCCAACAGGGTGTCGTGGTCCGGCCGGGAGCAGCCGGAGGAGGCCGGGGAGAGCACGCCGCTGCTGAACGGAGCCGGCAACCGGCAGGTGAGGGCCGGAGGAGCGACACTGGAAAGTGAGGGGGCGACCCTGCAGGGAGGGGGACACGGGGGGCGACTCTGCAGGGAGGGGGACACGGGAGGGGGACTCTGCAGGGAGGGGGACACGGGGGGGGGACTCTGCAGGGAGGGGGACTCTGCAGGGAGGGGGACACGGGGGGGGGACTCTGCAGGGAGGGGGACACGGGGGGGGACTCTGCAGGGAGGGGGACACGGGGGGGGACACGGGGGGGGACTCTGCAGGGAGGGGGACACGGGGGGGGACTCTGCAGGGAGGGGGACACGGGGGGGGACTCTGCAGGGAGGGGGACACGGGGGGGACTCTGCAGGGAGGGGGACACGGGGGGGACTCTGCAGGGAGGGGGACACGGGGGGGGACTCTGCAGGGAGGGGGACACGGGGGGGACTCTGCAGGGAGGGGGACACGGGGGGGGACTCTGCAGGGAGGGGGACACGGGGGGGACTCTGCAGGGAGGGGGACACGGGGGGGACTCTGCAGGGAGGGGGACACGGGGGGGACTCTGCAGGGAGGGGGACACGGGGGGGACTCTGCAGGGAGGGGGACACGGGGGGGACTCTGCAGGGAGGGGGACACGGGGGGGACTCTGCAGGGAGGGGGACACGGGGGGGACTCTGCAGGGAGGGGGACACGAGGGGGACACGGGGGGGGGACTCTGCAGGGAGGGGGACACGGGGGGGACTCTGCAGGGAGGGGGACACGGGGGGGGACTCTGCAGGGAGGGGGACACGGGGGGGGGGGGACTCTGCAGGGAGGGGGACACGGGGGGGGAACTCTGCAGGGAGGGGGACTCTGCAGGGAGGGGGACACGGGGGGCGACTCTGCAGGGAGGGGGACACGGGAGGGGGACTCTGCAGGGAGGGGGACACGGGGGGTGACTCTGCAGGAAGGGGGACACGGGAGGGGGACTCTGCAGGGAGGGGGACACGGGGGGCGACTCTGCAGGAAGGGGGACACGGGAGGGGGACTCTGCAGGGAGGGGGACACGGGGGGCGACTCTGCAGGGAGGGGGACACGGGGGGGGGACTCTGCAGGGAGGGGGACACGGGGGGGGGGACTCTGCAGGGAGGGGGACTCTGCAGGGAGGGGGACTCTGCAGGGAGGGGGACACGGGGGGGGACTCTGCAGGGAGGGGGACACGGGGGGGGACTCTGCAGGGAGGGGGACACGGGGGGGGACTCTGCAGGGAGGGGGACACGGGGGGGGACTCTGCAGGGAGGGGGACACGGGGGGGGACTCTGCAGGGAGGGGGACACGGGGGGGGACTCTGCAGGGAGGGGGACACGGGGGGGGACTCTGCAGGGAGGGGGACACGGGGGGGGACTCTGCAGGGAGGGGGACACGGGGGGGGACTCTGCAGGGAGGGGGACACGGGGGGGGGACTCTGCAGGGAGGGGGACACGGGGGGGGGACTCTGCAGGGAGGGGGACTCTGCAGGGAGGGGGACACGGGGGGGGGACTCTGCAGGGGGGGGACTCTGCAGGGAGGGGGACACGGGGGGGGGACTCTGCAGGGAGGGGGACTCTGCAGGGAGGGGGACACGGGGGGGGACTCTGCAGGGAGGGGGACACGGGGGGGGACTCTGCAGGGAGGGGGACTCTGCAGGGAGGGGGACACGGGGGGGACTCTGCAGGGAGGGGGACACGGGGGGGGACTCTGCAGGGAGGGGGACTCTGCAGGGAGGGGGACACGGGGGGGGACTCTGCAGGGAGGGGGACACGGGGGGGGACTCTGCAGGGAGGGGGACTCTGCAGGGAGGGGGACACGGGGGGCGACTCTGCAGGGAGGGGGACACGGGGGGCGACTCTGCAGGGAGTGGGACACGGGGGGCGACTCTGCAGGGAGGGGGACACGGGGGGCGACTCTGCAGGGAGGGGGACACGGGGGGCGACTCTGCAGGGAGGGGGACACGGGGGGCGACTCTGCAGGGAGGGGGACACGGGGGGCGACTCTGCAGGGAGGGGGACACGGGGGGCGACTCTGCAGGGAGGGGGACTCTGCAGGGAGGGGGGACACTGGGGGCGACTCTGCTGGGAGGGGGACACGGCAGTCTGTATGGGGGTCTCTTTATACTGTTTTTTTGGGGTGCGGCTGTGGTGGAGGTTCAGTAGTTCTGAGGCCCCTGTGGAAAGAGCATTATTTTGAGGGAGGGGGGGGGGAGATTTCTGATTTCCTTGACTCTTAACCTGCATCTTGTGTAATACTGGGGGAGGGGGGCACTTACTTTGTGTGGTGTTTGCACAGGGATTGGTGGCAGCTTGTGCCACATTGTTGCCCTTTAAGCCTGGGTAGATGAGCTTAACAGGATTACATGTTACTTAAAGGGATGGATCTCAATAAAGAGGAGGTCTTGTATGTTCCATCTCTTACTCCTCATCCATTTAGGAACCACAGCTCCCAGCATGCCCTTCTGTACATAGTCAGTCAGGTCCCGTGGATATTCTTGACCTTAGGGCTTATTTCAGACCATGTTGTTTTGCAGAAGACGCCATGTTTGGGCTCTAGGGCTGGAGGAGTTCAATTCCCAGCATGCTGACAATGCCACAGAAATGTAGTTCTGCAGCAACTGTAGATGCCGTTCCGCACGGGGTCATCACAGAGCTCGTGTGATGGGGTCCCGAGTGTAGTATTGGCTTCCAGGCTTCTTCCTGCTGCAGCGACTCGCTGTTCCTTGTACACGTTGTGAAGTTTCACAATAAATCCTGTGGTCTGAAGAACCCGAAAAATCCAGAATGAGACAAAACCTGAATCAGGACAGTGGAAACCGCACAGAGCACAAATCCCGTACTGCTGCTCCTGGGGAGGCCTGCCCTGATCCTGAGAAACCTTGTGCATTATACTCCAGAGCTGCACTCACTATTCTGCTGGTGCAGTCACTGTGTGCATACATTACATTACTGATCCTGCGTTACATCCTGTATTATACTCCAGAGCTGCACTCACTATTCTGCTGGTGCAGTCACTGTGTGCATACATTACATTACTGATCCTGCGTTACATCCTGTATTATACTCCAGAGCTGCACTCACTATTCTGCTGGTGCAGTCACTGTGTACATACATTACATTACTGATCCTGAGTTACATCCTGTATTATACTCCAGAGCTGCACTCACTATTCTGCTGGTGCAGTCACTGTGTGCATACATTACATTACTGATCCTGCGTTACATCCTGTATTATACTCCAGAGCTGCACTCACTATTCTGCTTGTGCAGTCACTGTGTACATACATTACATTACTGATCCTGAGTTACATCCTGTATTATACTCCAGAGCTGCACTCCCTATTCTGCTGGTGCAGTCACTGTGTACATACATTACATTACTGATCCTGAGTTACATCCTGTATTATACTCCACAGCTGCACTCACTATTCTGCTGGTGCAGTCACTGTATACATACATTACTGATCCTGAGTTACATCCTGTATTATACTCCAGAGCTGCACTCACTATTCTGCTGGTGCAGTCACTGTGTACATACATTACTGATCCTGAGTTACATCCTGTATTATACTCCAGAGCTGCACTCACTATTCTCCCCACGTCTGCTGACATTCTGCACACTCCTGACTCTGTTACTGGCAGTGATTGTGTGTGATACATGGTATATACTGTATATAGTCGCCGTCCTCTCGTCTCTGCCGTCCTGCCTTGTACACGGGTCCCGGTCTCATTGGGCTGATAACAGAGTAATGGATGATGTTGGAGGAGGGTGGTGTATGCGGGGGGCAGGTTTGTGCCCCCTTCCTCGCCGGGCTGATTTCATACATAACAGGCGTGCGGCGTCTCATTTCCTGCGTTGACACTGAGGCGCCATTCATGGCACAAACCGCCGTATAATGCGATAAATCCATGGAACGTTCATCAGTAGAACTGTCAGCAGTGGCTGATTACAGGGAGCAATAGCTTGGCTGGCCTGTATTACAGTAACCACCTCTTACTAGTCTGCAGTGGCTGATAACAGAGAGCCATGGACTTCACCCAGCTGTCACTGGCCCCACTGATGGCAGGCGTCATTGTGCATTCACTTGTCCTGCACTCAGTCTTAAGTGGCTGATAACAGGAAGCAATAGATGTGAACTGGTTGAGCGAGTGACATGACCAGCGAGATGTTTGTGGTGCAAACACAGCGATGATCGGGGCGATTATCTCGGCTGCCGCTGATATAAGACGTCTGCAGCCGCCAGGACAGAGATTATGCTAATCAGTGCGGGCACGCTGCCACTGATCGCGGGGGCAGAGGTCACCACACGGCACCGGCCCTTTAAGTCATTTTACGGCTTTCTAAGTAGCATTGTTCATTTTCGTGGCGAAACCTCAAATTCTGCTTCCTGCTCTGGACGCTTCCTCTTTCCAATCTGCAGCAAAGTAACCTGTCATCTATTTAAAGGGGAAGTCCACTTGTTAGTATGAGGGCGGAGCAAGTGGTAATTAGCCCCTCCCCATTCATTTATTCATAATTAATAGATCTATATATTTTTTTTCCCTTTAGTTTCCAAGTTCTGTTCTCTTCCGCATTGCGCAGCTGAGCACCGTGGACCTCAGCGATGAGAACCGCGAGCTGGTAAGGGGTTAATCCACTCACATCCAGAGCTGAGATTACAATGCTGCAGCCGTCATATCAGGCCACGTTCACACGGTCAGTATTTGTAACCAAAACCAGGAGAGGAACAATCAGGAAAAGTGTAATAGAAACTCCTCACCACTTCTGCATTGTCACCCACTCCTGGTTCTGGTTTATAAATACTGACTGAATACTGAGCGTGTGAACGTGGCCTTAGCCGGGAACTTTACAGAAAATTCTGTGCAGCAGTGCATTGTGGGATCTTGGCTAAATTTTTTTCAACTGCATCAGCAGCTCCTCCCCTTCCCCAGCTGTTGCTCGCCTCTGCCTTCTCTCTGCCTCCGCTGCTGCCACTTGTCGTCTTTCACCCACCGCTGGAATTCATTGTCTTTCCCCCCCGCCTGGCTGTCGCGGCTCGCCTCCCCCCCCCCGCCTGGCTGTCGCGGCTCGCCTCCCCCCCCCGCCTGGCTGTCGCGGCTCGCCTCCCCCCCCCCCCCCCCGCCTGGCTGTCGCGGCTCGCCCCCCCCCCCCCCCCCGCCTGGCTGTCGCGGCTCGCCTCCCCCCCCCCCCCCCCCCGCCTGGCTGTCGCGGCTCTCCTTTCCCCCCCGCCTGGCTGTCGCGGCTCGCCTTTCCCCCCCGCCTGGCTGTCGCGGCTCGCCTTTCCCCCCCGCCTGGCTGTCGCGGCTCGCCTTTCCCCCCTCCTCGGCCGCTCGCTCGCCTTTCCCCCCTCCTCGGCCGCTCGCTCGTCTTTCCCCCCTCCTCGGCCGCTCGCTCGTCTTTCCCGCTCACACTTTGCCCGTTATAATGAATTCTCTGTTTTTGGATATTTTGCAGGAGACCGAGCTCTCATCTCCGGTCATTAAAGAAATCCCGCACAACGAGAACCTCCTCTCCCTGAAATACGAGGTGACCCCAATGTTGGGTGTAGTACTTGTTGTAGGGGATAGTGTGCATGTTGGCGGAGGTGGCTGTGCAGTCAGCTGAGGTGTCGTTTCAGTGTGTCGCTCCTCTCTTGCAGAGTCTGGATTATGATAACAGCGAGAACCAGCTGTTTATGGAGGAGGAGCGCAGGATCAATCACGCCGTGAGTATAACACCCAACATTCACCACCTTCATGGGGTTTGTAACGTATTTGTGTACTGCAGTCCCCAGCATGCCCTGCAGGCAGCTGCAGAGGTGGTGTAATGCTGGCTGATAGCTGCGGACAATAGACGCTCGGTGACTGGTGTCTCCGGCAGGCGTTCCGCACCGTGGAGGTGACGCGCTGGGTGATCTGCGGGATGATCGGGATCCTCACCGGACTCGTCGCTTGTTTCATTGACATCATGGTGGATCTGCTGGCGGACGTGAAGTACCAGGTCATCAAGAGCAGTATCCTCCGCCGGGGGGCCGCAAAAGGGGGACCAATACGGGATCCATGCACTTCACTCCTGAAATGCTCTGTGCTGCATGACGCTCTGCTCCTCACCCTTTGCAGCGTTCAGTTTGTGATCCGTGCACTCCTCCTGAAACCCTCTGTGCTGCTGTGATCCCACTCCATACTGATATTATACATTACTACATAGATCCTGTCCTTCTGAAACCCTCTGTGCTGCTGTGATCCCGCTCCATACTGATCTTATACATTACTACATAGATCTTGTCCTCCTGAAACCCTCTGTGCTGCTGTGATCCTGCTCCATACTAGTATTATACATTACTACATAGATCTTGTCCTCCTGAAACCCTCTGTGCTGCTGTGATCCCACTCCATACTGATCTTATACATTACTACATAGATCTTGTCCTCCTGAAACCCTCTGTGCTGCTGTGATCCTGCTCCATACTAGTATTATACATTACTACATATATTCTGTCCTCCTGAAACCCTCTGTGCTGCTGTGATCCCACTCCATACTGATCTTATACATTACTACATAGATCTTGTCCTCCTGAAACCCTCTGTGCTGCTGTGATCCTGCTCCATACTAGTATTATACATTACTACATAGATCTTGTCCTCCTGAAACCCTCTGTGCTGCTGTGATCCTGCTCCATACTGATAAACATTACTACATATATTCTGTCCTCCTGAAACCCTCTGTGCTGCTGTGATCCCGCTCCATGGTCCTTTTTTTGTTTTTCCTTAACCCTTCCCGTCAGATATTGACAAGTTCACGGAGAAGGGCGGCCTGTCGTTCTCGCTGCTGCTCTGGGCGACGCTGAACGCGGCCATCATCATGGTGGGCTCGCTGATTGTCGCCTTCATAGAGGTAAAGCTGGCAGAGGGGCTTCCTGATAACGGGCGTCTCCGGGGGGCTCTCGCCTTATATTTTGGGTTCTTCCCTCCAGCCAGTTGCGGCCGGCAGCGGGATCCCACAAATCAAGTGCTTCCTGAACGGGGTGAAGGTCCCCCACGTGGTGAGACTCAAGGTAAGGAACGAGCACAAAAATCCCCCCAAAATAGACTGCTCCTCCAGTCACATCCAAAGCTGCATTCAGGACTTCAGCAAGCTGTTTTACCCTGGATTTCTATGGTCACCGTCGGCAGAGCGTTGTCAGCTTTTTTAGGGACACAGTTCGGAGGCTCTTGGAATTTAGATGCAGCTTTGGTTGTGATTGGAGCGGCAGTAATGTTACTGAATACCCCACACATGGGCCCGTATGTGAGTGACGTCCGTCTGTCCGCAGACCCTGGTAGTGAAGGTGTGCGGGGTCATCCTGTCCGTGGTCGGGGGACTCGCAGTCGGGAAGGTCGGTGGTCTCCTTCTTTATCCTCTGTGGTTCCGGTGCTTGACGTGTAGTAAAGTCCTCGTCGTTCTGTGTTTAGGAAGGGCCCATGATCCACTCCGGGGCCGTGGTCGCTGCCGGCATTTCTCAGGGACGCTCCACCTCTCTGAAGAAGGATTTCAAGGTCAGTGACGTTACACAAGATCCCGCGGGGGGCGACACTGAGCATGTCAGGGGAACGGTGATCCTCACACACTTGTGTTATACTCTCTGGAGCATGCACTCAGTCTCTGTCTCACACACTCTGGGGATCTCTCATCTGCCGCCCTCATATTTGTTAATTTTCTAATATAAACCTGATAAAGATACGTGTAAGATTCTGTCTCCAGCCACCACTAGGGGGAGCTCACTGTATACAGAGATACATAATAAGATTCTGTCTGCAGCCACCACTAGGGGGTGCTCCCTGTATACAGAGATACATGATAAGATTCTGTCTGCAGTCACCACTAGGGGGAGCTCCCTGTATATAGAGATACATGGCAAGATACTTTATCTCTGTATACAGGGAGCTCCCCCTAGTGGTGGCTGCAGACAGAATCTTATGTATCTCTGTATATAAGGAGCTCCCCCTAGTGGTGGTTGCAGACAGAATCTTATCATGTATCTCTGTATACAGGGAGCTCCCCCTAGTGGTGGCAGCAGACAGAATCTTATCATGTATCTCTGTATACAGGGAGCTCCCCCTAGTGGTGGCTGCAGACAGAATCTTATCATGTATCTCTGTATACAGGGAGCTCCCCCTAGTGGTGGCTGCAGACAGAATCTTATCATGTATCTCTATATACAGGGAGCTCCCCCTAGTGGTGACTGCAGACAGAATCTTATCATGTATCTCTGTATACAGGGAGCTCCCCCTAGTGGTGACTGCAGACAGAATCTTATCATGTATCTCTGTATACAGGGAGCTCCCCCTAGTGGTGGCTGCAGACAGAATCTTATCATGTATCTCTGTATACAGGGAGCTCCCCCTAGTGGTGACTGCAGACAGAATCTTGTCATGTGTCTCTGTATACAGGGAGGTCCCCCTAGTGGTGACTACAGACAGAATCTTATCATGTATCTCTGTATCAGGGAGCTCCCCCTAGTGGTGGCTGCAGACAGAATCTTATCATGTATCTCTGTATACAGGGAGCTCCCCCTAGTGGTGGCTGCCGATGGCGCAGTATGTTGGGTCACACAATATAATCTGCAGAGTTTCTTTCCTCATCTGTTTTCTCTCCTCAGATCTTTGAATACTTTCGCAGAGACACGGAGAAGAGAGACTTTGTTTCGGCAGGAGCAGCGGCCGGAGTGTCTGCAGCGTTCGGGGCCCCTGTGGGTATGACGATCTCTTTATCTAGATATAGATGTCAGGATGGCGCGGTGCAGACGGGGGGTGACGTCCCCTCCCGGGGGGCTCCCGTCTGACAGCTGCTCCCTCTATTTAGGATCCGGCCTCATTTATATCTGTAGTTATAATTACCGGAGCCGCTGCCCTTTCGGCCGTTTTTATTCCCCTTTTCCTGCTATCTTTGGTCTGCCGCTGGCTGCGGGCTTGCTGGGAGTTGTGGTGTCACAGCAGCTGGGAAGCTGCAGATCAGGCGCCTGGAGGATTTGTGAGGGAGAACTCGGTGATCTGCGGATCAGTGTTGGCTGACGCTGCAGATACTTTGCTGTTGTCGCATCATGCGGTGTCCTCTAGTCACAGCTAGAGCTGCGGAGGATGGAGCTGCTGGATTGTAGATTCAGCTCTGGATGTGACTGGAGCAGAAGAGCTGTTGTAACCTGCACTGTTTATGGGGGGCTTCTCTCCGCAGGCGGGGTGCTCTTCAGCTTGGAGGAAGGAGCCTCTTTCTGGAACCAGCTGCTCACATGGAGAATAGTAAGTACGTGGGTAGTAAACAGCAGCAGCTGTCAGGGACATGCTGGGAGTTGTAGTCCCACATCAGCTTGAGAGCCGCAGGTTGCGGACCCCTGAGGTCTGTTACTGGGCCGGAGCGGTGTACACAGGGGGCATTGGAGGCTGGGGGTGAAGGTTCACATGGACATGCTGACGCCGCTGATCTCCCATCACACACCGCCGACTGAGCTCTCAGGATATAATCTACACAAAGAGGAAAAATATGGCTGCCTTCACCTAGAAACAGCGCCGCCACTCTGCTCTGTGGTCAATGCTGGAATTGCAACTCAGTCTGAGCTTTCATCCCCCGGAATGCAATGCATCAGAGTACAGTGTGTTATTTGGGGGTTTTGGCAAAGGCTAGTGTTGTGTGCCCGCAGATCTGGGGTGTAATAACCTAGACCGCAGCTCTGGATGTGAACGGAGCATAATACTTGTAAATACAGCTGTAAGGCCACTGGGGTATAATGTGAATGCAGCTCTGGATGTGACTGGGGTAGAAGGATGGTGAACGCAGCTCTGGATGTGACTGGGGTAGGACACTGAGCTTAGCTCTGGAGGCAACTGGGGTGGAAGAACGGTGACCGCAGCTCTGTAGGTGACGGTTGTGGAAGGACGGTGACCGCAGCTCTGGAGGTGACTTTTGTGGCAGGACGGTGACTGCAGCTCTGGAGGTGACGGTTGTGGCAGGACAGTGACTGCAGCTCTGGAGGTGACGGTTGTGGCAGGACGGTGACCGCAGATCTGTAGGTGACGGTTGTGGAAGGACGGTGACCGCAGCTCTGGAGGTGACGGTTGTGGAAGGACGGTGACCGCAGCTCTGTAGGTGACGGTTGTGGCAGGACGGTGACCGCAGCTCTGTAGGTGACGGTTGTGGAAGGACGGTGACCGCAGCTCTGGAGGTGACGGTTGTGGCAGGACGGTCACCGCAGCTCTGGAGGTGACGGTTGTGGCAGGACGGTGACCGCAGCTCTGGAGGTGACGGTTGTGGCAGGACGGTGACCGCAGCTCTGGAGGTGACGGTTGTGGCAGGACGGTGACCGCAGCTCTGGAGGTGACGGTTGTGGCAGGACGGTGACCGCAGCTCTGGAGGTGACGGTTGTGGCAGGACGGTGACCGCAGCTCTGGAGGTGACGGTTGTGGCAGGACGGTGACCGCAGCTCTGGAGGTGACGGTTGTGGCAGCACGGTGACCGCAGCTCTGGAGGTGACGGTTGTGGCAGCACGGTGACCGCAGCTCTGGAGGTGACGGTTGTGGCAGCACGGTGACCGCAGCTCTGGAGGTGACGGTTGTGGCAGGACGGTGACCGCAGCTCTGGAGGGGACGGTTGTGGCAGGACGGTGACCGCAGCTCTGGAGGGGACGGTTGTGGCAGGACGGTGACCGCAGCTCTGGAGGGGACGGTTGTGGCAGGACGGTGACCGCAGCTCTGGAGGGGACGGTTGTGGCAGGACGGTGACCGCAGCTCTGGAGGGGACGGTTGTGGCAGGACGGTGACCGCAGCTCTGGAGGGGACGGTTGTGGCAGGACGGTGACCGCAGCTCTGGAGGGGACGGTTGTGGCAGGACGGTGACCGCAGCTCTGGAGGGGACGGTTGTGGCAGGACGGTGACCGCAGCTCTGGAGGGGACGGTTGTGGCAGGACGGTGACCGCAGCTCTGGAGGGGACGGTTGTGGCAGGACGGTGACCGCAGCTCTGGAGGGGACGGTTGTGGCAGGACGGTGACCGCAGCTCTGGAGGGGACGGTTGTGGCAGGACGGTGACCGCAGCTCTGGAGGGGACGGTTGTGGCAGGACGGTGACCGCAGCTCTGGAGGGGACGGTTGTGGCAGGACGGTGACCGCAGCTCTGGAGGTGACTAGAGAATGAGGATCTGGTGTCCAGTAGTTGTTTTCCATCTCACTGATTCCTGATCTTCTCCCCCCAGTTTTTCGCCTCCATGATCTCCACCTTCACCCTGAACTTCGTCCTGAGCTTCTACAACCACAAGCCGGGCGACCTCTCCAACCCCGGCCTCATCAACTTCGGGAGGTTCGACACCGACGTGAGTCTCCTCTGTACAGGACGAGCCCCCGCAAAGGGAAGATGATCAGGGGTCTTCCGATTGGAAGCCCCCACTACATTAACCTTAGAAAAGTAGCAGATAGGCGCTGCCACCTGCTGGGGGGGGTGGGGGTGTTATAAGCGCTGCTATTTAGAGGGACAACCCCTTTAAGATACCCCCCGTCTTCACACGCTTCTCCTCGCCCGTCCTTCCTCTTTCTGACGACCCTTCCTGGAAATTCATCTTCTCTGACCAAAATATTCCTTCCCTCTAAGTCACAATCACGTTCGTCTGCAGGAGCCGAGATTTCCAGCCCTCGTGTAATGGAAGGATCATGTATATATTCATACTGAGTCATTGTAACAAACCCTCAGCTGTGTGAGCAGGACGGGGGAAATGCCAGAAAGTAGGGGGATATGAAGGGTTAGAGGTATAAGAAAATGGAAGACACTCGTCCCATTGTTCCTCCTCACAACAAGGCCGCGGTTATTCGCTGCATGTGACCCTATCGCGTGTTCAGATTATAGGGACTCAGCCCCCTCCCCGCACAGTCCACCCTCTGAGAACATATATATGTGTATAAGAGAGCGGCTCACTAGGGAAACTCGTGGTCTAATGGCCGAAGTCAGCACCCTCAGGGGGTCCACATGATGAAACCACCCAACCGCTGCATAAATAATTGCCATCCCCTGTGTGTCCCTTACGAATGTTCCAGGACACAACACATATCAATAATCTCCTTACTGATTAGCTTTATAATCATATTACACCCTAATAGATCTACTATAACACTGCCCCCTATGTACAAGAATATAACTACTATAATACTGCCCCTATCTACAAGAATATAACTACTATAATACTGCTCCCTATCTACAAGAATATAACTACTATAATACTGCCCCTATGTACAAGAATATAACTACTATAATACTGCCCCTATGTACAAGAATATAACTACTATAATACTGCCCCTATGTACAAGAATATAACTACTATAATACTGCCCCTATGTACAAGAATATAACTACTATAATACTGCCCTATGTACAAGAATATAACTACTATAATACTGCCCCCCCTATGTACAAGAATATAACTACTATAATACTGCTCCTATGTACAAGAATATAACTACTATAATACTGCCCCTATGTACAAGAATATAATTACTATAATGCTTCCTCCTATGTACAAGAATATAACTACTATAATACTGCCTCCTATGTACAAGAATATAACTACTATAATACTGCTCCTATGTACAAGAATATAACTACTATAATACTGCCCCCTATGTACAAGAATATAACTACTATAATACTGCCCCCTATGTACAAGAATATAACTACTATAATACTGCTCCCTATGTACAAGAATATAACTACTATAATACTGCTCCCTATGTACAAGAATATAACTACTATAATACTGCCCCCTATGTACAAGAATATAACTACTATAATACTGCTCCTATGTACAAGAATATAACTACTATAATACTGCCCCTATGTACAAGAATATAACTACTATAATACTGCCCCTATGTACAAGAATATAACTACTATAATACTGCCCCTATGTACAAGAATATAACTACTATAATACTGCCCCTATGTACAAGAATAGAACTACTATAATACTGCCCCTATGTACAAGAATATAACTACTATAATACTGCCCCCTATGTACAAGAATATAACTGCTATAATACTGCTCCCTATATACAAGAATATAACTATTATAATACCGCCCTCTTTCTGGTTGTTTTTCAGGAGAACAGTTACAAGTATTTTGAGCTTCCGATCTTTATAGGGATGGGAGCGGTAGGTGAGTGATGGCGGTGATCGTTATAGTGATGTGTGCGGTATTTTATCGCTGTGTGACTTGCTGGGCGCTCTCTATCACAGGCGGGATGCTGGGGGCGCTGTTTAATGCCCTGAATAACTGGCTGACCATGTTCAGGATCAGGTAATGTGACATTTTTCCTCCTCTTTGTTGCTTTTGCAGATACGGGGCTGAGTATCGGGAAGCGATCATGTGTCTGCAGTGTTCATCCTGAGCTTGCTGGTTCATGAGCAGAGTAGTAAGCAGGAAGCCAGGCGATGCCCCCTGTTGGTGGCTTTAGTATTGAGGGTATAGTGATTTGCTCTGCAGTCGTCTGTGACTCAGCTCCTGTTTTTTGCATTATCCTCCCACACGAGGGGCCGCGTCCGGGGGCCGAGGATACTTCATGCTTTTCTTCCTCAGAAACTCATTAACTTTAGAGGTTGGCAAATTGTAGACGTCTTAGGAAGTAATTAATAAAGTTTCTTTGAGACTGCGGCCATTGTCTGACAGTGTCCCATGATTGCAAATTCACATGTGTGGACCCTCCAGGCCAGAATATCAGGGGGAGATCAGAGGGCTGGTTAACCCTGTGTATAGCTCTGCTGCTAGTTGTTGGGACCTCCATGGAAAAAAGTCCTATTACTTACAAATAGCGCTCCGTCCCTTTAACACCTGTAAGGACGGGGTCAGTTTTCTAATTTTTTCCCTTTCTTTTTCCCCCTTCATCTGTTTTAGGGCTTTTTTGTATTTTCGGGCCGTGTTTTAGTAATTAACACCATTCACTTTACCATATAACGTTCTGGAAAGCGGGAAAAAAATATTATTAAGTGTGGGGAAATGGCGAAAAAAAACCCCCACAATTCTGTCATTGTTTTTTGGGGGATTTATTTTTACATCATTCATTGTGCTGGTCGGTGCGAATACGGCGAGACCAAACTTGGAAGAAATATTTGTTTTTATTTATATTATTTTAGTTATTTTAAATAAGTTAATAACTCTGTAAATAAACATAAAAAAATGGCCTTTTTCTGAGGCCCGGAGCATATTCTTCAGTAAATGCAGCTGCAAAAGGGTTGAAATGTATAGATTTTTTTTTTTTTTTTTGCTATACTTGAAGTGGTAATTTTTGTTTATTTACAATGTTTATTGCATTATTGAAAGAAAAAGAATAATAAAAAATAACAATATAGTATTTTATTTAGTTATATTTATTTTCTTCATGTATATTCACTTTTATGTTTTATACATATAGTGTGTGTGTGTGTGTGTTTGTATATATGTATATATATATATATATATATATATATACTGTAGTTATGTTTGTTTATTATATTTTTGTATTTGTTTATTATATTGTATTTATTTTATATATTTTAAAATGTGTAATACACTATATGTGTGTGTGTGTGTGTGTGTGTATGTATGTATGTATATATATATATATATATATATATATATATATATTTATTTATTTAATATTAGTACAAAGTTTGGACACACCTTCTCATTTAAAGATTTTTCTGTATTTTCATGACTATGAAAATTGTACATTCACACTGAAGGCATCAAAACTATGAATTAACACATGTGGAATTATATACTTAACAAAAAAGTGTGAAACAACTGAAAATGTCTTATATTCTAGGTTCTTGAAAGTAGCCACCTTTTGCTTTGATGACTGCTTTGCACACTCTTGGCATTCTCTTGATGAGCTTCAAGAGGTAGTCACCGGAAATGGTCTTCCAACAATCTTGAAGGAGTTCCCAGAGATGCTTAGCACTTGTTGGCCCTTTTGCCTTCACTCTGCGGTCCAGCTCACCTCAAACCATCTCGATTGGGTTCAGGTCTGGTGACTGTGGAGGCCAGGTCATCTGGCGTAGCCCCCCCATCACTCTCCTTCTTGGTCAAATAGCCCTTACACAGCCTGGAGGTGTGTTTGGGGTTATTGTCCTGTTGAAAAATAAATGATGGTCCAACTAAACGCAAACCAGATGGAATAGCATGCCGCTGCAAGATGCTGTGGTAGCCATGCTGGTTCAGTATGCCTTCAATTTTTAATAAATCCCCAACAGTGTCACCAGCAAAGCCCCCCCACACCATCACACCTCCTCCTCCATGCTTCACGGTGGGAACCAGGCATGTAGAGTCCATCCGTTCACCTTTTCTGCGTCGCACAAAGACACGGTGGTTGGAACCAAAGATCTCAAATTTGGACTCATCAGACCAAAGCACAGATTTCCACTGGTCTCATATCCATTCCTTGTGTTCTTTAGCCCAAACAAGTCTCTTCTGCTTGTTGCCTGTCCTTAGCAGTGGTTTCCTAGCAGCTATTTTACCATGAAGGCCTGCTGCACAAAGTCTCCTCTTAACAGTTCTTGTAGAGATGTGTCTGCTGCTAGAACTCTGTGCGGCATTGACCTGGTCTCTAATCTGAGCTGCTGTTAACCTGCGATTTCTGAGGCTGGTGACTCGGATAAAGTTATCCTCAGAAGCAGAGGTGACTCTTGGTCTTCCTTTCCTGGGGCGGTCCTCATGTGAGCCAGTTTCTTTGTAGCGCTTGATGGTTTTTGCAAGTGCACTTGGGGACACTTTCAAAGTTTTCCCAATTTTTCGGACTGACTGACCTTCATTTCTTAAAGTAATGACGGCCACTCGTTTTTCTTTACTTAGCTGCTTTTTTCTTGCCATAATACAAATTCTAACAGTCTATTCAGTAGGACTATCAGCTGTGTATTCACCAGACTTCTGCACAACACAACTGATGGTCCCAACCCCATTTATAAGGCAAGAAATCCCACTTACTAAACCTGACAGGGCACACCTGTGAAGTGAAAACCATTTCCGGTGACTACCTCTTGAAGCTCATCAAGAGAATTCCAAGAGTGTGCAAAGCAGTCATCAAAGCAAAAGGTGGCTACTTTGAAGAACCTAGAATATAAGACATATTTTCAGTTGTTTCACACTTTTTTGTTAAGTATATAATTCCACATGTGTTAATTCATAGTTTTGATGCCTTCAGTGTGAATGTACAATATTCATAGTCATGAAAGTGCAGAAATATCTTTAAATGAGAAGGTGTATCCAAACTTTTGGTCTGTACTGTATATAATGTAAATAATTCTGAAATAAAAATGCGTTTTTGTTTTTTTTGTTTTTTTTAGGGGGTGTGACAATATATGTATATATATATATTTTTTTTAAAACTTTTCCCTCTTAAACTTTTTACACTTCTGCTTTTTTTTATATAAATGTATTTTTTATAAACTTTGTAAACCTTTTTTTCTCTCTCTATTTCCTTCCCTTCTGTCCTCGGCCATGGTTGAGTTTAGATGTCAGTAACATTGCAGCGAGAGGGGCCTTCATCAGGCTGTAGCTGCCATGATAAACTATTGGCTCCCTGCGATTAGGTTGCGGAGGAGATGATGGACGCCCAGTCTGGATTGTGCAGCATCAGTGCCGCTGTCGGCGATCGGCTGCAGGATTTAAGGGGTTACCTGCAGCGATCTGACCAAGTTCTGGTCACTGCTGTTATAGGCTGGTGCTGACCCGCGCCACACTTCCCTGACCTGCTCCATACTCGTATGTCCATCACGCCACAGCAAAGAGTTAAAGATTGCATGGCTTTGTATAACGACCTCCATCTTTTCAGGTACCTGCACCGGCGCGGCCTGCAGGTGATAGAAGCCATGCTTGTAGCCGCAGTGACGGCCACCGTGTCATTCGTCATGATATATTCTTCCTCGGACTGTCAGCCGCTGCGGCAGAGCGCCGGAGACTACAACCTACAGGTAATCTCAGGCTGCTCCTTCTCTCCTCCATTCACATCCGAAGCTGCAGTCGGATTTCTGCTCCTCTCCTGCTGTCGGCGGGAGGTCAGGTGACTTCCAGGCCGCTACGCTGTCATCCATGTGACCCAACATCTTAACTGGGGGCTGTGCTGGGAAAATCTGGAAGCTTTGGCTGTAACTTTAGATTTATTGAGCGGGGAGGGGATTGCAAAAGTATTCACACCCTCTAATGCTGTGCTTATTTCCCTGCCTATTTAGCTCTTCTGTGCCGATGGAGAGTACAACGCTATGGCGTCTGCTTTCTTTACAACACCAGAAAGCAGTGTGCGGAGGCTTTTCCATGAGCCCGCTGGTGAGTGCAGCTTCCACACACATGAGCCTGCAGCCCCCCTACATTCCTCCCTCCTCGGACCCTCTTACTTTTTGTTACATTGTTTATTTTCTGCTATAACTTGTCACTGGAGAAGTGATTGCAGCGATCTGATCACCTCTGTTTGCCTCCATACTGTCCCGTCTTCTCCACAGGTTCCTTTAACCCGCAGACCCTCGGCCTGTTCACCCTCCTATACTTTTTCCTGGCGTGCTGGACCTACGGCCTGACTGTCTCCGCCGGGGTCTTCATCCCATCCCTCCTCCTGGGGGCCGCCTGGGGCCGTCTCTTTGGGATCCTTCTAACCAGCATCTCCAATGAGTCCATTGTAAGTGCCCCCTGCCCCGTGTGGCTCTCCCCCCCCCTGCCCCCTGTGGCTCTCCCCCCCCTGCCCCGTGTGGCTCTCCCCCCCCCCTGCCCCGTGTGGCTCTCCCCCCCCTGCCCCGTGTGGCTCTCCCCCCCCTGCCCCGTGTGGCTCTCCCCCCCCCTGCCCCGTGTGGCTCTCCCCCCCCTGCCCCGTGTGGCTCTCCCCCCCCCTGCCCCGTGTGGCTCTCCCCCCCCCCTGCCCCGTGTGGCTCTCCCCCCCCCTGCCCCGTGTGGCTCTCCCCCCCCCCTGCCCCGTGTGGCTCTCCCCCCCTGCCCCCGTGCGGCTCTCCCCCCTGCCCCGTGCGGCTCTCCCCCCTGCCCCCGTGCGGCTCTCCCCCCTGCCCCCGTGTGGCTCTCCCCCCTGCCCCCGTGTGGCTCTCCCCCCTGCCCCCGTGTGGCTCTCCCCCCTGCCCCCGTGCGGCTCTCCCCCCTGCCCCCGTGCGGCTCTCCCCCCTGCCCCCGTGCGGCTCTCCCCCCTGCCCCCGTGCGGCTCTCCCCCCTGCCCCCGTGCGGCTCTCCCCCCTGCCCCCGTGCGGCTCTCCCCCCTGCCCCCGTGCGGCTCTCCCCCCTGCCCCCGTGCGGCTCTCCCCCCTGCCCCCGTGCGGCTCTCCCCCCTGCCCCTAACCTTCCATGTCTCTTGTGTTGTGCAGACATGGGCTGATCCCGGGAAGTACGCGCTGATGGGGGCAGCGGCTCAGCTCGGTGAGTGTTTCAGCAGACGCAGGAAGCCTCCGCCGCCGCTCATCCTGCTGGAATTTCTGCATTTACTAATCCCTTATATAACCGCTGATTGTTTAGACAGATGTGCAGCCGCCTGATCACTGCGAAACTACTACTCCTAACATGCCCACATGCTCTTATTACATGCTGGGCCTTATAGTTTTCAACAGCTTGCAAAGTTATACCCCCAAATGTAAGCAGCGGGCATATCTATTGGGGTCCGATTTATACAGTCACCACTAGGGGGAGCTCACAGCATACAGATTTATATACAGCCACCACTAGGGGGAGCTCACTACATACAGATTTATACAGCCACCACTAGGGGGAGCTCACTACATACAGATTTATACACCCACCACTAGCAGGAGCTCCCTACATACAGATTTATATACAGCCACCACTAGGGGGAGCTCACTACATACAGATTTATACAGCCACCACTAGGGCGAGCTCACTGCATACAGATTTATACAGCCACCACTAGGGGGAGCTCACTACATACAGATTTATACAGCCACCACTAGGGGGATGTCACTACATACAGATTTATACACCCACCACTAGCGGGAGCTCACTACATACAGATTTATATACAGCCACCACTAGGGGGAGCTCACTACATACAGATTCATACAGTCACCACTAGGGGGAGCTCACTACATACAGATTTATACAGCCACCACTAGGGGGAGGTCACTACATACAGATTTATACAGCCACCACTAGGGGGAGCTCACTACATAGATTTATATACAGCCACCACTAGGGGGAGCTCACCACATACAGATTTATACAGCCACCACTAGGGGGAGCTCACTACATACAGATTTATACAGACACCACTAGGGGGAGCTCACTACATACAGATTTATACACCCACCACTAGCAGGAGCTCCCTACATACAGATTTATATACAGCCACCACTAGGGGGAGCTCACTACATACAGATTTATACAGCCACCACTAGGGCGAGCTCACTGCATACAGATTTATACAGCCACCACTAGGGGGAGCTCACTACATACAGATTTATACAGCCACCACTAGGGGGATGTCACTACATACAGATTTATACACCCACCACTAGCGGGAGCTCACTACATACAGATTTATATACAGCCACCACTAGGGGGAGCTCACTACATACAGATTCATACAGTCACCACTAGGGGGAGCTCACTACATACAGATTTATACAGCCACCACTAGGGGGAGCTCACTACATACAGATTTATACAGCCACCACTAGGGGGAGGTCACTACATACAGATTTATACAGCCACCACTAGGGGGAGCTCACTACATACAGATTTATACAGTCACCACTAGAGGGAGCTCACTACATATAGATTTATATACAGCCACCACTAGGGGGAGCTCACTACTTACAGATTTATACAGACACCACTAGGGGGAGCTCACTACATGCAGATTTATACAGCCACCACTAGGGGGAGCTCACTACTTACAGATTTATACAGCCACCACTAGGGGGAGCTCACTGCATACAGATTTATACAGTCACCACTAGGGGAAGCTCACTACTTACAGATTTATACAGCCACCACTAGGGGGAGCTCACTACATGCAGATTTATACAGCCACCACTAGGGGGAGCTCACTACATGCAGATTTATACAGCCACCACTAGGGGGAGCTCACTACTTACAGATTTATACAGCCACCACTAGGGGGAGCTCACTACATACAGATTTATACAGCCACCGCTAGAAGGAGCTCACTACATACAGATTTATATACAGCCACCGCTAGGGGGAGCTCACTACATGCAGATTTATACAGCCACCACTAGGGGGAGCTCACTACATACAGAATTATACAGACACCACTAGGGGAGCTCACTACATACAGATTTATACAGCCACCACTAGGGGAGCTCACTACATACAGATTTATACAGCCACCACTAGAGGGAGCTCACTACATACAGATTTATACAGCCACCACTAGAGGGAGCTCACTACATACAGATTTATATACAGCCACCACTAGAGGGAGCTCACTACATACAGATTTATATACAGCCACCACTAGGGGGAGCTCACTACTTACAGATTTACATACAGCCACCACTAGGGGGAGCTCACTACATACCGATTTATACAGCCACCACTAGGGGGAGCTCACTACATACAGATTTATACAGCCACCACTAGGGGGAGCTCACTGCATACAGATTTATACAGCCACCACTAGGGGGAGCTCACTACATGCAGATTTATACAGCCACCACTAGGGGGTGCTGACTACATGCAGATTTATACAGCCATCACTAGGGGGAGCTCACTACATACAGATTTATACAGCCATCACTAGGGGGGAGGTCACTACATACAGATTTATATACAGCCACCACTAGGGGGAGCGCACTACTTACAGATTTATACAGTCACCACTAGGGGGAGCTCACTGCATACAGATTTATACAGCCACCACTAGGGGAAGCTCACTACATACAGATTTATACAGCCATCACTAGGGGGGAGGTCACTACATACAGATTTATATACAGCCACCACTAGGGGGAGCTCACTGCATACAGATTTATACAGATACCACTAGGGGGAGCTCACTACATACAGATTTATACAGACACCACTAGGGGGAGCTCACTACATACAGATTTATACAGTCACCACTAGGGGGAGCTCACTACATACAGATTTATACAGACACCACTAGGGGGAGCTCACTACATACAGATTTATACAGACACCACTAGGGGGAGCTCACTACATACAGATTTATACAGCCTCCACTAGGGGGAGCTCACTACATACAGATTTATATAGCCACCACTAGAGGGAGCTCACTACATACAGATTTATATACAGCCACCACTAGGGGGAGCTCACTAGATACAGATTTATACAGCCACTACTAGGGGGGAGGTCACTACATACAGATTTATATACAGCCACCACTAGGGGGAGCGCACTACATACAGATTTATATACAGCCACCACTAGGGGGAGCTTACTACATACAGATTTATACAGACACCACTAGGGGGAGCTCACTACATACAGATTTATACAGACACCACTAGGGGGAGCTCACTACATACAGATTTATACAGCCTCCACTAGAGGGAGCTCACTACATACAGATTTATACAGACACCACTAGGGGGAGCTCACTACATACAGATTTATGCAGACACCACTAGGGGGAGCTCACTACATACAGATTTATACAGCCTCCACTAGAGGGAGCTCACTACATACAGATTTATACAGACACCACTAGGGGGAGCTCACTAGATACAGATTTATACAGCCACCACTAGGGGGAGCGCACTACATACAGATTTATACAGCCACCACTAGGGGGAGCGCACTACATACAGATTTATACAGCCACCACTAGGGGGAGCTCACTACATACAGATTTATACAGCCACCACTAGGGGGAACTCACTACATACAGATTTATACAGCCACCACTAGAGGGAGCTCACTACATACAGATTTATACAGCCACCACTAGGGGGAGCTCACTACATACAGATTTATACAGCCACCACTAGGAGGAGCTCACTACATACAGATTTATACAGCCACCACTAGAGGGAGGTCACTACATACAGATTTATATACAGCCACCACTAGGGGGAGCTCACTACATACAGATTTATACAGCCACCACTAGAGGGAGCTCACTACATACAGATTTATACAGCCACCAGTAGGGGGAGCTCACATATTTATACAGCCACCACTAGGGGGAGCTCACATATTTATACAGACACCACTAGGGGGAGCTCACATATTTATACAGACACCACTAGGGGGAGCTCACATGTTTATACAGCCACCACTAGGGGGAGCTCACATGTTTATACAGCCACCACTAGGGGGAGCTCACATATTTATACAGCCACCACTAGGGGGAGCTCACATATTTATTCAGCCACCACTAGGGGGAGCTCATTTTGGATCTTGGGAGCAGATATGTCCGACTCTGGAGACTATCAGTGTAGAGTGACATCGCGATGCTTCCCATCCCCCGGATTGTGTTTGTCCTTATATCCCGTGTTCCCTCGGTGACAGGCGGGATTGTCAGGATGACCCTCAGCCTCACCGTCATCATGGTAGAAGCCACCGGGAACGTCACCTATGGTTTCCCCATCATGCTCGTCCTCATCACGGCGAAGATAGTCGGAGACCTGTTTATTGAGGTCAGTAACGTGATTCCTCTCCAGCGCCACCACTGGAGAAATGAAGCATTACACAATGGGTGGCAATGTAATGCATATATACAGTATATATTGGGTCCTCCAGAGAGGGAGGGGGCGCTCTTTATCAAGTAGTTAATGGGGTTTTCTATGCCAGGTAACACTCAGCTTTGTGTCAGTGAGTGGCACGGAGACGCCCGTTGTGATCGTGGATTTCCTTCTTCCCTCCAGGGTCTGTACGATCTTCACATCAAGCTGCAGAGTGTCCCCTTCTTGCACTGGGAGGCCCCCGTCACCTCGCACTCCCTGACGGCCAGGTCAGTCGCACCTGTATCTGGCACTACTGTAGGTGGCACAGCGCCATCCATAGTGTGTGGCCACGACCGGTACTGCAGCTCAGCTCATTCAATGAAATGAGCTTATATGGGGAATGCTGTAGTACCGGGCATGGCCACAGTCCTGTGGATGTCACTGTTCCCGGCACAGCACATAATCTGCCGATCTAAAAAAAAAAAAAAAAAAAAAAAAAAGGCCCTTTAAGTCTTTTAGGTTGTGCGTGCCCCTTTAAGCGGCAGAACGCGATTGGATCCTGATGACTTCCCATGATCTAGAACCGTTCCGCACTTTTATAATGTTCCGCGCGTTTCACGCCACCATTAATAGGAGCGATCCGCGGATTTTCTATGGTCGGGTTATCTGGAAATCCACAACCTTGACATATTTCATATTTCCGACCGTGAAGAGAATGAAAGGAAGGAGCAGCTAAACTGCCGGATGGGAGGAGTAATGATACATAGTGAAAAATCGCCGGGAGTGACGCGGTTAAATAAGTCTGTGAGGTCCTGGTGTCCATCTGATCTCTGCTGTTAGTAGAAGGGATGAGTGTATTCATAAAGGAATTGAGGCTGGGCTGCAGTACCAAACACAGCCTATGGGATAAGGAGGTGCTGTTTGTGGAAGGGGAGATTATTCCTTTTAATCTCAGCTCACCCCTTTTAGGACCCTGAGGCCTCATCTGTACTCCTAAGTGAAGCAGATGAGCTGTGTGGGTTTTCTGGGCTCTGCTGCCATCTGGTGGTGCTTTCATGTCTTTACACCCTTTTTTTTTTTTTTAAATTTATTTAATAAAAGCTCCTAAAATGTTATTTTTCCGCCCCGTTTTCAGAGAAGTGATGAGTACGCCGGTCACGTGTCTGCGCAGGAGGGAGAAGGTCGGCCTCATTGTGGATATTCTGAGCCAAACCTCATCCAACCACAATGGCTTTCCTGTGGTGGAGAACAGCGGGAACACTGGTCAGGTGAGCAATGTGCGTCATGTCGTCTCGTACCCTACTGACCGGAAGTGAGAGCGTAACGTGTGACATCAAAATCAGACTACACAGGCTTTGATTGTAGTCTGCATAGGAGCTGCATGCAGAAAACGGGGGGACATTTTTAATCTAGATAATTTGCTAAATTGCTTCATTTATTTTTATGTGTTTATTTTAGATGCAATAAACAGTGAATTGCAAAAGTATTCCTACCCTTTAAATAAGATATGTTGCGCGAGAAAGGAACATATTTTTCTTTTCTTTTGTTGCTGACAGGCTCCTCGATTGTGTGGATTAATCCTGAGGTCCCAGCTGATCGTGCTCCTGAAACACAAGGTGCGACCCTCTGGGCGACTAACCTACAAATTTCAATGAAGGGGCGTGGCTTAATTTTTGTGGGCGGGTTTAATAAAGTTTGTGTCTTGAGATATATATATAGTGACATCTGGTGGCTGATGTGAAAATTGCAACACTTCATTTTTACATAAATCTCTTAAAAAGCAAAAAAAAAAAAGTTTTTCCTAATACCTTTTCAGGGGTTTAGAGGACACCTGTAATTTGATAATCTGGGGTTCAGGGTCGCTCATGGATGATTTTGTGATTTATTTAGGTCTTCGTTGAGAGGGAAAATCTAAGTCTCATCCAGCGGCGCTTGAAGTTGAAGGATTTCCGGGACGCTTATCCCCGCTTCCCCCCCATCCAGTCCATACACGTGTCTCAGGACGAGTGCGAATGTCTGATGGACCTGACGGAGTTCATGAACCCCACCCCGTACACTGTGCCGCAGGTATGTGGCGTTCACGCCCTGTATCGTTTACCGCCCGGTGATGTCGGGATCGGGGGTGATGATCTTACATTTGTGATTTACAGGAAGCCTCGTTGCCGCGGGTCTTCAAACTATTCCGAGCGCTCGGCCTCCGACACCTGGTGGTGGTGGATGATCGCAATCGGGTGAGTCCCCCAGATGTCGCTTTACCGTATGCAGCTTTATTAGCCCAGGTCTCCCTCGCTTGCGGCTTTGGTTATATACACCCTTTATCTGTCCTTTGATGCTCTACCTTCATGCTCTCTCTGTTATTGCCTTTTATATCATCTCTCCTCCTTCTTCCTCGCTGTGTTTCGCCTGAGCTGCTTCCTCCTTGGCTTCTGCTTTTTGTCTTTTGATCTTCGTCACCCTCCCTTTGCACTTCATATTTTGCTTACACTCGCACCCCCACATGCTCTCTGCTTATTGTCGAACTGTTTGTTTCCCGGGTGAATTCCACTTGTGCTTCCATCGCACTTTTCTTTTGTTTTTCATCTTCTTCCTTACCCGCTATGTACATTGTTTCACCCGTACCCTTCACCACCACGTTCCTGACGTTTCACCTGTGCTTCCATCTCACTTGCTTTTCAGCTTCGTTCTTACCTTCGTAGCAAGTTGTTTCGCCCCTTACTTTTCACCTTCACGTTCCCACTGTTTCGCCCGTGCTTCCTTTTCAATTGTCTTTTGTTTTTCATCTTCTTCCTTACCCGCTTTGCACATTGTTTCGCCCTTGTCACCATTACGTTCCCGCCATGTTTCGCCTGTGCTTCCTTCTCACTTGTCTTTTGCTTATCACATTCTTCCTGTCCCGCCTTGCACGTTCTTTCACCCGTACTCGTTCTCGCCGTGTTTCGCCCTTCTTAGCTGTGCTGTGTTTCCGTTTTTTCCGCAGGTCGTGGGTCTGGTCACCAGAAAAGATCTTGCTCGCTATCGTATTGGGAAGAACGGCCTGGAGGAGCTGAGCCTGGCGCAGACGTGATGCCGCCTCGCTCCACCGTCTTCTATTCCTTTCCTTTCAGCGGACACTTAGCAGGTCTGAGGACTTTCCGCACTGCCAGGACCTGATTGCACCGGAGGCGACCTCCACTGCTGGGAGCGACTACACGAGCGGCCTCTTACACCTCCCTCCACCAAGCCTCCGCTCTGGAGCCCGCCGTAAAGTGTACGCAGCTCCGGCTCATCCAGGAAACCACTATTTTACTTTGCTCCGACACAAGCTCACCATCCTGCCGATGTTACCTGCACATGACCCTGTCGTATCACAGTATAAATGTATTGTGCTCCAGTCGCATCCAAAGCTGCACCACAATGCCTCTTCTCATAATGCACAGTGAATCATGAGTCAGCCAGCAGAGCACTGAACAGAATTATGAGCGCAGCTCTGGATGTAATTGGAGCATAACATGACCTAAACCAAATGGATTTATACTGGGAAACGATGGACTTCTTCCCTAGAGCTGCCGCCTCCCAAGCTGCTGGTAAACTACGACTCCTAACATGCAAGGACCTGTTGGGAGTGGTAGTTTACTATGGGCTGTAGATCCACAGATCGGAGATTATTGCTCCATTAATCCGGCAGAATTCCCAGGAATGCAGCAGTCTCATCATCCCATGCACAGAAAATGGACGATATCTCTTTAAAAATGAAAAAAAAAAAAAAAAAGTTTATGTCAAAACGTTTAAAAAAAATGTATATTTTGCAGCGAAGGCTCCACATTCAGTTTTAATTAATTTTATGCATTACAACGCCTGTAGGGGGCGACTTCGCTCCCAGGTTGGATAGAATAGGTCAGGAGCAGCGCAAATTTATGCATCTAACGGCCTTTAAAAGAGGTGAGCATCATGGGAAATGGTATAGCGGTACAAAGCCGGGGGCGGAGCTGTGTTTATCTGACGCCACTTTTGTGTTTCTTCATTTTATTCCTTTAGTTTTATTCTGCAATTTTTAGGGGTTGGGGTGTGAGTGACTAAGAAGCCAGAAAAAAAAAAAATATATATATATATCTCAAGACCCCCCTGCCTCATGACTGGCTTATTAAGAAAAAAAAAATGTATATACAATTTCCTGAATTTCCTAAAATCTTCAGTTCTGCCCAAACAAAACCTCTGCTGCTCCTCCAGGGCTGGTTACAGTGATAGAGCCCTTATTGACCAATCAGAAATTAGAAAATAAGCCCCTCCCATCTGTTGCCCCGCCCCTGAGGATCTTCTTCTGCTGTTTCTTGATTCCAGTACTTTGTTTAATCTGATTTTTTAACCTAAATTTCGTCTTTTTTTTTTTTTTTTTTAATAAATCCTATTTGATCTTGATTATTTGTACGTTCGTCTTAATTCAGCATACGGCATCGGTGATGCTGCTTCGTACGCCGGGGACCTGACAACCATTTCACTAAGTGACCACTTGCTATAAAAGCCAAATATTGTCCATTATTTTTTTATTTTTTTTTTTTAAATAATTTGACCCCATTGGCGTGCGAGAGTGGGTGTAAGGACGCGCCTGCGTGACTGCTTGTATGATCGTGGTCCAGCTTTGAACATTAATAGTGTCATTTCTTTTATCGGATTCTGTTCTAGAATGTGCTGCTGTTTCAATAAACTGTTTAGTTTACCTGCGACAATTCTCTGGAGCTTTTGTCATTTTATTATTTTATTATAAATTTAGTGTATTATCATTGATCCTGCCTATCACGCGTCATGACAGCTGGGGGTCTGCTGAAGACCCCTGTGCCTCTCATCATGATCCTTCAGTGAATGTCGGCTTGTGGCCGGCGTTCATAGGAGATTGTGATTTTTTGCTGAATCCTTGCTATGTATGGATCAGTCACAGCTTCAAGTCCCATACGTTTTGATCGCTTTTTCTTGAAGTGTTGCAGCAACAAAAAAAACCACATAATTCTGGAGTTTTGATTTTTTTCTCGTTACGCCGTTTACCGATAAGAGATTATATATATATATATATATATATATATATATATATATATATATATATATATATATATATATATATATATATATATATATATATATATATATATATATATATATATATATAAAATCTCTTATCGGTAAACGGCGTAACGAGAAAAAAATCAAAACTCCAGAATTGTATCTATCCCAAAATGGGATCAATTAAAACGTCAGCTCAGGACGCAAAAAATAAGCCCTCATCCAGCCCCAGATCCCGAAAAATGAAACCGTTACGGGGCTCTGAAAATGTTGACAAATTTTTGAAAAATGTTGGAATTTTTTTCACCACTACATGTTTGGTATCTCCGTACTCGTACTGACCTGGGGAATCATATACAGTCATATGAAAAAGTTTGGGCACCCCTATTAATCTTAAGCTTAATGTTTTATAAAAATTGGTGTTTTTGCAGCAGCTATTTCAGTTTGATCTATGTAATAACTGTTGGACACAGTAATGTTTCTGCCTTGAAATGAGGTTTATTGTATTAACAGAAAATGTGCAATCTGCATTTAAACAAAATTTGACCTGTGCATAAGTATGGGCACCCTTATCATTTTCTTGTTTTAAATACTCCTGCCTACTTTTTACTGACTTACTAAAGCACTTTTTTTGGTTTTGTAATCTCATTGAGCTTTGAACTTTATAGCCAGGTGTATGCAATCATGAGAAAAGCTACTTAAAGTGGCCACTTGCAAGTTGTTCTCCTGTTTGAATCTCTGAAGAGTGGCATCATGGGCTCCTCAAAACAACTGTCAAATGATCTGAAAACAAAGATTATTCAACATAGTTGTTCAGGGGAAGGATACAAAAAGCTGTTTCAGAGATTTAACCTGTCAGTTTCCACTGTGAGGAACATAGTAAGGAAATGGAAGAACATAGGGACAGTTCTTGTTAAGGCCAGAAGTGTCAGGACAAGAAAAACATCAGAAAGGCAGAGAAGAAGAATGGTGAGATCAGTCAAGGACAATCCTCAGACCACCTCCAGAGAGCTGCAGCATCAACTTGCTGCAGATGGTGTCACTGTGCATCGGTCAACTATACAACGCACTTTGCACAAGGAGAAGCTGTATGGGAGAGTGATGCGAAAGAAGCCGTTTCTGCAAGTACGCACAAACAGAGTCGGCTGAGGTATGCAAAAGCACATTTGAAGAAGCCTATTTCTTTTTGGAAGAAGGTCCTGTGGACTGATGAAACCAAGATTGAGTTGTTTGGTCATACAAAAAGGCGTTATGCATGGCGGCAAAAAAACACAGCATTCCAAGAAAAACACTTGCTACCCACAGTAAAATTTGGTGGAGGTTCTATCATGCTTTGGGGCTGTGTGGCCAATGCCGGCACTGGGAATCTTGTTAAAGTTGAGGGACGCATGGATTCCACTCAGTATCAGCAGATTCTTGACAATAATGTTCAAGAATCAGTGATAAAGTTGAAGTTACGCAGGGGATGGATCTTTCAGCAAGACAATGATCCAAAACACAGCTCCAAATCTACTCAGGCATTCATGCAGAGGAACAATTACAATGTTCTGGAATGGCCATCCCAGTCCCCAGACCTGAATATCATTGAACATCTGTGGGATCATTTGAAGAGGGCTGTCCATGCTCGGCGACCATCAAACTTAACTGAACTGGAATTGTTTTGTAAAGAGGAATGGTCAAAAATACCTTCATCCAGGATCCAGGAAATCATTAAAAGCTACAGGAAGCGACTAGAGGCTGTTATTTTTGCAAAAGGAGGATCTACTAAATATTAATGTCACTTTTCTGGTGAGGTGCCCATACTTATGCACCTGTCAAATTTTGTTTGAATGCAGATTGCACATTTTCTGTTAGTACAATAAACCTCATTTCAAGGTAGAAACATTACTGTGTCCAACAGTTATTACATAGATCAAACTGAAATAGCTGCTGCAAAAACACCAATTTTTATAAAACATTAAGCTTAAGATTAATAGGGGTGCCCAAACTTTTTCATATGACTGTATATTACCAGGTCCAGTTTTACCATATATTGAACATGGTAAAAAAAAAAAAAGACAATTATGGAATTGCACTCTTTTTTTTTGGAATTCTATTTCCCATTTTCCAGTACACAATGTGGCAGAATGAATGGGGTCATTCAAAAATAAAACCCGTCCCGTAAAAAAAAGAAGCCCTCATATGGCTGGAAAAATAAAAAAAAAAAGTTTTGACTTGACAACAAAACGAAAATGGAAAGTCGCCCGGGGGTGAATGGGTTAAGGAAGGAGGGCAGCAAATGTTCTACCTGCTGGTTTTAGCCCTTGCTTAGTAAAATGGGTGGTTCCAGACTTTGCACCGAAGGAGAAAGAGCTTTAATCAAGAAGTTGGTTGGTGATGGGTGTGTGGGGGGGGGAGGGTTTATAAATAAGTGCAGAAAATAATTGGCTGCTCAGCTAAAAATATTTGCTGTGTTGTAAAATGGCAAACAAAACCCGAAACGCCGTGGGAGGAAAAGAAATACCACCGTCCGCGTCGATCGTAGAATCACAAGAATGGCAAAGAAGCGTCCAAATATCATCTCCAGAGAGTTCAGAGAAGATCTTCAGTTACCTGTGAACCCTGCAACCATCAGAAGACGCCTACGTGAAGCCAAACTTCAAGAATCACTCGTGCCCAAGTGGTCAACACCCTGGTTCCAGACCAACAAGATGGATGTTATGAAGCGGCCGCCCGATCCCCAGACCTCAATCCCATGGAGAATTTGTGGATTGACCTAAAAAAAATGCTGTTTTTGATATAAAACCTAAGGATGCAAAAGAAGTGCGGAATATAGTGTCAGCGGAATATCTGTCTGCGGCGTCGGATGTTAGGGGACTCCATGCTGCACAGATGCAAAGCAGTTATCAGAAATAAAGGTGTATATGTGTATATATATATAATTATGTATAATATGTATGTGTGTGCGTGTATATATATATATATATATATATATATATATATATATATGTGTGTGTATATATATATAGGTGTGTGTGTGATATATATATGTGTATATATATATATATATACATACATATCAAAGCAACACACATCAGACATTTGAAAAATATATAATATTTTCTTTTTTTTCTATTTTTTTCTGTGCTTCGATGCATGTTTTTGGGGCTAAAATTTATTTATTTTTTTTCCTTTTTGCAATTGGGTTTCATTAAAAATTTGTTTTGCTTTTACAGCCTCTTTGTTTTTCCTTCACATTCAACTCTGATGTCGTCTGTGGTCATAAATCAGCAAAGGAGGCGCTCAGATAAAAGAACTAGAAACTCTCCTGTAAGACGTCAGAATGAGCTCACTGACAGAATCTCAGTTAACTCCGCTACCAATAGACAGCGCATCACAGAGGCTGTAGAAGGCAAATGGTGCAACATTTTTTTATTAAAATACAAATGCAATTGCAAAGGTGGAGAGCCCCTTTACTACCTTTCTTTTAGGTTTTATTTTTCTTCCCCAACCCTTATGTCGTCGGTATTGTAAACCCTCACAGGTGTCTGCCTGTGTGCTGTGATCTGCCAGGTCAGGACTGTGGCAAAACAAATTGTAGTTTTTAAAGCGGAGCTGTCAATCACGCAGCAGCCCCGCCCCCTGTGAGCTGCGCAGGGTTAAAAACGTTGTGGGGGATGTGGGTAGAGAAATAAGAAAATAGAAGACGTCAATTGTATTTTTTTTTTCTTTTTAAACTTTATTAAGCAAAATAAATTCTGATTATGTACAGAGCTAGGTATATAACATGTGGATGGGGGGTGATTGGTAGAATGCAGTGTACCGCAAAATATGTATATTGGGGTGGGGGGGTAATTGTGATGCTAACCCCTTGAGACCCATTGGCTGGGGTTCTCTGGTGATCTTGCACCCAATTTTTGTGAAATTGCATGGAATAGGAAACTACCATCTGTTTGGTCTCGGACCCTCTTGTTTGGGAAAGGTATTGCTTTTCAACCTCTGTCTGTAGACACCAGAAGACCTTTTCAAACTAAAGCTTTCCAGTAGGGTTCAACCACTCCTCACCCTTCCTCCTCCCGTTGTACTGATTGGGGTTTTGCAGATGTCCACCATTCACAAAGAAAGACTAGAAGCAATGGAATGAAACTGAATGGGAGAAGATAGAGATGGGATTTTAGAAAAAACTTTTTGACAGTGAGGGTGATCAATGAGTGGAACAGGCGGCCACGAGAGGTGGTGAGTTCTCCTTCAATGGAAGTCTTCAAACTGAGACTGGACAGACATCTGTCTGAGATGGTTTAGTGACTCCTGCATTGAGCAGGGGGATGGACATGATGGAGGTCCCTTCCAACTCTACCATTCTAGGATTCAGCCTACAGTCCTGTTATGGAGTTCAGCACCAGGATTGGTCCATGTTCTACCGGGTAGATGGATAAATGTTGCTCTAATTTAGAAAGTTTCTGATTCTCCTAAACTATCTGGAAATACATGATATATTTTGGACATGAATACTCGGGATCTATCTGCCGAATTCACTCATGAGGTCCCTTCCGGCGCTCTGTAATTCATGATGTGTGTCAGACGTCCAGTTTTCCAGGAGATCGCTGAAGTCCGGGGTGTTGGTGTTCAGGATGCAGGATGGTAAGGGAGATGGTTCCTTCCAGAACGAGAGGGGTAACATCCGTCTGTGCATGGGCACGATATGGGCATATTTGCGGTCTAGTCTGTGCAGCCTGGCATCTTTTCCCATTGCCATCTTTTGCCTGGTGTACTTTCGAAGACCAAAGTCGAAGAGCTCTGTGAGAGGACCAAGCTTTTTGGGATCTTCCTTGGTGCAGATGCTCTTTAATATCTTATGGTCTATTTCTACAGGGGGCGTGAGCGGGTGGAGGAAATCTCTATCGTGGTCTTTGCTTTGTGCCATCTTTACCAGGTCTTGGTAATACAACTCCTGCCCACCATACATTCGAGGTGTGAAGTAGTCTTCGTAAATATTGCAAGAGTCCGGGTCTTCTTCTTTGGTCTTCTGTCCAAAATATCTTTGAATGTCGTTGCTTATGAGCTCTGAAAACTTGAGAAGCTGCTCAGTCATCTCTGTAGGACTTTCTCCGGTGAAGGAATCATGGCTGTTTACGCTGTTGGTTGACCTAATATCTTCTTGCTCTTCACCGTAGGATAAGTCCTCCATCTCATCCTCTTCTAAAAGTTCATCGTCTTCTTCTGAGGAATCTTGGAAGTCCACATCCTGGGTCAGGGCTGGAAAGAAGAATGGATGTTGGAAGGGTGGAGGTAACTTAAAGTCTGAGAGGTTTCTTATGACACCAGTTGCCATTGTGTTTTTAAAGCTGCCAAAAAAAAGAAACTTGGTTAAGTAGAGTCATGACATTTAAAGTTTAACGGCCTACCCTCCCAATTTTCTCCTCTGTTTGGACCATCACCACTGCACTATTTACCAAGTGGGAGCAAACAACCATTTTAATAGGAGCGATCTCACGTGTAAGCCCGAGTTTAGGACATTTCATGGTCTTTTCCTTTTATGATGGGTCAGTATTGTAGACCCTGGATTGCCACTGTACTTGTGTGGGGTTGTGTACTAGGCTCCACTCTACGAGTACATGGCTATAGGGAGTAGTCAGACCCGGGTTCTTGTGTCTTAATGCATCTCTGTTGCATCACAGACTCGTTTTATAATGACACATGGTAAGTAGGGACCTGTTAAAGGTATCTTCTCGCAAGTACAGTCCTATCGGCAAGCGTGTCGATATAGAGCAGGAGAAGCTGAGAAGATTGATGTACAATTTTATGGGGTAAAGATTTAGTATAACTTTTTATTGATGTGAAATCCTGCTTATTCTAAGATCAGGAGTCCAGTGGGCGGTCCTAATAAGTGACAGTTATTTGTGTAAGATTAGGACCACCCACTGGACTCCGAAGCTTAAAATGAGCAGAGCTTTAGATTGATAAATTACAGGTTATACTCGATCTTTTTCCAACAAATGTATATATCGATCTTCTCCGCTCCTCTTGCTCTATAATATGCCATGTTCAACGTGACAGGTTCCCTTTTAAAAAGCATCGGGACCCAAGAACTTCAAAAGTTAGACCAATATAGCTGAAGAAGCCCAACCTACGCCTGAAAAATCTAACGCGCGAGAGATGGCAATGCTTATGCTTATGCTCATGCTTATGCTCATGCTCATGCTCATGCTCATGCTTGAGTACAATCCAGTAAAACTATAGGAAGATCTTAAAGGGTGCTAACACTAATGCAACTTTTTTTTGCGTTTTGTAGACAGTAACTATAGAAAACACATGTGTCTGCAAAGGAGCTGTGTGCACAAAACAGTAGGAGATTATTTTTTTTTATTGTTTAATCATTCCTTGCATAAAACGAGTACGTGTCATCAGAATATCCGATCAAGTAATAAAAATCTTATTTTAATTTTTTTTTTATATATTTTAATGCCCAGGTATTTCAGAAGATTCAGTAAGAAATTATTAACATTTTCATTTAGTAGAAGGTAAAATATTAATATAGTCATTTACTATCATCCCGGAGGATCTGTTCCGTTCTCTAAACATTAGCATTGTTACTTCACTCTGAATTTTTATGTTTATACTCTGAAAAAAAAAAAAAAAAAATATATATATATATATATATATATATATATATATATATGTATATATTATTTTTTTTTAAACGGGAAATTTAACAAAACGATTTCAGATAACTTTATTTTAAACTAAAAATCTATTTATTTTCGTTTTTATCTTTTATTCTATTTTTTTAACAAATTTATTTGCTATTTTTCTTTCTTTTTTTTTGCTATCCCAAAAATTTTTTTTGCTTTTTTATTTTATCCAGTTTATAATGAATAGTAGCTGGAAAGGAGTCAAACGGAAGAGCCCTTTATCACACATCTCATTCAAGTGAACGGATCCTGTACTGGAATATTTTATTTCTGTTTTTATGATCAAAAATCGGAAATAACTGCTGGACATGTGAACGGAGTCGTAACAACTCATTGAAAAAGAATTCATTTTTTGGTAATCTGGCATTCAGGATATCTGATAATCTGGCAATTGTTTAAGAACTGAATGATAATTTGATAAAAAAAAGACACAAAGAGCAGAGATAAGCAAATGGTTAATTCCTGGTAAAAAAAAATTAAGAACCTTCTTTTCTGTAATTAATCTTATTTGATCCATTTTTCTAAAAATTTGTGCAGCTGTGATAAACTATTTTTTTTTTACATTTTAGAAGAGAAAAAAAATAAAAACCAATTTGCTTTGACATCAAGGTAAGAAAAATCTTAGTGTTAATGATATTGAACAACATAATTCACATCTATAAAGTCATACAAATAATATATTGATTTTAATGATTATTTTAAGCCTGAAAAACAAATCTAAAAATTTGGACTAAAGGGCGGGGAATTGCTTTTAAACTGTTTTATAGACATTAACTTTATATCGAAGTTAAAATCGCCTATAACAACAATTAATTTTAGACTTAGGTTTTAATTTATGGTTTTGAAAAAAAATGGTCGTTGAAATAAAAAAATGCATTTATTCAAATTGTAAAATTGTGTTTCAACTTTTCCAGAATTTACATTTTACCGATTGAGAAACCAAATGAAAAAATAAGACAATGAACTTAATAAATATATATATAATGTTTATAAATTAAAAATTGAATAAAACTAATTCTTATCGGAGTTATTGTTTGGCCAGTGTTTAAGCCCCCCCCAAAAAAAAGAATGCATTTACTAATAATATCAGTTTAAAAATATTTGTGTGTGTGTATTTTGTAAATTTTGTCATTTTTGGATTTTTCTTTTTTTAGTAAATTTGTAAGATTGAAATGAGCCGAGACGACTCACCTTCTTGTTTGCTGGGTTCCCCGTTCTATAGCACCTGAGGCTTTAGATAAAGTATTTATAGGGGAGGTTGGCGCTGACAGGTTGACAAATATTTGATAGGGAGTATTGTAATCGTACACTCGGCAAACACAGCAGGGATTTGTTTTAGCACCCGGCAACCGGTGGAGCAAGGGGAAGGGAGCAAATTAGAACGGATGGTGACTTTTAAGTTAATGGTCAATTTGCCAGGGAATTCTCAAGTGGTGTGCCTGTGAATTCTGCTATTAAGTCTGTGGCCACAGATGCCTGGCCGCCCCTTACACTTGTACGTATGGCCCTTATCACCGGGACTGATCTCGGGCTCAGCCCGGCTCTGACAGATTGCTGGAAAATTACATTTCATGCTATTTTGACTTCTGGAGTAGGGATCTTTTAAAGGACATGATGCTTGACAAACAGTTAATATTTATATAGACACTTTGCCAGTCGAGCGGAAGGACTGACTGCAACGCCGGACACGGACAGGACCAAAAAATGCAAAAAAAAAAGTCAATTATATTCTATTTTATTTATTTTTTTAATTTTTAGATGTTTTTGATTTATTGTAATCCGTAATGTCTGGTCTCTGTTCACAAAGGCGTTATGAACTATGAACGCCGCTGGCACAATACGGACTCTTTTGACTTATAATGAGGTCTGTTGGGTCCCGCTCCGGTCTCCACTGTCCTGATGAGAAAAATGGCTGCTCTGTTAGGGGCTTCTGATGCTGATGTAAAACAGAACCTTAAGAACTTTAAACCTGCTGATTACATAAGAAAGTGTATGCCCGGCAGCTACCTTTCTGACTGTACCATAAACATGCATGCTCGTCTTGGCTGAGCGTGCATGTTTATTATACTGTTAAAAGTCAAAGGATTGGACAGATTAAATGCCAACATGGCTTACAGAAACCACTCGGCCAGAGAAGAGTGGGCTCTCCAGCAAGTACAAAAGGGGACCCTCCCATCATGATGTCATCTTGCCACCTACCCATCACTTCTGGAACAAAAGAGGTCCCAGTGGGGAGAGAACGCCTTGTTCTCTGAGTAATGCAAACCTGAGCATGTATATAGGGCAATCTCAATTGGGGCTTGAGGTGCAGCTTTTCGGGTACAGCTTAAATGAGCCATCTTTGAAAGCTAACTGGTGGCCGGGGAACTTTGATAATTTTTTTTCTTACTACACATAAAGTGGGGAAAATAAGTATTTGATCCACTGCCGATTTTGCAAGTTTTCCCACCTACAGAGAATGGAGAGATCTGTAATTTTTATCGTAGGTCACTTCACCTGTGAGAGACAGAATCTAAAAATAAAAAACAGAAAATCACATTGTATGATTTCTACATAATTAATTTTCATTTTATTGCATGAAATAAGTACCGTATTTTTCAGACTATAAGACGCGCCCCAAATTTTGGGGTGGAATATAGAAAAAAAATATTTTTAGAAGATGGGAGTCTGTCTTATAGTCTTAATAGGTACAGTATCTTACCTGGGGGGCGGTGGAGGGAGGGTTACAGGAGGCAGGGTCCTTCAGGAATCCGGTGCTCCAGCAGCGGGGAGTTGCGGTGGAGCAGGATCGCAGGGCCCTCCGTTCCCTCCCTCAGGAACCTGGTGGCTGCAGCAGAAGAGATGGCTGGGGGCCTGGCTGAGGGCTGGGGGCCCAATAATTGAGCCACCTTTGTTGCCTTCTCACCAAGCTTCTTGCCTGTTGTCCTGTAGCCCATCCCAGCCTTGTGCGGGTCAACAATATATTCCCTGGTGACCTTAGACAGCTCTTTGGTCTTGGCCAAGGTGGAGAGGTTGGAGTGTGATTGATTGTGTGGACAGGTGTCTTTTATTCAGGTAACGAGTTCAAACAGGTGCAATTAATACAGGTAATGAGTGCAGAGTAGGAGGGCTTGTTAACCCCTTCACGACTGATGATGTATAAATACATCATCTGTCTTGTCCCTGCACTCCATGCTGGCTCCGGCGATGAGCCCGCATGTTTTCAGGTACATGACAGCTGATCTGATCAGCTGTCATGTGCCCCTAGAGGCTGCGGGTGGATCGCAATCCACCAGGTCCTGTTAACATGTTAAATGCTGCTGTGAAACTCCGTCATAAGACCCACCCATCGGCACGCTCGTCACATGATCGTGGGGCGCTGATGGGTTGGCATGTGGTTGTCATAGCTGATCTGCTATTAGCGCTGCCCAGCGGTCGGCATTCATAGCAGATGGGCATTTTTGTTACACATAGCAGGGCTGAAGCCCTACTGTGTGTAGTACAGGCGATCAGACGATCGCAGCTTCAAGTCTCCTATGGAGACTATTGAAGCCAGTGAAAAGTAAAAAAAAAAAATGTTTTTAAAAATATTAAAAACAGGGGGGGGGGGGGCTCTTGGTTCACACGTCTTCATCCCTGTGCGCTGCTCCTATGCTCAATGAAGATTGAATGTGCAGCACTTCCGGTTACAGAGGTAGTGATGTGCAGACCTCTAGTAACCGGCTTGCGTTTTTAATGCCGCCAAATCCTAAATTAAAGGGGAAACGCCTTTTTGACGATTCAGATGGAACACAAGTGAGATAAATACTATTCAAGTATTGTCAAAGGGGAGCTGAGGTTACCAGTGCATCCAAACCGCCAGCTATGGAAGGACAAACCACTGGTTGCCTTGATACACCTGCTGAACCTCCAGTACAAGTGAGTTATCTGGAGGTTCCTCCCTTTGTTTCTCTCCCTGTTTCCATCTGTCTTCGGTAGTATTTTTCTTATATGATCCCTTGTTCTTATAGGACAAGGAGGTTCCTAAGAGAACCATGACACCTTCGGCCCCTAAGCAAAAAGGGAAAAGATGTGCCATCTGTAACACCAAACTACCGGATGCGTATGGGAAACATTTATGCACGGACTGTTTTGCCAAGGTGGTTAAGGAAGAACATTCCTCCTTTATGACCAGCATAAGGGCAATAATAAGAGAAGAGGTCCAGAATTCAGTCATGGAATTGGTTTCCCCACAAACTTCCCAGATAGCTCCCAGGCAAAAAAAGACCACGATGGGAGATGGAATCCAGTTCAGAGAGTAGGAAGAGTTATCAGATTACTCTGATGCTGAACAAGAAGGAAGGGAAGGATCTATCTCAGTTCCCCCAGAAGAGAAAAATAAACTTTTATCAGCAGTGAGAAACACAATGAAAGTTGAGGATACTCACCCGCTCTCCTCAGTACGGGGTGAAATGTTCGGAGGTTTGAGTACCCGTATGAACAGAGTATCCCCTGTTAATAATCCTATTAAAGCCATGATATTAGAGGAGTGGGAAGACATAGAAAAGACACTAATCATTCCCACACGTTTCAAATCACGCCTGCCATTTGAACCAGAGGAGATAAAATTATGGAAAGAAGAAATCCCTAAAATTGATAGCCTGATAGCCAGGGTAGTGAAGAAAACATCCATCCCTTTTGAGGACTCCTCATCTTTAAAAGACCCTATGGACAGGAAGGCCGACAGTCTTCTCAAAAAGACCTGGGAAACCTCTGCTGCAATAATAAAACCTAACATAGCGACTACCTCAGTAGCAAGGTCCATGGATATATGGTTAGACAAATTAGAAGGTCATCTGAGGAAGAAGACTTCCAGAGATGAGATCCTGGATTCCATTCCATTACTAAAAATGGGATTTATGGCTGATGCCTCAGCCGAGTCAATTAGATTTTCCGCAAGGAATGGGGCACTTTCTACCATGGCTAGGCGGGCAATATGGCTTAAAACCTGGTCAGGGCATAGCCACTCCAAGAACAAACTGTGTTCCATCCCCTTTTCTGGCCTTCAAGTATTCGGTCCAGTGTCGGACGATATGTTAGAACGGGCCTCTGATGAAAAAAAGGGATTTCCGGAGGAAAAACCTAAAAAAGTATAATCCTTTTGCAGGCCTCGTTCCCATTAAAGACCAGAATATGCTGTGAAAGGGAAGACCGGTAGATGGAGGTAAAGGAAGGAATACTTTTCCCAGTGCGGCCCATATAAAAGATCAGGTATCTGACATGGGCAAGACCTTCCCAAATCATCAAACCCCAGAGAGCTTCAGGCAGTCTGGGAAACACTAAAAAGATGTCGGGCAGATCTAAAGAACCAACACATCAGAATCCTGTCAGACAATACCGCGACAGTGGCCTTCCTCGGACATCAAGGGGGACCAAGACATCGCCATCTGCAAGCCTTAGCAGGAAAGATTTTTCAGTGGGCAGAAGGGACAGTGCTATCAGTAACAGCGATACATCTGAAAAGATCTCAGAACTCGGTGGCAGATTTCCTCAGTCGAGAAACAGTGCAGCAGTCAGAAGGGGGACTAAACGGGGAAGAATTCCATCGCATAACACATTGATGGGGAACTCCTCAGTGGGATCTGTTCGCCACAAGAAAAAAATGCAAAAACTACAAAATTCTTCTCCCTCAATCAAAAAGACAGGCCGGCAGGGGTAGATGCCTTGTCCCAGAAATGGGACATGGACCTGGCATATGCCTTTCCTCCCTTGCCCTTAATTCCAGCAGTGCTAAGGAAGATACAGGAGGACCAAGCCAAAGTATCAGTAATTCTACCTTCTACCTTTGGCCCAGGAGAAGCTGGTTTCCTTTACAGAAAAAGGAAGGAAGGGCCTTTTAACCTCTTGTCTGTTCCTGTCCCTATCAAGGATATCAAGGACGACCTGATGATGCTGTCATGATGTACTTATTACCGGTAGGACTAATGCCTATTTTTTGGTTGCCACAACATTGCAATAAAATGCAATAACAGGCGATCAAAGCATTATATCTACCCTCAATTGGTATCAATAAAAATATCCTCTCAGGGTGCAAAAAATAAACCCTCACCTGGCCCCAGATCCCGAAAAATGGAGACTCTACAGGTCTCGAAAAATGGGACCATTTTTTTTTTAAAGCAAACTTTGGATTTTTTTTTCACCACTTAAATAAAAAAGAACCTATTCATGTTTGGTATCTTCGAACTTGTAATGACATGGAGAATCATAATGGCAGGTCAATTTTAGCATTTAGTGAAGGTGGTAAAAAACAATAGTGGAATTGAATTTTTTTTTGCAATTGCACCGCCCTTTGAATTTTTTTCCCGTTTTCCAGTACACTATATGGTAAAACCAATGGTGTCGTTCAAAAGTACAACTTAAAAATAAGCTTTCACATAGCCATATTGACTCTGGGAAGAAGAGGAGCAAAAAATGGAAAATGGCCCGGGGGATGAAGGGGTTAACAAAAACAAAAAGCTAACAGGTCTGTGAGAGGCAGGATTTTTGCTGGTTGGTCGGTGATCAAATACTTATTTAATGCAATAAAATGGAAATTAATTATGTAAAAATCATACAATGTGATTTTTAATTTTTAGATTCTGTCTCTCACAGGTGAAGTGACCTACGATAAAAATTACAGACCTCTCCATTCTTTGTGGGTGAGAAAACTTGTAAAATCGGCAGTGTATCAAATACTTATTTTCCCGACAATATGTACTATAGACCCGATATTCATTCTACTTCTCCTGCCCTAATTCTTACTTTCGTACTCCACATGCGTCGGCCGACCTCGTACTTCCTTTGGTTGCTGTTATGCACCTGCCCGGACTGACTGGCGTGTGTGTGATTTAGTGATCCCACTGTGCCATGAACTGGAGAGTGCCTGGAGGGGCGTAACTAAGTATCTACCCGATCCGACCAAGGTCACACGACGGCTACGACGCCGTGCACCAGGGAGCAACCGAGCCGAGGGACCAGGTGCTACTCCAGGTCAGAACCCGGACACGGCTGTTGACCCACACCGGGGAATACAGGAACAGGCAGGTTAGAGCACAGGCTGGATAGGGTCCAGTACAGACTGGGAGACTGGTTCAGAGCCGCAGATGCGGTAGTCAAGCAGAGTAAAGCGAAACCGCAGGTGCGGTGGACAAGGCTGAGCAGAGCGAAACCGCAGGTGCGGTGGACAAGGCTGAACAGAGCGAAACCGCAGGTGCGGTGGACAAGGCTGAGCAGAGCGAAACCGCAGGTGCGGTGGACAAGGCTGAGCAGAGCGAAACCGCAGGTGCGGTGGACAAGGCTGAGCAGAGCGAAACCGCATGTGCGGTGGACAAGGCTGAGCAGAGAGAAACCGCAGGTGCGGTGGACAGGGCTGAGCAGAGCGAAACCGCAGGTGCGGTGGACAGGGCTGAGCAGAGCGAAACCGCAGGTGCGGTGGACAGGGCTGAGCAAAGTGAAACCGCAGGTGCGGTGGACAGGGCTGAGCAGAGCGAAACCGCAGGTGCGGTGGACAGGGCTGAGCAGAGCGAAACCGCAGGTGCGGTGGACAGGGCTGAGCAGAGCGAAACCGCAGGTGCGGTGGACAGGGCTGAGCAGAGCGAAACCGCAGGTGCGGTGGACAGGGCTGAGCGGGCAGGAACCGCCGGAGCGGTGGACAGGGCTGAGCGGGCAGGAACCTCCGGAGCGGTAAGCAAGGCGGAGCAGGGGGGAAACCGCCGAAGCAGTGAGCAAAAGACAGAGCGGAGGGAAACCGCCGGAGCGGTGAGCAATGGCAGAGCAGACGGGACAGGGCTTTGTTCACACGAAACAGACTGGAAGGGAAAGGCAGAACCAGATACACACGAGGCACTTGCAAAGAAGTAGCGAGTGGACTCCAAACTCACAAACGGAAGTACAGCGACAATGAGTAGGAGTTAGGTGCAGGTTCAGACTCTGCAGAAAAAGGGAAGATATGGATATAGAGCTGAACAGGTAACAGGCTAGGAGAGTGTTCAGCCAGGAACTGACACTACAGCGAGACACAGGAGCGAATCTGGGTATACGGCCCCCAGAAAGGCGGACAAGCAGGCTAGAAGACACAGATAACAGGTCTGGGTATACGGCCCCCAGAGGGCGGAACGAACAGACAGGCCTGGAAATACAGCCTCCAGGAAGGCGGACAGGCAGGAAAACAGAACGGGACCTGGCAGATTAGAAGCAAGGAGCTCTCTGAGGTAAGAGTTACTCAGGCATCAGCTCCAAGGTGGAGCTGGGTTAAATATCAAGTGACAGACAGCAATAGGCTGGGAGCGCATTAGGGGTGTGCCCATGGCAGCTACAAGAAACAGGAAGTGACCGGGCCGCCGCCCTAAGCAGTCAGAACAGAGACAAACAGACAGCATGAAAAGAAGCCAGGCTAGCAGACTGGACTGAAGATCAAGTTTGCGATCTTGCATAGTGGGAGATGGTGCACTATGCAAGCCCGCCGCCTGGTATGTTACAGTTGCCTTCGCGTAAATGTTGCTGATGGACTTTAGTTAAAGCAAATCTATGAACAGTGGGGAAAAAAGTATTTAGTCAGCCACCAATTGTGCAAGTTCACCCACTTAAAAAGATGAGAGAGGCCTGTAATTGACATCATAGGTAGACCTCAACTATGAGAGACAAAATGAGAAAACAAAACCTGAAAATCACATTGTCTGATTTGGAAAGAAATTTTTTTCATATTTTGGTAGAAAATAAGTATTTGGTCAATTACAAACAAGTAAGATTTCTGGCTCTCACAGACTTGTAACTTCTTCTTTAAGAGGCTCCTCTGTCCTCCACTCATTACCTGTAGTACTGGCACCTGTTTGAACTTGTTATCAGTATAAAAGACACCTGTCCGCAACCTCAAACAGTCAAAACTCCACTATGGTGAAGACCAAAGAGCTGTCGAAGGACACCAGAAACAAAATTGTAGCCCTGCACCAGGCTGGGAAGATTGAATCTGCAATAGGCAAGCAGCTTGGTGTGAAGAAATCAACTGTGGGAGCAATAATTACAAAGTGGAAGACGTACAAGACCATTGATAATCTCCCTCGATCTGGGGCTTCACATAAGATCTCATCTCGTGGGGTCAAAATGATCTCAAGGACAGTGAGCAAAAATCCCAGAACCACATGGGGGGGACCTAGTGAATGACCTGCAGAGAGCTCGGACCAACGTTACACAGGCTACCATCAGTAACACACTACGCCGCCAGGGACTCAGATCCTGCAGTGCCAGACGTGTCTCCCTGCTTAAGCCATTACATGTCCGGGCCCGTCTGAAGTTTGCTAGACAGTATTTGGATGATCCAGAAGAGTATTGGGAGAATGTCATATGGTCAGATGAAGCCAAAGTAGAACTGTTTGGTAGAAACACAACTCGTTTTGCTTGGAGGAGAAAGAATGCTGAGTTACATCCAAAGAACACCATACCTACTGTGAAGCATGGGGGTGGCAACATCATGTTTTGGGGCTGTTTCTCTGCCAAGGGACCAGGACAACTGATCCGTGTACATGAAAGAATGAATGGGGCCATATATTGTGAGATTTTGAGTGCAAACCTCCTTCCATCAGCAAGGGCATTGAAGATGAAACGTGGCTGGGTCTTTCAGCATGACAATGATCCCAAGCACACTGCCAGGGCAACGAAGAAATGGCTTCATAAGAAGCATTTCAAGGTCCTGGAGTGGCCTAGCCAGTCTCCAGATTTAAACCCTATAGAAAACTTTTGGAGGGAGTTGAAAGTCCGTGTTGCCCAATGACAGCCCCAAAACATCACTGCTCTAGAGGAGATCTGCATGGAGGAATGGGCCAACATGCCAGCAAAAGTGTGTGCCAACCTTGTGAAGACTTACAGAAAACGTTTCACCTCTGTCATTGCCAACAAAGGATATATAACAAAGTATTGAGATGAACTTTTGTAATTGACCAAATACTTATTTTCCACCAAAATTTGAAAAAAATTCTTTCCAAATCAGACAATGTGATTTTCAGGATTTGTTTTCTCCTTTTGTCTCTCATAGTTGAGGTCTAACTATGATGTCAATTACAGGCCGACCTCATCTTGTTAAGTGTGAGAACTTGCATAATTGGTGGCTGACTAAATACTTTTTTCCCCACTGTATCACAATCATTTCTATGCAGTTTCCTTGTCTATGATTTCTCTCTAGCCAGAGTGCCACATTGGGTTTTAAAGGAACAAATGGAAAACCTGGAGGAGATTTATAAAACTGCCTAAAAGAAAAACTGTACTTCTTGCTCATAGCAACTCGGCACAGTGCAGATTTTGGAGTATGGCACCAATTTTTCTTCATAATTATGTTCCCTTTTCAAAGACCATCTCCTCTGAATGGACCTTCCCCTTAAAGCACAGTTTATTTTTTTCACCCTCACCCCGCTGGGTTAATATTTCCATTAATGATTAGACGTCTTAAAAATTGACTCTGTCCGACTGTTTTATCTCAGCCTGAATGGACTATAAATATTGACAGTGGGGACACGTGGATACATTCACACCACGGCTGCAAACTCTGCTCCATTATGTTCTTCACAAGTGAGATTCTCTTATAATACGGCACTGGCAGATGCACAGGGTGTAATGGACAGAGACAACCCACCAGAGAAGGAAAGACTAAGTATCCACCACCCAGTTATATATTGCCATTTAATTTCTCCTAAACCTATTTGTTCCTTTCCTGGCTGGAGCCCTCTGGAAGATCCTCCTGTCCTTCGGTAGGCCAGTTTAACCCTGGGCTCCAGATATTTCTGGACATTCTTTGAGTCAGCACCCAGTTTCCCAGTACATTAGCCATTGGACTTATTACACAAGTCAGACTTGCCAACATCCCTAAAAAATGATGACCTCCCGGAAGAGCTGTCACAAGTCCGGGTTGCCGTTGAAGTCTACCGGAAAATTGAAATAGTTCGTCATGAGGTGGAACCCAGCATCTAAATAGAGCACAATTGAAGGATGGAGGTGGAGTGGAGGACACCATGGGGGAACTTTGGCCCTGATGTCCCGGAAGAGGATCTGTGAAAGTCGGCAACTGTGAGGGAAAACACACTCAAGAAATGTTCTTTTTGGACCTCTTCCTTTTTGGCCAGGACCTCAGGGGATGGTCAATTTTCACCTTATTAATAACAAAAGTAGTAGGATCTATGTCAAATTTTTCAGGTTCTGAAAGGGTTGGGGGTCAGTTCCTGCTTGTACCTGAGCCCTTTTTATGACGCGCCCCCTGGGCCTGTGCTGTGCAGGGGGATACCCGGAGCCGGATCGCTATGGGTTGTAGTCCTCCGTGGCGGTGACCCGGTCCGTGCCCAGGGCGGTCAAACCAGTGGCAGTCTATTGGTATTGTAATTGTCCGACTATGCCACCCGTGGATTGCAGTCAGTGGGGACCGCCGCTGCGTTGCAGACCGCTGAGGCTGATGTTATATGCGCAGCCAGGAATGGGATGACTCCCCACGGGAGAAGTATTGCCTCAGGGCAGCTAGAGTGAATGTTGGGAGTGATGGTGTGAGCGTCCCAGTACTGATGGTGCTGGTGCGGCGATGAAACACAGAGACTTGTAATTGCAGTTTCCAATGCTTTACTCACAGTTGTTATTCTGGTCACTTGTGCACATGAGGGACCGCCTGAGCCGTGCTGCGTTCACCAGGCAAGGGACTCGACCAACTCCCAGGCAATTCCAGAGCGTGGCACAGGGCTCCCTTCCTTTCCTTTCTCTGGCCGTCCCCACCAGTGACCCACCTTTGTCCAGCTACCTCGGGCCTTCTCTTGGCGGAACCTGTCTCCGGTTTCCCTGACCCTATGCGGTATGCTTTTCTGGTGGATGTAGTGAGGGGTCGCACCAAGATGTGGTAACAACCTCCGGTCTTTGGCTGAGGAATCTGTTGCCTCCACCAATTTGGGTTCCAGTACCCTGTTCTGCCAACCCTTCACCCTGTATCTCCTGGGCATATGGGGTTCCTTCTGTCCTCGTGTCTCTGGGCCTTTCTCTGTGTTCCTTGCTTCCTTTCTCCTCTGTTCCAGTCCTTTCTTACTTTCCTTTCCGTTCCTTCTCCTCTCTCTTTCTGCTGTTTCTGGCCTCCACTCCAGGCCTGCCTCTGGAGCTGGACCCAGACTGAGCCACAGTTCCCTGTCAGCCGTCCTGGCTGAGCTCCTCTCTGAACTGGCTCGAACTGACTACTCCTAAGATGGTGCCCACCTTATATACCTCCTTCTATGTGTGAGCCCAGGTGACTAGCAACCAATGGGCTCCTACCTATGCCCAGAGACCCACCCCTATCTGCTCCTACACCACTGGGTATTCCACCCCCCGCCCCACTCCAGCCAGGGACAGATGCTGTCGTGCCTGCACTTCTGTCTAGTGGGAGCACCGTTGACCTGTCCCTCGGAAATGGGGTGTGTGTGGTGCATGCAGCTAAACGAGTCCTGGTCCACACTCCATCCTTACCCGGGAGTGGAATATCACACCTCTGGTTTGAGGTGCAATACCCCTGTAGCAGCCGAGCCCTCGGGGTGCTACATTTATGCTTTTGATTGGCTGAGGGAGACACAAGAAGGCCACCAGGTACCTACAGTCATGGCCGAAAGTGTTGGTACCTACACAAAGGAAATAAACATGTTTATAACAAAACATGTGTAATTGCAACAATTTTCTGGGAGAAATACTTAATTTTCTGGAACAATTTCAAGGGTGTCAACACTTCTGGCCATGACTGTACACTTGTTAACGCATGGGATCCTATTTGCTCTTATTATAGCCCTGCGATTTCCACTTTGGACACTTGTTCTTCATATTCAATTAGTAGAGATAAGAAGATCATGTGAGACACAGCCTGGACCTTTAAAAAGAGGAGGAGCTCTGTTTCTATTGAGTCAGGTAGGCGGGGCTGACTTCTTGTAGATGCCCAACTGACTGTTATGATCTGCAACATGTACTAAGGAAAGATAAGGGAAAACTGTCCCTACAGTAAAACTAAGCTGAATCCCTACGATGTAGCGGGCTGCCTGTTCCTAGCGAACACACCCGCCTTTGTCCTCAGCTAGTCTGAACGAAGACCTATAGCATAAGGGGAGGGGTCCCTAAAAGAACTAAGGACTGGAACAAAAATGGGACACCTCCTAAACAGAGAAGTTGTTGCAGAACACAAAAAGACAAACAGACAAAAAAGTACTAGAGGTACCAGAAGGACCAAACGAACTGACAGAGAAAGGCACAGAAGCACCTGGCAAGAGAAACAGTCAAACACTGAAGTCCAGCACAGCCAAAAGGGCGGAGCTGGAATATAAAGGCAGATGGTCACGTGACCGCAAAACACAAGATGGAAAAAACAAACAGGAGGGTTCTAACACTGACACTGAGGAAAATGACTTTTTTTTTTCTGATCCAATAGAAATTTTATGGGTCCATGAAGACCAATTTTTTCCAAAAATCATGTGACTTCAGTGGAGATCGCTTTTCACACACAGCCCAATAGTCCTCATTATTGGTCTGAACATTTTAGTATGCAACCAAAACGGGGTGTAATTTTTCAGATGACGTCATCGCCTCAGCAAAAAGCTACAATGATGACATCATAAAACTAGGGAAAATGCTGTGTTTTTGCATTTTTTAACTCTTCCCTCCACCTTTCATCAGATTCAGACCAAAAAAAACCCTAATATGACACATCGCAGCATATGTCCGAGCATCTGCCGTTCTGCTGAATTTCCAGAGCCATCACCGTCCTCGCTCTTATCAGCCCATCGCACTGGGGACCGACGGACCAGGCCCTGCTTATACTGTCATGGTTGCCCAGAAACCTAAAAAAAAAATAATAAAAAAGTAAACCTTAGTTAATAATACACCCCCATCCCCTCCCCCGCTGCTCCTCGTCTTCCACCTTCTGATTTTACAAGGTAAAAATCAATATGTACAATATGTTTGCACTTAAGGAAAGCTCTAATGAATTACACAATCCATTAGGCACACGAGGACCGCGGCTCAGCCTCCGCCATTACACCGACATTAACAAAACTTTAATACAGTTTGTTTTTAGATAACAGATAAACTATCACCTCGGCTCCCTTCCCCTGGATCCAGGAAAATATCAGCCCTGTTCTATGGAGACGTCAACATGGAAATTATCACTATAAATCAATTACAAAAACATAAGTCACTGAGGATAAAGTAAAGGGGTACTTCACCCTAAAATATCAAAGTCTTCCTACTAGACGAGGCCGTAGAGGCTGAGACAAGGGACTCCTCCAATCTTCAGCATTATCATAGATGGATCCCACAGAGGAATCCGCACAGCGGTGACATCACATGAGATTTTCCCCTATGTTCAGCCTATCGCTGCCCGATGATAGAGCCTGAACTGTTATAATGGATCCAGAACAAGGGTCAATAAAAACCTTGGGTGAGGTAGTAGCAATATTATAGTAGTTATATTCTTGTACATAGGGGGCAGTATTATAGTAGTTATATTCTTGTACATAGAGGGCAGTATTATAGTAGTTATATTCTTGTATATAGGAGCAGTATTATAGTAGTTATATTCTTGTACATAGGGGGCAGTATTATATTAGTTATATTCTTGTATATAGGGGCAGTATTATAGTAGTTATATTCTTGTACATAGGGGGCAGTATTATAGTAGTTATATTCTTGTACGTAGGGGCAGTATTATAGTAGTTATATTCTTGTACATAGGGGGCAGTATTATAGTAGTTATATTCTTGTACATAGGGGTAGTATTATAGTAGTTATATTCTTGTACATAGGAGCAGTATTATAGTAGTTATATTCTTGTACATAGGGGCAGTATTATAGTAGTTATATTCCTGTACATAGGGGCAGTATTATAGTAGTTATATTCTTGTACATAGGAGCAGTATTATAGTAGTTATATTCTTGTACATAGGGGCAGTATTATAGCAGTTATATTCCTGTACATAGGGGCAGTATTATAGTAGTTATATTCTTGTACATAGGAGCAGTATTATAGTAGTTATATTCTTGTACATAGGGGGCAGTATTATAGTAGTTATATTCCTGTACATAGGGGCAGTATTATAGTAGTTATATTCTTGTACATAGGAGCAGTATTATAGTAGTTATATTCTTGTACATAGGGGGCAGTATTATAGTAGTTATATTCCTGTACATAGGGGCAGTATTATAGTAGTTATATTCTTGTACATAGGAACAGTATTATAGCAGTTATATTCTTGTACATAGGGAGCAGTATTATAGTAGTTATATTCTTGTACATAGGAGGCAGTATTATAGTAGTTATATTCTTGTACATAGGGGCAGTATTATAGTAGTTATATTCTTGTACATAGGGGCAGTATTATAGTAGTTATATTCTTGTACGTAGGGGTAGTATTATAGTAGTTATATTCTTGTACATAGGAGCAGTATTATAGTAGTTATATTCTTGTACATATGGGCAGTATTATAGTAGTTATATCCTTGTACATAGGGGCAGTATTATAGTTGTTATATTCCTGTACATAGGGGCAGTATTATAGTAGTTATATTCTTGTACATAGGGGGCAGTATTATAGTAGCTTTAGTCTTGTACATAGGGGGCAGTATTATAGTAGTTACATTCTTGTACATAGGGGCAGTATTATAGTAGTTATATTTTTGTACATAGGAGCAGTATTATAGTAGTTATATTCTTGTACATAGGGGCAGTATTATAGTAGTTATATTCTTGTACATAGGGGCAGTATTATAGTAGTTATATTCTTGTACATAGGGGCAGTATTATAGTAGTTATATTCTTGTACATAGGAGCAGTATTATAGTAGTTATATTCTTGTACATAGGGAGCAGTATTATAGTAGTTATATTCTTGTATATAGGAGGCAGTATTATAGTAGTTATATTCTTGTACATAGGGGGCAGTATTATAGTAGTTATATTCTTGTACATAGGGGCAGTATTATAGTAGTTATATTCTTGTACATAGGGGCAGTATTATAGTAGTTATATTCTTGTACATAGGGGCAGTATTATAGTAGTTATATTCTTGTACATAGGGGCAGTATTATAGTAGTTATATTCTTGTACATGGGGCAGTATTATAGTAGTTATATTCTTGTACATAGGGTACAGTATGATATTGGTTAACTATACTCTTTACCCAATTCCATTGCTCTTATCGCATGGGTGTAGTACTTGTGATCATCTCATAGTGACCCCGTTCTCTGCCATCCATGGTTCTTATATTACACCACCTTCTTCCATCATCTCTATTTGCTTTCTTCCTTCTCATACATAAGATCCTTGGATCTACTTAATCACTGTCACTCTCACAACTTCCCACAATCAAGGGAAAATATTGAACCTGTCCTGAGCTCTTTTGTCTTCATACTGACTCTCAAGGACCGGTATCAGGAAACTGAGAACCATATCTATTCCTGTATCTCAGGCTGGAGATAGCGGCCCCTTTCCAAATACTAATGTCTCATCTCAATCAAAGATGTCTCAGGTGAGAGAATAATGCAAAGTTTACAAGATAAACAGAAAGGAAAAAATTTGACAATCAAGATGACTAATAATTGCATAGTAATCCGAGCTATGGTCAATCATGAATCTAGAATCTTCTGCCATTCAGGAAAGTTATTTGTACCATCTAATCTTTGCGCCGCAAAGTAATTAAGGAACATCATAACTCCGTGCTTGCTGGTCATCCTGGTGGTAAGGCAACCGCAGACCTCCTCTCTCGTCGTTTTTGTTGGCCAGGGTTGCATCAGGATGTGACTGAACGCATAGCTGCTTGTAGTATTTGCGCGCGTTCTTAGGTTTTGTGTACCCGTCCGTCTGGTACTCTTCTTCTGCTACCTATCCCTAGTAGGCCATGGACATGTAGCACCCCGAGGACTCGGCTGCTACAGGGGTATTGCACCTCAGACCAGAGGTGTGGTATTCCACTCCCGGGTAAGGATGGAGTGTGGAACTGGGCTCAGTTAGCTGCATGCACCACACTCACCCCATTTCCGGGGGACAGATCAACGGTACTCCCACCAGATAGATGTGCAGGTACGAAAGCTTCTGTCCCTGGCTGGAGTGGGGGGGGGGGGGAGGAACATCCTAGTGGTGTAGGAGCAGACAGGGGAGGGACTCTGGGCAGAGGTAGGAGCCCATTGGGTGCTGGTCACCTGGGCTCGGGTGTCAGAGGGAGTATATAAGGTGGGCACCATCTTAGGACAGGGTCTGTCAGTTCAGAGAGGAGCTCAGCCAGAGAGGGCTGACAGGGAGCTGTGGCTCAGTCTGGGCCCAGCTCCAGAGCCAGGCCTGGAGTGGAGGCCTGAAGCAGAGAGAGAGAGAAGTAAGAGAAAGAAGGAACAGAAACACCAGGAAAGGCCCAGAGACGCAGGAAGAGAAGGAACCCTAAGATCCCACGGAATAACGGGTGAAGGGTTGGCAGAACAGGGTGCCGGATCCCAAACTGGTGGAGGCCAATTATCCTTAGCCAGGAACCGGAGGTCGTGGACAAGTTTTGGCGCGACCCCTCGCCATATCTACCAGGAAGGCATACCATATAGGGTCAGGGAAACCGGGAAAGGTTTCACCACTAGAAGGCCCGAGGGAGCTGGACAAAGGTGGATCCCTGGTGGGGACGGCCAGTAGGAAGGAAGAGAGGGGAGCTCAGGACCACGCTCTGGAACTGCCTGGGAGTTGGCCGAGTCCCGCACCTGGTGGACGCAGCACGGCTCGGGTGGTCCTAACTGTGCACAAGGGACCTGATAAAGAACTGTGAGTAAAGCTGTGAAAACTGCAATTGCAAGTCTCAGTGATTCCTTGTTGCACCGCTACCATCAGTGCTGGGACATACACACCATCTCTTCCAACATCATTCTCATCCTCTGCCCTGAGGCCATACCCCTCCCGTTGGGGGTTATACCATCCACGCTGCACATCCGTACCACCGGCCTCAGCGAACTGCCCTGCAGCGGCGGCTTCATAGCCGCATTCAACGGGTGGCGTAGTCGGACACTAATACCATCATACCAATAACTGCCACTTAGTTTGACACCCTGGGCACGGACCGGGTCACCGCCACGAGGACTACTACCCCTATCGGATCCGGCTCCGGGTATTCCCCGCGCGCCGCACTACAGCACTGGCCCAGGGGGCGCGTCAGACACACTTGTCCATGGATTTTATTACTGACCTACCGGTTTACCGGTTTCTGCAGGCAAAACAGTGGTTTTGGTGGTAGTAGATAGGTTCAGTAAAATGGTTCACTTCGTCGCATTGCCTGCACTTTCAAATGCCAAGACACTTGCCCCGGTGTTCATAAATGAGATCGTGAAGCTTCACGGGGTTCCCTTCGATGTGGTGTCAGATCGGGGGACCCAGTTTGTTTCCAAGTTCCGGAAGGCATTTTGTTCTCTACTGGAGGTGCAGCTGTCCTTTTCCTCTGCCTTCCACCCTCAGGCGAAAGGACAGACCGAGCGTGTCAATCAGAATTTGGAGACCTACCTCAGGTGTTTCGTCTCCGAAAATCAAGAGGATTGGGCATCCTACTTACCGCTGGCAGAATTTGCCATAAATAATCATCGTCAAGAATCCACTGGCAGGTCACCGTTTTTCGGTGCATACGGTTATCACCCGCAGTTTGGTACCTTCAGTTGGGGAGGAGCTTCAGGAGTTCCTGAGGAGGAACGGTTTGCTTTGTCTCTCTCCTCGGTATGGCAGGGTGTGCCGAGTAATTTAAAGATCATGGGAGACAGGTATAAACGTATGGCTGACAGAAAACGCTTGCCAGGTCTGGACCTGAATGTGAATGACTTTGTGTGGCTGTCTACCAGGTATATAAGATTGAAAGTTCCTTCTTGGAAGCTGGGACCTAGGTTTATTGGTCCCTATAAAATAACCACCATCATTAACCCAGCAGCGTTTCGTCTTGAACTTCCTCAGGCCCTTAAAGTCCACAACATGTTCCATAGGTCCTTACTTAAAAAATATGTGGAAACTCTTGAGCCCTCGCCTCTACCACCGCCCCAGTAATGGTTGATGGCAATCTGGAGTTCCAGATTTCGAGGATTGTAGATTCTCATCTCCAACGTCATTTTCTTCAATACTTAGTGCACTGGAAGGGTTATGGTCCAGAGGAGAGGATGTGGGTTTCTGCATTAGAGGTGAACATTCCCAGATTGGTTCGCTCATTTCACACCTCTTATCCTGAGAAACCCGGTCCTGAGTGTACGGAGGCCACTCGTAGAGGGGAGGGTACTGTCACGGGTGTGTCGGAGGTGACAGACAGTTGCCCTGCAGTTGGTTGCAGGAGATCTCTACGTTTGGCAAGACAGACATCTTAGAGGCTGTCTGTCTCTAGGGCCCAGCGGCTACCTCCCTCTGGCTAATTAGCTCCCTGGCCTGAGTGTATAAATACCTGGTGTGTCTGAGAGGGAGGTGCTGGCGATATTCATTACTACTTGTGAGGCTTTAGTAAGAGCAGTACTTACTCCTGTCTGGAGCTTGAGGCCGTGTGCGCAATTCTCTGGCGTTGTCTGAAGCTTAACAAATCCCCCCCTATTCGTCTACTCTTGTTGTCTATAGAGTTTAGTGGAGATCAACTAGTGCTCATCTCCTCCCTTCCCTAGCCTTAGCCATACCCCAGGGAAAGTCAGGGTGAGGCACGTGCGCAGCGATTCGTGAAGAGCCAATATAGGGACGGTAGTTGAGCCAGGGTGACACTAGACCAGACTAGGAGGTCTCCACTCCCCCTTTTCCCAAGTGTCTGGGCTCCCTTTCCCTCTTCCCTCTGTGTTGAACTAAGTCTTTCCCACACCTTGCGTGACATAGTTATATTCTTGTACATAGGGGGCAGTATGATAGTAGTTATATTCTTGTAATTCTTGTACATAGGGGGCATTATTATAGTAGTTATATTCTTGTAATTGTAACGGGTCTGGGAGGCGGGACCTCTGAGCAACTATACAAGGGGGCGGTCCTTGTAAGGAAGCGGGTGGCTCCCAGGGAAGACGGGCAGGTAATCACGGCAAGTGACAGGGACAGTCTCTGGGTAAAAGGACAGGTAGTCACGGCAAGTGACAGGGACAGTCTCTGGGTAGAAGGGCAGGTAGTCACGGCAAGTGACAGGGACAGTCTCTGGGTAGAAGGGCAGGTAGTCACGGCAAGTGACAGGGACAGTCTCTGGGTAGAAGGACGGGTACTCACGGCAAATGACAGGGACAGTCTGTGGACAGGCAGGTGGTCACAGCTAGTGACGGCAGAGCCTTCAGGTAGGCTAGCAGGCAGGTAGCAGGTGAGCGCTCCTAGGTGAGCAGGCGAGAGTCTCTGGACAGGCAGGTGGTCACGGCAAGTGACAGCGGAGCCTCCAGGTAGGCTAGCAGGCAGGTAGCAGATGAGCGCTCCCAGGTGAGCAGACAGGAGTCTCTGGACAGGCAGGTGGTCACGGCAAGTGACGGCGGAGCCTCCAGGTAGGCTAGCAGGCAGGTAGCAGACGAGCGCTCTCAGGTGAGCGGGCAGGCTGGTCCATAGACAGACTGACAGGTGTCGGAAGGCAGACCGTCGGACCGCAGGCTTGCAAGCAGGTAAACGGATATCTGGCAGGTATCAAGCAGGAATCTGGCAGGTGACTGGCAGGTAACAGGCAGGAATCTGGCAGGTAACAGGCAGGAATCTGGCAGGTGACTGGCAGGAAACTGGAAACAGGACCTGAGGGCTGAAGCAGAGTGAAGGCTTTGCAACAACATTGCTCGGGCACCTCCATTTTGGAGGAGGTGACTTATATATGGTGAAGTCCTCCGGCCATTGGCCGGGGACTCCTTAGGACGGTGCGCGCGGCCCCTTTAAGAGAGGGGGAGCGCGCGCGCGCCCTAAGCACCGGGGCCGGGAAGCAGCGCGCGCTGCCAGCAGAGCGGGAGGAAGACGCCGGGCACAGAGCGGAGAGGTGAGGGGAACAGCGTCCCTGCCTAGCAGGAGGCAGGGACGCCGACGCTACAGTACCCCCCCCTTTTAGGCCCCCCCCTTTTTAGGCCAGAGAGAAATTTATCAAGGATGAGAGGGGCATGGATGTTCTCCCGGTGCTCCCACGTTCTCTCCTCAGGACTAAACCCCTTCCAATCTACCAGAAAAAAGGTTTTTCCTCTTACCCTTTTGGTGGCCAGAATGTTCTCTACCTCAAACTCGTTCTCAGCGGAAACCGGAGCAGGAGGCGTACCTGTAGACTTGGAAAAAGAGTTAAGTACCACGGGTTTGAGGAGAGATACATGGAAGGAGTTAGGGATCCGTAAGTTGGCCGGGAGTTTTAATTTATAGGCCACCGGGTTGATCTGTTTGATAACTTCCAGTGGGCCGATGAACCGAGGCCCTAACTTGTAGGAGGGAATCTTGAGCCGGACATATTTGGACGAGAGCCAGACTTTATCTCCAGGACGGAATTGTGGAGGATCCAGGCGTTTCTTGTCAGCGTGTTTTTTCATCCGTTCGGACGACTGAAGGAGTGCGGATCGGGTACTCTCGCAAATGGAGGAGAATTCGCGAACGAGAGATTCCGCAGCCGGATTGTCCACCGAGGTGGAGACGGGAAATGGGATCCGAGGATGCTGACCGAAGACTACAAAAAACGGGGATTTGGAGGAAGATTCGTTCTCGTGATTATTGTAAGAGAACTCGGCCCATGGTAGGAGATCCACCCAGTCCGAATGGTGGGCATTAACGAAGTGCCGGAGGTAACTGGTCAGGTTCTGATTGATCCGCTCCACTTGACCATTGGACTGTGGATGGTAAGCGGAGGAGAAGTCCAGAGTGACGTCAAGCAACTTACATGTGGCTCTCCAGAAACGTGAGGTGAACTGAACCCCACGATCTGACACGATGTGGAGGGGCAGGCCATGGAGACGGAAGATGTGGCGGATAAAGTCTTTAGCCAGTTCGGGTGCAGACGGGAGACCCGGCAGGGGAATGAAGTGCGCCATCTTGGAGAAGCGATCAGCGACCACCCAAATGACCGTACAACCGGCAGAGACAGGAAGATCCGTTATAAAGTCCATAGCAATATGCTGCCACGGGGCAGCAGGTACTGGAAGAGGAAGAAGGCGACCGGCAGGCAGGTGTCTCGGAACTTTGTTGCGGGCGCAGGACACACAGGCAGAAACAAAGTCTATTACATCCTTGTGCAGGGTAGGCCACCAGTAATGCCGGGTAATGAACTGGAGGGTCTTTTTCTGACCGGCGTGGCCAGCTAGCTTAGACGAATGACCCCAGTGTAGGACCTTCTTCCGATCAGGTACAGTTACAAACATCTTACCGGGAGGGAGACTATTTAGATTCACGGGAGCCACTTGCATTACTCTGGCGGGATCAATGATGTGCTTAGGTTCCTCCTCTAGATCAGACACCAGGAAGGATCGGGACAAGGCGTCAGCTTTGATGTTTTTGTCTGCCGGGCGAAAATGAAGAACAAAATCAAAGCGGGCAAAAAACAAGGACCACCGGGCTTGGCGCGGGTTAAGTCTCTGGGCGCTCTGAAGGTAAGCCAAGTTCTTGTGGTCCGTGTAAATTATTACCAGGTGAAGAGCCCCCTCGAGCAGGTAACGCCACTCCTCCAGTGCCAGCTTAATGGCTAACAATTCACGGTCTCCAATAGAATAATTGCGCTCAGAAGAGGAGAAGAGTTTGGAGAAAAAACTGCAGGTTACCATTCTCCCGGAAGATGACTTTTGGGTAAGTACCGCCCCGGCTCCGGAGGAGGAAGCGTCAACTTCAAGGAAGAATTGTTTGTTGCCGTCCGGACGATGCAGCACCGGGGCGGAGGAGAAGGCCTGTTTTAAGGAAAGAAAGGCCTCCTCGGCTTCGGGCAGCCATCTTCTGGGATTAGTACCCTTACGGGTGAGCGCAGAGATAGGGGCAGTCCGGGAAGAGAAGTGTGGTATGAAGAGGCGGTAATAGTTGGCGAAGCCCAGGAACCGCTGAATAGCCTTCAACCCCTCTGGTCGGGGCCACTTCTGGATGGCAGACAGTTTCTCAGGATCCATTTGTAGGCCGGTCTGAGAGATTATGTAGCCCAGAAATGGAAGAGAGGTCTGCTCAAAGATGCACTTCTCATATTTAGCGTAGAGGTGGTTCTGCCTGAGCCTGAGCAGGACCTGACGAACATCCCTCCGGTGAGTAGGAAGGTCCGGAGAGAAGACCAAGATGTCGTCCAGGTACACCACCATGCAGGAGTAGAGAAGGTCACGGAAGATGTCATTGACCAACTCTTGAAAGACGGCAGGAGCGTTACAGAGACCGAAGGGCATTACAAGGCACTCATAGTGGCCGTCCCGGGTGTTGAATGCCGTCTTCCACTCATCCCCCTGACGGATACGGACCAGGTTATACGCCCCACGGAGATCCAGTTTGGTGAAGATTCTAGCCCCCCTCAGGCGGTCAAATAATTCAGGAATGAGCGGGAGGGGGTATTTATTCTTCACTGTAATCTGGTTAAGGCCTCTATAATCTATACATGGACAGAGTGAGCCGTCCTTCTTTTTGACGAAGAAGAAGCCTGCTCCCGCCGGGGAGGTAGATTTCCGGATAAATCCCCAGGCCAGATTCTCCTCAATATATTCTGACATGGACCGGGTCTCCGCTGCGGACAAAGGGTAGATACGCCCATGGGGAGGAGTAGAGCCGGGAATCAGGTCGATTGGACAATCGTATGGTCTATGAGGGGGTAATGTCTCTGCTTCTTTTTTATTGAAGACATCCGCATAAGACCAATAGGGAACCGGTAGACCGGGTAGACTGACTGGGGTAGGAGAAGGACGAGCAGGATGAACGGGAACTAGACAAGTCCTATGGCAGTCCTGTCCCCAGCGAAGGACTTCTCCGGTCTGCCAGTCAAGCACGGGTGCATGTTTCTGGAGCCAAGGTAGGCCTAACAAGAGTGCGTGAGAGAGTCCAGGCAGAACATGAAAGGAGATGCTCTCAGAATGCAGCATTCCCACCTGCAGAGTTATGGATTCGGTGATGAGTTGGATGGGATGTGGTAAGAGGCTCCCATCCACGGCGGCGACAGATAAAGGTACGGCCAGAGGTTTGGTGGGAATGCGGTATTTCTCTACCAGAGACTGAGAAATGAGATTTCCAGCAGCTCCTGAGTCAAGTTGAGCCTATTTGAAATAGCGTTTTTCTCCGCAGGTGATAGAGACTGACAGCATCAGAGATGGAGAGGGTTTACTTTTGTCTAGGACGACCTCTCTGAGCGATCCTAGACACAGGCGTTTCCCGACCTCTCTGGGCAGGAACGGATCCGGTGCTCCTTACTGCCACAGTAGAAGCAGCTCCCCTCGGCACGGCGTAAGTCTTGACGGGTTTTGACCATTTTGGTCTGGTCGACCTGCATAGGCTCAGGTGAGTGTGCCTGGGGAGTAACGGAGGGAGTGACGGGTTTCTGGAAGGTGGGGGCTAGACGTGGAAACCTCCTCTCACGGGTAACCTCTCTGGCGCGCTCCTGGAATCGGATGTCAATCCGGGTGGCAAGTGTTATTAAGTCGTCGAGAGTGGTAGGAATGTCCCGACCGGCGAGTTCATCTTTAATACGGCTGGACAGACCCTCCCAGAAGACAGACACCAGAGCGTCATTATCCCAGGCCAGCTCCGAAGCAAGGGTACGGAACCGTATGGCATATTGGCCCACGGTGAGATCTCCTTGACGGAGGCGTAGCAGAGACGATGCGGATGAGGTCTTCCGTCCGGGTTCGTCGAAGACTTTCCGGAAAGCCGTGAGAAAGGCTGGCAGGTCGGACACCAGGGGATCTCCTCTCTCCCACAGAGGATTTAGCCAAGCCAGAGCCTCCCCCGTGAGGTGGGACATGATAAAGGCTACTTTGGACCGGTCGGAGATAAATTGGTGGGACAAGAGTTCAAAGTGCAGGGTGCATTGGTTTATGAAGCCCCGAGCTTGAGCGGAGTCACCTCTGAAACGAGGAGGTGCAGAAAACCGGGGTCCGGGACAGGATACCATGGTATTGGTGGGCAGCGGCGCTGCCGGGTTGCGAGTCATGACACTAGCGGTGGTTGCAGGTGCAGCAGACAGAGTGTCCAGGCGAGAGTTGACACTCCGCAGGTGACTCAGGATGGACTCCTGTTGGGACCTCTGACGGGACAGTTCATGACAAAGGTCCGAGAGCGAGGGAGCTTGGGTGCCACGGGATTCCATGGCCCGAGCAAACTGTAACGGGTCTCGGAGGCGGAACCTCTGAGCAACTATACAAGAGGGCGGTCCTTGTAAGGAAGCGGGTGGCTCCCAGGGAAGACGGGCAGTCTCTGGGTAAAAGGACAGGTAGTCACGGCAAGTGACAGGGACAGTCTCTGGGTAGAAGGGCAGGTAGTCACGGCAAGTGACAGGGACAGTCTCTGGGTAGAAGGGCAGGTAGTCACGGTAAGTGACAGGGACAGTCTCTGGGTAGAAGGACGGGTACTCACGGCAAATGACAGGGACAGTCTCTGGACAGGCAGGTGGTCACGGCTAGTGACGGCAGAGCCTCCAGGTAGGCTAGCAGGCAGGTAGCAGGTGAGCGCTCCTAGGTGAGCAGGCGAGAGTCTCTGGACAGGCAGGTGGTCACGGCAAGTGACGGCGGAGCCTCCAGGTAGGCTAGCAGGCAGGTAGCAGATGAGCGCTCCCAGGTGAGTAGACAGGAGTCTCTGGACAGGCAGGTGGTCACGGCAAGTGACGGCGGAGCGTCCAGGTAGGCTAGCAGGCAGGTAGCAGATGAGCGCTCCCAGTTGAGCAGACAAGAGTCTCTGGACAGGCAGGTGGTCACGGCAAGTGACGGCGGAGCCTCCAGGTAGGCTAGCAGGCAGGTAGCAGACGAGCGCTCCCAGGTGAGCGGGCAGGCTGGTCCATAGACAGACTGACAGGTGTCGGAAGGCAGACCGTCGGACCGCAGGCTTGCAAGCAGGTAAACGGATATCTGGCAGGTATCAAGCAGGAATCTGGCAGGTGACTGGCAAGTAACAGGCAGGAATCTGGCAGGTGACTGGCAGGTAACAGGCAGGAATCTGGCAGGTGACTGGTAGGAAACTGGAAACAGGACCTGAGGGCTGAAGCAGAGTGAAGGCTTTGCAACAACATTGCTCGGGCACCTCCATTTTGGAGGAGGTGCCTTATATATGGTGAAGTCCTCCGGCCATTGGCCGGGGACTCCTTAGGACGGCGCGCGCGGCCCCTTTAAGAGAGGGGGAGCGCGCGCGCGCCCTAAGCACCGGGGCCGGGAAGCAGCGCGCGCTGCCAGCAGAGCGGGAGGAAGACGCCGGGCACAGAGCGGAGAGGTGAGGGGAACAGCGTCCCTGCCTAGCAGGAGGCAGGGACGCCGACGCTACAGTAATTCTTGTAAATAAGTGGTAGTATGATAGTGGTTATATTCTTGTACATAGGGGCAGTATTATAGTAGTTATATTCTTGTACATAGGGGGCAGTATTATAGTAGTTATATTCTTGTACATAGGGGCAGTATTATAGTGGATATATTCTTGTACATAGGGGTCAGTATTATAGTCGTTATATTCTTGTACATAGGAGCAGTATTATAGTAGTTATATTATTGTACATGGGAGCAGTATTATTGTAATTATATTCGTGTACATAGGGGCAGTATTATAGTAGTTATATTCTTGCAACAAAGGGGCAGTATTATAGTAGTTATATTCTTGTACATAGGGGCAGTATTACAGTAGCTATATTCTTGTATATAGGGGTAGTATTATAGTGGTTTTATTCTTGTACATGGGAGCAGAATTATAGTAGTTATATTGTTGAACATAGGAGCAGAATTATAGTAGCTATATTCTTGTACATGGGGGCAGTATTATAGTAGTTATATTCTTGTATATAGGGGGCAGTATTATAGTAGTCATATTCTTGTACATAAGAGCAGTATTATAGTAGTTATATTCTTGTACATATGGGCAGTTTTATAGTAGTTCTATTCTTGTACATAGGGGCTGTATTATAGTAGTTATATTCTTGTATATAAGGAGCAGTATTATAGTAGTTATATTCTTGTACATAGGGAGCATTATTATAGTAGTTATATTCTTGTACATAGGGGCAGTATTATAGTAGTTATAATCTTGTACGTAGGAACAGTATTATAGTAGTTATATTCTTGTACAGAGGGGGCTGTACTATTGTAGTTATATTCTTGTACATAGGGACAGTAGTATAGTAGTTACATTCTTTTACAAAGGAGCAGTATTATAGTAGTTATATTCTTGTACATATGGGGCAGTATTATAGTAGTAATATTCTTGTACATCGGGGGCAGTATTATAGTAGTTATATTCATGTACATAGGGGCAGTATTATGGTAGTTATATTCTTGTACATATGGGGCAGTATTATAGTAGTTATATTCTTGTATATAAGGAGCAGTATTATAGTAATTATATTCTTGTACATAGGGGGCAATATTATAGTAGTTATATTCTTGTACATAGGGGGCAGTAGTATAGTAGTTATATTCTTGTACATAAGGGCAGTATTATAGTAGTTATATTCTTGTACATAAAAGGCAGAATTATAGTAGTTATATTATTGTACATATTGGGCAGTATTATAGTAGTTATATTTTTGTACATAGGAGCAGTATTGTATTATAGTAGTTATATTCTTGTACATAGGGGGCTGTATTATAGTAGTTATATTCTTGTACATAAGGCCAGTATTATAGCAGTTATATTCTTGTACATAGGAGAAGTATTATAGTAGCTTTATTCTTGTACATAGGAGCAGTATTACAGTAATTATATTCTTGCACATAGGGGGCAGTATTATAGTAGTTATATTCTTGTACATAGGGGCCAATATTATAGTAGTTATATTCTTGTACATAGGGGCATTATTATTGTAGTTATAATCTTGTACATAGGGGCAGTATTATAGTAGTTATATTCTGGTACATAGGGGCAGTATTATATTAGTTTTATTCTTGTACATAGGGGCAGTATTATAGGAGTTATAGTCTTGTACATAGGGGCAGTATTATATTAGTTATATTCTTGTACATAGGGGCAGTATTATAGTAGTCATATTCTTGTATATAAGGAGCAGTATTATAGTAAATATATTCTTGTATATAGGGAGCAGTATTATAGTAGTTATATTCGTGTACATAGGGGGCAGTATTATAGTAGTTATATTCTTGTACATGGGAGCAGTATTATAGAAGTTATATTTTTGTGCATAAGGCCAGTATTATAGTAGTTATATTCTTGTACATACGGAGCAGTATTATAGCAGTTATATTCTTGTACATAGGGGCAGTATTATAGTAGTTATATTCTTGTACATAGGGGCAGTATTATAGTAGTTATATTCTTTTACATAAGGCGAGTATTATAGTAGTTATATTCTTGTACATAGGAGCAGTATTATAGTAGCTTTATTCTTGTACTTAGGAGCAGTATTATAGTAGTTATATTCTTGCACATAGGGGCAGTATTATAGTAGTTTTATTCTTGTACATAGAGGCCAATATTATAGTAGTTATATTCTTGTACATAGGGGCAGTATTATAGTAGTTATATTCTTGTACATAGGGGCAGTATTATAGTAGTTATATTCTTGTACATAGGGGGCAGTATTATAGTAGTTATATTCTTGTACATAGGGGCAGTATTACAGTAGTCATATTCTTGTATATAAGGAGCAGTATTATAGTAATTATATTCTTGTATATAGGGGGCAGTATTATAGTAGAAATATTCTTGTACATAGGAGCAGTATTATAGTCGTTATAATCTTGTACGTAGGAACAGTATTATAGTACTTTTATTCTTGCATGTAGGGGGCAGTATTATAGTAGTTATATTCTTGTACATAGGGGCAGTATTATATTAGTTTTATTCTTGCACATAGGAGCAGTATTATCGTAGTTATATTCTTCTACATAAGGCCAGTATTATAGTAGTTATATTCTTGTACATAGGGAGCAGTATTATAGCAGTTATATTCGTGTACATAAGGGAAGTATTATAGTAGTTATATTCTTGTACATGGGAGCAGTATTATAGTAGTTATATTCTTGTACATAGGGGCAGTATTATAGTAGTTATATACTTGTACATAGGGGCAGTATTATATTAGCTATATTCTTGTACATAGGGGCAGTATTATAGTAGTTATATTCTGGTACATAGGGGGCAGTATTATATTAGTTATAGTCTTGTACATAGGGGCAGTATTATAGTAGTTATATTCCGGTACATAGGGGGCAGTATTATAGTAGTTATATTCTTGTACATAGGAGCAGTATTATAGCAGTTATATTCTTGTACATAGGGGCAGTACTATAGTAGTTATATTCTTGTACATAGGGGCAGTATTATATTAGTTATATTCTTGTACATAACGGAAGTATTATAGTAGTTATATTCTTGTACATAGGGAGTAGTATTATAGCAGTTATATTCTTGTACATAAGGGAAGTATTATAGTAGTTATATTTTTGTACATGGGAGCAGTATTATAGTAGTTATATTCTTGTACATAGGGGCAGTATTATAGTAGTTATATACTTGTACATAGGGGCAGTATTATATTAGCTATATTCTTGTACATAGGGGCAGTATTATAGTAGTTATATTCTGGTACATAGGGGCAGTATTATATTAGTTATATTCTTGTACATAGGGGCAGTATTATAGTAGTTATATTCCGGTACATAGGGGGCAGTATTATAGTAGTTATATTCTTGTACATAGGAGCAGTATTATAGCAGTTATATTCTTGTACATAGGGGCAGTACTATAGTAGTTATATTCTTGTACATAGGGAGCAGTATTATAGTAGTTATATTCTTGTAAATAGAGAGCAGTATTATAGGAGTTATATTCTTGTACATAGGGGCAGTATTATATTAGTTATATTCTTGTACATAGGGGGCAGCATTAGAGTAGTTATATTCTTTTACATAGGGGTCAGTATTATGGTAGTTATATTCTTGTACATATGGGGCAGTATTATAGTACCTATACTCCTGTACAAATGAGCAGTATTATAGGGGCAGTATTATAGTAGTTATATTCTTGTTCATAGGGGGCAGTATTATAGTAGTCGTATTCTTGTACATAACAACAGTTCTATAGTAGTTAAATTCTTGTACATAGGGAGTGTATTATAGTAGTTATATTCTTGCACATAGGAGCAGTATTATAACAGTTATATTCTTGTACATAGGGGCAGTATTATAGTAGTTATGTTCTTGTACATAGAAGCAGTATTATAGTAGTTATATTCTTTTACATAGGGAGCAGTATTATAGTAGTTATATTCTTGTACATAGGGGCAGTATTATATTAGTTATATTCTTGTACATAGGGGCAGTATTTTATTAGTTATATTCTTGTACATAGGGGCAGTATTATAGTAGTTATATTCTGGTACATAGGGGGCAGTATTATATTAGTTATATTCTTGTACATAGGGGCAGTATTATATTACTGATATTCCGGTACATAGGGGGAAGTATTACAGTAGTTATATTCTTGTACATAGGAGCAGTATTATAGCAGTTATATTCTTGTAAATAGGGGCAATATTATAGTAATTATATTCATGTACAGTACCGACCAAAAGTTTGGACACACCTTCTCATTTAAAGATTTTTCTGTATTTTCATGACTATGAAAATTGTACATTCACACTGAAGGCATCATCTATGAATTAACACATGTGGAATTATATACTTAACAAAAAAGTGTGAAACAACTGAAAATATGTCTTATATTCTAGGTTCTTCAAAGTAGCCACCTTTTGCTTTTATGACTGCTTTGCACCCTCTTGGCATTCTCTTGATGAGCTTCAAGAGGTAGTCACCGGAAATGGTCTTCCAACAATCTTGAAAGAGTTCCCAGAGCTGCTTAGCACTTGTTGACCCTTTTGCCTTCGCTCTGCGGTCCAGCTCACCCTAAACCATCTCGATTGGCTTCAGGTCTGGTGACTGTGGAGGCCAGGTCATCTGGCGTAGCCCCCATCACTCTCCTTCTTGGTCAAATAGCCCTTACACAGCCTGGAGGTGTGTTTGGGGTCATTGTCCTGTTGAAAAATAAATGATGGTCCAACTAAACGCAAACCGGATGGAATAGCATGCCGCTGCAAGATGCTGTGGTAGCCATGCTGGTTCAGTATGCCTTCAATTTTGAATAAATCCCCACCAGTGTCACCAGCAAAGCACCCCCACACCATCACACCTCCTCCTCCATGCTTCACGGTGGGAACCAGGCATGTAGAGTCCATCGATTCACCTTTTCTGCGTCGCACAAAGACACGGTGGTTGGAACCAAAGATCTCAAATTTGGACTCATCAGACCAAAGCACAGATTTCCCCTGGTCTAATGTCCATTCCTTGTGTTCTTTAGCCCAAACAAGTCTCTTCTGCTTGTTGTCTGTCCTTCGCAGTGGTTTCCTAGCAGCTATTTTACCATGAAGGCCTGCTGCACAAAGTCTCCTCTTGACAGTTGTTGTAGAGATGTGTCTGCTGCTAGAACTCTGTGTGGCATTGACCTGGTCTCTAATCTCAGCTACTGTTAACCTGCGATTTCTGAGGCTGGTGACTCGGATAAACTTATCCTCAGAAGCAGAGGTGACTCTTGGTCTTCCTTTCCTGGGGCGGTCCTCATGTGAGCCAGTTTCTTTGTAGGGCCTGATGGTTTTTGCAACTGCACTTGGGGACACTTTCAAAGTTTTCTCAATTTTTCGCACTGACTGACCTTCATTTCTTAAAGTAATGATGGCCACTCGTTTTTCTTTACTTAGCTGCTTTTTTCTTGCCATAATACAAATTCTAACAGCCTATTTAGTAGGACTATCAGCTGTGTATCCACCTGACTTCTGCACAACACAACTGATGGTCCCAATCTTATTTATAAGGCAAGAAATCTCACTTATTAAACCTGACAGGGCACACCTGTGAAGTGAAGACCATTTCCAGTGACTACCCCTTGAAGCTCATCAAGAGAATGCCAAGAGTGTGCAAAGCAGTCATCAAAGCGAAAGGTGGCTACTTTGAAGAACCTAGAATATAAGACATATTTTCAGTTGTTTCACACTTTTTTTTATTAACTATATTATTCCACATGTGTTAATTCATAGTTTTGATGCCTTCAGTGTGAATGTACAATTTTCATAGTCATGAAAATACAGAAAAATCTTTAAATGAGAAGGTGTGTCCAAACTTTTGGTCTGTACTGTACATAGGGAGCAGTATTATAGTAGTTATATTCTTGTACATAGAGAGAAGTATTATAGGAGTTATATTCTTGTACATAGGGGCAGTATAATATTAGTTATATTCTTGTACATAGGGGGCAGTATTATGGTACTTATATTCTTGTACATATGGGGAAGTATTATAGTACCTATACTCCTGTACAAATGAGCAGTATTATAGGGACAGTATTATAGTAGTTATATTCTTGTACATAGGGGGCAGTATTATAGTAGTCATATTCTTGTACATAACAGCAGTTCTATAGTAGTTAAATTCTTGTACATAGGGGCAGTATTATAGTAGTTATATTCTTGTACATAGAAGCAGTATTATAGTAGTTATATTCTTGTACATAGGGAGCAGTATTATAGTAGTTATATTCTTGTACATAGGGGCAGTATTATAGTAGTTATATTCTTGTACATAAGGCCAGTATTATAGTAGTTATATTCTTGTACATAGGAGCAGTATTATAGCAGTTATATTATTGTACATAGGGGACAGTATTATAGTAGCTATATTCTTGTACATAGGAGGCAGTATTATAGTAGTTATATTCTTGTACATAGGGGGCAGTATTATAGTAGTTATATTCTTGTACATAGGGGGCAGTATTATAGTAGTTATATTCTTGTACATAGGGGGCAGTATTATAGTAGCTATATTCTTGTACATAGGGGGCAGTATTATAGTAGTCATATTCTTGTACATAGGGGCAGTATTATAGTAGTTATATTCTTGTACATAGAAGCAGTATTATAGCAGTTATATTGTTGTACATAGGGAGCAGTATTATAGTAGTTATATACTTGTACATAGGAGCAGTATTATAGTAGTTATATTCTTGTACATAGAAGCAGTATTATAGTAGTTATATTCTTGTACATAGGGAGCAGTATTATAGTAGTTATATTCTTGTACATAGGGGCAGTATTATATTAGTTATATTCTTGTACATAGGGGCAGTATTATATTAGTTATATTCTTGTACATAGGGGCAGTATTATAGTAGTTATATTCTTGTATATAAGGAGCAGTATTATAGTAATTATATTCTTGTACATAGGGGGCAATATTATAGTAGTTATATTCTTGTACATAGGGGGCAGTAGTATAGTAGTTATATTCTTGTACATAAGGGCAGTATTATAGTAGTTATATTCTTGTACATAAAAGGCAGAATTATAGTAGTTATATTATTGTACATATTGGGCAGCATTATAGTAGTTATATTCTTGTACATAGGGGCAGTATTATAGTAGTTATATTCTTGTATATAGGGGCAGTATTATAGTAGTTATATTCTTTTATATAGGAGCAGTATTATAGCAGTTATATTCTTGTACATAGGGACAGTATTACAGTAGTTATATTCTTGTACATAGGGGCAGTATTATGGTAGTTATTTTCTTGTACATAGGGGCAGTATTATAGTACCTATATTCTTGTACATAGGGGGCAGTATTATAGTACCTATATTCCTGTACAAATTAGCAGTATTATAGGAGCAGTATTATAGTAGTTATATTCTTGTACATAGGGGGCAGCAATATAGTAGTCATATTCTTGTACATAACAGCAGTTTTATAGTAGTTATATTCTTGTATATAGCGGGCAATATTATAGTAGTTATATTCTTGTACATAATGGGCAGTATTATAGTAGTAATATTCTTGTACATAGGGGCAGTATTATAGTAGTTATATTCTTGTACATAGTGGCAGTATTATAGTAGTTATATTCTGGTACATAGGGGGCAGTATTATATTAGTTATATTCTTGTACATAGGGGCAGTATTATAGTAGTTATATTCTTGTACATAGGGCGCAGTATTATAGTAGTCATATTCTTGTACATAACAGCAGTTTTATAGTAGTTATATTCTTGTACATAGGAGCAGTATTATAGTAGTTATATTCTTGTACATAGGAGCAGTATTATAGTAGTTATATTCTTGTATATAAGGAGCAGTATTATAGTAGTTATATTCTTGTACATAGGGGCCAATATTATAGTAGTTATATTCTTGTTCATAGTGGCAGTATTATAGTAGTTATACTCTTGTACATAGGAGTCGTATTATAATAGTTATATTCTTGTACATAGGAGCAGTATTATAGTAGTTATATTCTTGCACTTAGGAGCAGTATTATAGTAGTTATATTCTTTTACATAGGAGAAGTATTATAATAGTTATATTCTTGTACTTAGGAGCAGTATTATAGTAGTTATATTCTTGTACATAGGGGCAGTATTATAGTAGTTATATTCTTGTACATAGGGGCAGTATTATAGTAGTTATATTCTTGTACATAGGAGGCAGTATTATAGTAGTTATATTCTTGTAAATAAGACCAGTATAATAGTAGTTATATTCTTGTACATAGGAGCAGTATTGTAGTAGTTATATTCTTGTACATAGGGGCAGTATTATAGTAGTTATATTCTTGTACATAAGGCCAGTATTATAGTAGTTATATTCTTGTACATAGGAGCAGTATTATAGCAGTTATATTATTGTACATAGGGGACAGTATTATAGTAGCTATATTCTTGTACATAGGAGGCAGTATTATAGTAGTTATATTCTTGTACATAGGGGGCAGTATTATAGTAGTTATATTCTTGTACATAGGGGGCAGTATTATAGTAGTTATATTCTTGTACATAGGGGGCAGTATTATAGTAGCTATATTCTTGTACATAGGGGGCAGTATTATAGTAGTCATATTCTTGTACATAGGGGCAGTATTATAGTAGTTATATTCTTGTACATAGAAGCAGTATTATAGCAGTTATATTGTTGTACATAGGGAGCAGTATTATAGTAGTTATATACTTGTACATAGGAGCAGTATTATAGTAGTTATATTCTTGTACATAGAAGCAGTATTATAGTAGTTATATTCTTGTACATAGGGAGCAGTATTATAGTAGTTATATTCTTGTACATAGGGGCAGTATTATATTAGTTATATTCTTGTACATAGGGGCAGTATTATATTAGTTATATTCTTGTACATAGGGGCAGTATTATAGTAGTTATATTCTTGTATATAAGGAGCAGTATTATAGTAATTATATTCTTGTACATAGGGGGCAATATTATAGTAGTTATATTCTTGTACATAGGGGGCAGTAGTATAGTAGTTATATTCTTGTACATAAGGGCAGTATTATAGTAGTTATATTCTTGTACATAAAAGGCAGAATTATAGTAGTTATATTATTGTACATATTGGGCAGCATTATAGTAGTTATATTCTTGTACATAGTGGCAGTATTATAGTAGTTATATTCTTGTATATAGGGGCAGTATTATAGTAGTTATATTCTTTTATATAGGAGCAGTATTATAGCAGTTATATTCTTGTACATAGGGACAGTATTACAGTAGTTATATTCTTGTACATAGGGGCAGTATTATGGTAGTTATTTTCTTGTACATAGGGGCAGTATTATAGTACCTATATTCTTGTACATAGGGGGCAGTATTATAGTACCTATATTCCTGTACAAATTAGCAGTATTATAGGAGCAGTATTATAGTAGTTATATTCTTGTACATAGGGGGCAGCAATATAGTAGTCATATTCTTGTACATAACAGCAGTTTTATATTAGTTATATTCTTGTATATAGCGGGCAATATTATAGTAGTTATATTCTTGTACATAATGGGCAGTATTATAGTAGTAATATTCTTGTACATAGGGGCAGTATTATAGTAGTTATATTCTTGTACATAGGGAGCAGTATTATAGTAGTTATATTCTTGTACATAGGGGCAGTATTATAGTAGTTATAATCTTGTACGTAGGAACAGTATTATAGTAGTTATATTCTTGTACATAGGGGCCAATATTATAGTAGTTATATTCTTTTACATAGGAGCAGTATTATAGTAGTTATATTCTTGTACATAGGGGCCAATATTATAGTAGTTATATTCTTGTACATAGGAGCAGTATTATAGTAGTTATATTCTTGTACATAGGGGGCAATATTATAGTAGTTGTATTCTTGTACATAGGAGCAGTATTATAGTAGTTATATTCTTGCACTTAGGAACAGTATTATAGTAGTTATATTCTTTTACATAGGAGAAGTATTATAATAGTTATATTCTTGTACATAGGAGCAGTATTATAGCAGTTATATTCTTGTACATAGGGGCAGTACTATAGTAGTTATATTCTTGTACATAGGGAGCAGTATTATAGTAGTTATATTCTTGTAAATAGAGAGCAGTATTATAGTAGTTATATTCTTGTACATAGGGGCAGTATTATATTAGTTATATTCTTGTACATAGGGGGCAGCATTAGAGTAGTTATATTCTTTTACATAGGGGTCAGTATTATGGTAGTTATATTCTTGTACATATGGGGCAGTATTATAGTACCTATACTCCTGTACAAATGAGCAGTATTATAGGGGCAGTATTATAGTAGTTATATTCTTGTTCATAGGGGGCAGTATTATAGTAGTCGTATTCTTGTACATAACAACAGTTCTATAGTAGTTAAATTCTTGTACATAGGGAGTGTATTATAGTAGTTATATTCTTGCACATAGGAGCAGTATTATAACAGTTATATTCTTGTACATAGGGGCAGTATTATAGTAGTTATGTTCTTGTACATAGAAGCAGTATTATAGTAGTTATATTCTTTTACATAGGGAGCAGTATTATAGTAGTTATATTCTTGTACATAGGGGCAGTATTATATTAGTTATATTCTTGTACATAGGGGCAGTATTTTATTAGTTATATTCTTGTACATAGGGGCAGTATTATAGTAGTTATATTCTGGTACATAGGGGGCAGTATTATATTAGTTATATTCTTGTACATAGGGGCAGTATTATATTACTGATATTCCGGTACATAGGGGGAAGTATTACAGTAGTTATATTCTTGTACATAGGAGCAGTATTATAGCAGTTATATTCTTGTAAATAGGGGCAATATTATAGTAATTATATTCATGTACAGTACCGACCAAAAGTTTGGAGACACCTTCTCATTTAAAGATTTTTCTGTATTTTCATGACTATGAAAATTGTACATTCACACTGAAGGCATCATCTATGAATTAACACATGTGGAATTATATACTTAACAAAAAAGTGTGAAACAACTGAAAATATGTCTTATATTCTAGGTTCTTCAAAGTAGCCACCTTTTGCTTTTATGACTGCTTTGCACCCTCTTGGCATTCTCTTGATGAGCTTCAAGAGGTAGTCACCGGAAATGGTCTTCCAACAATCTTGAAAGAGTTCCCAGAGCTGCTTAGCACTTGTTGACCCTTTTGCCTTCACTCTGCGGTCCAGCTCACCCTAAACCATCTCGATTGGCTTCAGGTCTGGTGACTGTGGAGGCCAGGTCATCTGGCGTAGCACCCCATCACTCTCCTTCTTGGTCAAATAGCCCTTACACAGCCTGGAGGTGTGTTTGGGGTCATTGTCCTGTTGAAAAATAAATGATGGTCCAACTAAACGCAAACCGGATGGAATAGCATGCCGCTGCAAGATGCTGTGGTAGCCATGCTGGTTCAGTATGCCTTCAATTTTGAATAAATCCCCACCAGTGTCACCAGCAAAGCACCCCCACACCATCACACCTCCTCCTCCATGCTTCACGGTGGGAACCAGGCATGTAGAGTCCATCGATTCACCTTTTCTGCGTCGCACAAAGACACGGTGGTTGGAACCAAAGATCTCAAATTTGGACTCATCAGACCAAAGCACAGATTTCCCCTGGTCTAATGTCCATTCCTTGTGTTCTTTAGCCCAAACAAGTCTCTTCTGCTTGTTGTCTGTCCTTCGCAGTGGTTTCCTAGCAGCTATTTTACCATGAAGGCCTGCTGCACAAAGTCTCCTCTTGACAGTTGTTGTAGAGATGTGTCTGCTGCTAGAACTCTGTGTGGCATTGACCTGGTCTCTAATCTCAGCTACTGTTAACCTGCGATTTCTGAGGCTGGTGACTCGGATAAACTTATCCTCAGAAGCAGAGGTGACTCTTGGTCTTCCTTTCCTGGGGCGGTCCTCATGTGAGCCAGTTTCTTTGTAGGGCCTGATGGTTTTTGCAACTGCACTTGGGGACACTTTCAAAGTTTTCCCAATTTTTCGCACTGACTGACCTTCATTTCTTAAAGTAATGATGGCCACTCGTTTTTCTTTACTTAGCTGCTTTTTTCTTGCCATAATACAAATTCTAACAGCCTATTTAGTAGGACTATCAGCTGTGTATCCACCTGACTTCTGCACAACACAACTGATGGTCCCAATCTTATTTATAAGGCAAGAAATCCCACTTATTAAACCTGACAGGGCACACCTGTGAAGTGAAGACCATTTCCAGTGACTACCCCTTGAAGCTCATCAAGAGAATGCCAAGAGTGTGCAAAGCAGTCATCAAAGCGAAAGGTGGCTACTTTGAAGAACCTAGAATATAAGACATATTTTCAGTTGTTTCACACTTTTTTTATTAACTATATTATTCCACATGTGTTAATTCATAGTTTTGATGCCTTCAGTGTGAATGTACAATTTTCATAGTCATGAAAATACAGAAAAATCTTTAAATGAGAAGGTGTGTCCAAACTTTTGGTCTGTACTGTACATAGGGAGCAGTATTATAGTAGTTATATTCTTGTACATAGAGAGAAGTATTATAGGAGTTATATTCTTGTACATAGGGGCAGTATAATATTAGTTATATTCTTGTACATAGGGGGCAGTATTAGAGTAGTTATATTCTTGTACATAGAGAGAAGTATTATAGGAGTTATATTCTTGTACATAGGGGCAGTATAATATTAGTTATATTCTTGTACATAGGGGGCAGTATTAGAGTAGTTATATTCTTGTACATAGGGGGCAGTATTATGTTACTTATATTCTTGTACATATGGGGAAGTATTATAGTACCTATACTCCTGTACAAATGAGCAGTATTATAGGGACAGTATTATAGTAGTTATATTCTTGTACATAGGGGGCAGTATTATAGTAGTCATATTCTTGTACATAACAGCAGTTCTATAGTAGTTAAATTCTTGTACATAGGGGCAGTATTATAGTAGTTATATTCTTGTACATAGAAGCAGTATTATAGTAGTTATATTCTTGTACATAGGGAGCAGTATTATAGTAGTTATATTCTTGTACATAGGGGCAGTATTATATTAGTTATATTCTTGTACATAGGGGCAGTATTATATTAGTTATATTCTTGTACATAGTGGCAGTATTATAGTAGTTATATTCTGGTACATAGGGGGCAGTATTATATTAGTTATATTCTTGTACATAGGGGCAGTATTATAGTAGTTATATTCTTGTACATAGGGCGCAGTATTATAGTAGTCATATTCTTGTACATAACAGCAGTTTTATAGTAGTTATATTCTTGTACATAGGAGCAGTATTATAGTAGTTATATTCTTGTACATAGGAGCAGTATTATAGTAGTTATATTCTTGTATATAAGGAGCAGTATTATAGTAGTTATATTCTTGTACATAGGGGCCAATATTATAGTAGTTATATTCTTGTTCATAGTGGCAGTATTATAGTAGTTATACTCTTGTACATAGGAGTCGTATTATAATAGTTATATTCTTGTACATAGGAGCAGTATTATAGTAGTTATATTCTTGCACTTAGGAGCAGTATTATAGTAGTTATATTCTTTTACATAGGAGAAGTATTATAATAGTTATATTCTTGTACTTAGGAGCAGTATTATAGTAGTTATATTCTTGTACATAGGGGCAGTATTATAGTAGTTATATTCTTGTACATAGGGGCAGTATTATAGTAGTTATATTCTTGTACATAGGAGGCAGTATTATAGTAGTTATATTCTTGTAAATAAGACCAGTATAATAGTAGTTATATTCTTGTACATAGGAGCAGTATTGTAGTAGTTATATTCTTGTACATAGGGGCAGTATTATAGTAGTTATATTCTTGTACATAAGGCCAGTATTATAGTAGTTATATTCTTGTACATAGGAGCAGTATTATAGCAGTTATATTATTGTACATAGGGGACAGTATTATAGTAGCTATATTCTTGTACATAGGAGGCAGTATTATAGTAGTTATATTCTTGTACATAGGGGGCAGTATTATAGTAGTTATATTCTTGTACATAGGGGGCAGTATTATAGTAGTTATATTCTTGTACATAGGGGGCAGTATTATAGTAGCTATATTCTTGTACATAGGGGGCAGTATTATAGTAGTCATATTCTTGTACATAGGGGCAGTATTATAGTAGTTATATTCTTGTACATAGAAGCAGTATTATAGCAGTTATATTGTTGTACATAGGGAGCAGTATTATAGTAGTTATATACTTGTACATAGGAGCAGTATTATAGTAGTTATATTCTTGTACATAGAAGCAGTATTATAGTAGTTATATTCTTGTACATAGGGAGCAGTATTATAGTAGTTATATTCTTGTACATAGGGGCAGTATTATATTAGTTATATTCTTGTACATAGGGGCAGTATTATATTAGTTATATTCTTGTACATAGGGGCAGTATTATAGTAGTTATATTCTTGTATATAAGGAGCAGTATTATAGTAATTATATTCTTGTACATAGGGGGCAATATTATAGTAGTTATATTCTTGTACATAGGGGGCAGTAGTATAGTAGTTATATTCTTGTACATAAGGGCAGTATTATAGTAGTTATATTCTTGTACATAAATGGCAGAATTATAGTAGTTATATTATTGTACATATTGGGCAGTATTATAGTAGTTATATTCTTGTACATAGGGGCAGTATTATAGTAGTTATATTCTTGTATATAGGGGCAGTATTATAGTAGTTATATTCTTTTATATAGGAGCAGTATTATAGCAGTTATATTCTTGTACATAGGGACAGTATTACAGTAGTTATATTCTTGTACATAGGGGCAGTATTATTGTAGTTATATTCTTGTACATAGGGGCAGTATTATGGTAGTTATTTTCTTGTACATAGGGGCAGTATTATAGTACCTATATTCTTGTACATAGGGGGCAGTATTATAGTACCTATATTCCTGTACAAATTAGCAGTATTATAGGAGCAGTATTATAGTAGTTATATTCTTGTACATAGGGGGCAGCAATATAGTAGTCATATTCTTGTACATAACAGCAGTTTTATAGTAGTTATATTCTTGTATATAGCGGGCAATATTATAGTAGTTATATTCTTGTACATAATGGGCAGTATTATAGTAGTAATATTCTTGTACATAGGGGCAGTATTATAGTAGTTATATTCTTGTACATAGGGAGCAGTATTATAGTAGTTATATTCTTGTACATAGGGGCAGTATTATAGTAGTTATAATCTTGTACGTAGGAACAGTATTATAGTAGTTATATTCTTGTACATAGGGGCCAATATTATAGTAGTTATATTCTTTTACATAGGAGCAGTATTATAGTAGTTATATTCTTGTACATAGGGGCCAATATTATAGTAGTTATATTCTTGTACATAGGAGCAGTATTATAGTAGTTATATTCTTGTACATAGGGGGCAATATTATAGTAGTTGTATTCTTGTACATAGGAGCAGTATTATAGTAGTTATATTCTTGCACTTAGGAACAGTATTATAGTAGTTATATTCTTTTACATAGGAGAAGTATTATAATAGTTATATTCTTGTACTTAGGAGCAGTATTATAGTAGTTATATTCTTGTACATAGGGGCAGTATTATAGTAGTTATATTCTTGTTCATAGGATCAGTATTATAGTAGTTATATTCTTGTACATAGGGGCCAATATTATAGTAGTTATATTCTTTTACATAGGAGCAGTATTATAGTAGTTATATTCTTGTACATAGGGGCCAATATTATAGTAGTTATATTCTTGTACATAGGAGCAGTATTATAGTAGTTATATTCTTGTACATAGGGGGCAATATTATAGTAGTTGTATTCTTGTACATAGGAGCAGTATTATAGTAGTTATATTCTTGCACTTAGGAACAGTATTATAGTAGTTATATTCTTTTACATAGGAGAAGTATTATAATAGTTATATTCTTGTACTTAGGAGCAGTATTATAGTAGTTATATTCTTGTACATAGGGGCAGTATTATAGTAGTTATATTCTTGTACATAGGGGCAGTATTATAGTAGTTATATTCTTGTACATAGTAGGCAGTATTATAGTAGTTATATTCTTGTACATAAGACCAGTATAATAGTAGTTATATTCTTGTACATAGGAGCAGTATTGTAGTAGTTATATTCTTGTACATAGGGGCAGTATTATAGTAGTTATATTCTTGTACATAAGGCCAGTATTATAGTAGTTATATTCTTGTACATAGGAGCAGTATTATAGCAGTTATATTATTGTACATAGGGGACAGTATTATAGTAGCTATATTCTTGTACATAGGAGGCAGTATTATAGTAGTTATATTCTTGTACATAGGGGGCAGTATTATAGTAGTTATATTCTTGTACATAGGGGGCAGTATTATAGTAGTTATATTGTTGTACATAGGGAGCAGTATTATAGTAGTTATATACTTGTACATAGGAGCAGTATTATAGTAGTTATATTCTTGTACATAGAAGCAGTATTATAGTTGTTATATTCTTGTACATAGGGAGCAGTATTATAGTAGTTATATTCTTGTACATAGGGGCAGTATTATATTAGTTATATTCTTGTACATAGGGGCAGTATTATATTAGTTATATTCTTGTACATAGGGGCAGTATTATAGTAGTTATATTCTTGTATATAAGGAGCAGTATTATAGTAATTATATTCTTGTACATAGGGGGCAATATTATAGTAGTTATATTCTTGTACATAGGGGGCAGTAGTATAGTAGTTATATTCTTGTACATAAGGGCAGTATTATAGTAGTTATATTCTTGTACATAAAAGGCAGAATTATAGTAGTTATATTATTGTACATATTGGGCAGTATTATAGTAGTTATATTCTTGTACATAGGGGCAGTATTATAGTAGTTATATTCTTGTATATAGGGGCAGTATTATAGTAGTTATATTCTTGTATATAGGAGCAGTATTATAGCAGTTATATTCTTGTACATAGGGGGCAGTATTATAGTACCTATATTCCTGTACAAATTAGCAGTATTATAGGAGCAGTATTATAGTAGTTATATTCTTGTACATAGGGGGCAGCAATATAGTAGTCATATTCTTGTACATAACAGCAGTTTTATAGTAGTTATATTCTTGTATATAGCGGGCAATATTATAGTAGTTATATTCATGTACATAGGGGGCAGTATTATAGTAGTAATATTCTTGTACATAGGGGCAGTATTATAGTAGTTATATTCTTGTACATAGGGAGCAGTATTATAGTAGTTATATTCTTGTACATAGGGGCAGTATTATAGTAGTTATAATCTTGTACGTAGGAACAGTATTATAGTAGTTATATTCTTGTACATAGGGGCCAATATTATAGTAGTTATATTCTTGTTCATAGGAGCAGTATTATAGTAGTTATATTCTTGTACATAGGGTCCAATATTATAGTAGTTATATTCTTGTACATAGGAGCAGTATTATAGTAGTTGTATTCTTGTACATAGGGGCAGTATTATAGTAGTCATATTCTTGTATATAAGGAGCAGTATTATAGTAATTATATTCTTGTATATAGGGGGCAGGATTATAGTAGAAATATTCTTGTACATAGGAGCAGTATTATAGTCGTTATAATCTTGTACGTAGGAACAGTATTATAGTACTTTTATTCTTGCATGTAGGGGGCAGTATTATAGTAGTTATATTCTTGTACATAGGGGCAGTATTATATTAGTTTTATTCTTGCACATAGGAGCAGTATTATCGTAGTTATATTCTTTTACATAAGGCCAGTATTATAGTAGTTATATTCTTGTAGATAGGGAGCAGTATTATAGCAGTTATATTCTTGTACATAAGGGAAGTATTATAGTAGTTATATTCTTGTACATGGGAGCAGTATTATAGTAGTTATATTCTTGTACATAGGGGCAGTATTATAGTAGTTATATACTTGTACATAGGGGCAGTATTATATTAGCTATATTCTTGTACATAGGGGCAGTATTATAGTAGTTATATTCTGGTACATAGGGGGCAGTATTATATTAGTTATATTCTTGTACATAAGGGAAGTATTATAGTAGTTATATTCTTGTACATAGGGAGTAGTATTATAGCAGTTATATTCTTGTACATAAGGGAAGTATTATAGTAGTTATATTTTTGTACATGGGAGCAGTATTATAGTAGTTATATTCTTGTACATAGGGGCTGTATTATAGTAGTTATATACTTGTACATAGGGGCAGTATTATATTAGCTATATTCTTGTACATAGGGGCAGTATTATAGTAGTTATATTCTGGTACATAGGGGCAGTATTATATTAGTTATATTCTTGTACATAGGGGCAGTATTATAGTAGTTATATTCCGGTACATAGGGGGCAGTATTATAGTAGTTATATTCTTGTACATAGGAGCAGTATTATAGCAGTTATATTCTTGTACATAGGGGCAGTACTATAGTAGTTATATTCTTGTACATAGGGAGCAGTATTATAGTAGTTATATTCTTGTAAATAGAGAGCAGTATTATAGGAGTTATATTCTTGTACATAGGGGCAGTATTATATTAGTTATATTCTTGTACATAGGGGGCAGCATTAGAGTAGTTATATTCTTGTACATAGGGGTCAGTATTATGGTAGTTATATTCTTGTACATATGGGGCAGTATTCCTGTACAAATGAGCAGTATTATAGGGGCAGTATTATAGTAGTTATATTCTTGTTCATAGGGGGCAGTATTATAATAGTCGTATTCTTGTACATAACAGCAGTTCTATAGTAGTTAAATTCTTGTACATAGGGAATGTATTATAGTAGTTATATTCTTGCACATAGGAGCAGTATTATAACAGTTATATTCTTGTACATAGGGGCAGTATTATAGTAGTTATGTTCTTGTACATAGAAGCAGTATTATAGTAGTTATATTCTTTTACATAGGGAGCAGTATTATAGTAGTTATATTCTTGTACATAGGGGCAGTATTATATTAGTTATATTCTTGTACATAGGGGCAGTATTTTATTAGTTATATTCTTGTACATAGGGGCAGTATTATAGTAGTTATATTCTGGTACATAGGGGGCAGTATTATATTAGTTATATTCTTGTACCTAGGGGCAGTATTATATTACTTATATTCCGGTACATAGGGGGAAGTATTATAGTAGTTATATTCTTGTACATAGGAGCAGTATTATAGCAGTTATATTCTTGTAAATAGGGGCAATATTATAGTAATTATATTCATGTACGGTACCGACCAAAAGTTTGGACACACCTTCTCATTTAAAGATTTTTCTGTATTTTCATGACTATGAAAATTGTACATTCACACTGAAGGCATCATCTATGAATTAACACATGTGGAATTATATACTTAACAAAAAAGTGTGAAACAACTGAAAATATGTCTTATATTCTAGGTTCTTCAAAGTAGCCACCTTATGCTTTTTTGACTGCTTTGCACCCTCTTGGCATTCTCTTGATGAGCTTCAAGAGGTAGTCACCGGAAATGGTCTTCCAACAATCTTGAAAGAGTTCCCAGAGCTGCTTAGCACTTGTTGACCCTTTTGCCTTCACTCTGCGGTCCAGCTCACCCTAAACCATCTCGATTGGCTTCAGGTCTGGTGACTGTGGAGGCCAGGTCATCTGGCGTAGCACCCCATCACTCTCCTTCTTGGTCAAATAGCCCTAACACAGCCTGGAGATGTGTTTGGGGTCATTGTCCTGTTGAAAAATAAATGATGGTCCAACTAAACGCAAACCGGATGGAATAGCATGCCGCTACAAGATGCTGTGGTAGCCATGCTGGTTCAGTATGCCTTCAATTTTGAATAAATCCCCACCAGTGTCACCAGCAAAGCACCCCCACACCATCACACCTCCTCCCCCATGCTTCACGGTGGGAACCAGGCATGTAGAGTCCATCGATTCACCTTTTCTGCGTCGCACAAAGACACGGTGGTTGGAACCAAAGATCTCAAATTTGGACTCATCAGACCAAAGCACAGATTTCCACTGGTCTAATGTCCATTCCTTGTGTTCTTTAGCCCAAACAAGTCTCTTCTGCTTGTTGTCTGTCCTTCGCAGTGGTTTCCTAGCAGCTATTTTACCATGAAGGCCTGCTGCACAAAGTCTCCTCTTGACAGTTGTTGTAGAGATGTGTCTGCTGCTAGAACTCTGTGTGGCATTGACCTGGTCTCTAATCTCAGCTACTGTTAACCTGCTATTTCTGAGGCTGGTGACTCGGATAAACTTATCCTCAGAAGCAGAGGTGACTCTTGGTCTTCCTTTCCTGGGGCGGTCCTCATGTGAGCCAGTTTCTTTGTAGGGCCTGATGGTTTTTGCAACTGCACTTGGGGACACTTTCAAAGTTTTCCCAATTTTTCGCACTGACTGACCTTCATTTCTTAAAGTAATGATGGCCACTCGTTTTTCTTTACTTAGCTGCTTTTTTCTTGCCATAATACAAATTCTAACAGCCTATTTAGTAGGACTATCAGCTGTGTATCCACCTGACTTCTGCACAACACAACTGATGGTCCCAATCCCATTTATAAGGCAAGAAATCCCACTTATTAAACCTGACAGGGCACACCTGTGAAGTGAAGACCATTTCCAGTGACTACCCCTTGAAGCTCATCAAGAGAATGCCAAGAGTGTGCAAAGCAGTCATCAAAGCGAAAGGTGGCTACTTTGAAGAACCTAGAATATAAGACATATTTTCAGTTGTTTCACACTTTTTTTATTAACTATATTATTCCACATGTGTTAATTCATAGTTTTGATGCCTTCAGTGTGAATGTACAATTTTCATAGTCATGAAAATACAGAAAAATCTTTAAATGAGAAGGTGTGTCCAAACTTTTGGTCTGTACTGTACATAGGGAGCAGTATTATAGTAGTTATATTTTTGTACATAGAGAGAAGTATTATAGGAGTTATATTCTTGTACATAGGGGCAGTATAATATTAGTTATATTCTTGTACATAGGGGGCAGTATTAGAGTAGTTATATTCTTGTACATAGAGAGAAGTATTATAGGAGTTATATTCTTGTACATAGGGGCAGTATAATATTAGTTATATTCTTGTACATAGGGGGCAGTATTAGAGTAGTTATATTCTTGTACATAGGGGGCAGTATTATGGTAGTTATATTCTTGTACATATGGGGAAGTATTATAGTACCTATACTCCTGTACAAATGAGCAGTATTATAGGGACAGTATTATAGTAGTTATATTCTTGTACATAGGGGGCAGTATTATAGTAGTCATATTCTTGTACATAACAGCAGTTCTATAGTAGTTAAATTCTTGTACATAGGGGCAGTATTATAGTAGTTATATTCTTGTACATAGAAGCAGTATAATAGTAGTTATATTCTTGTACATAGGGAGCAGTATTATAGTAGTTATATTCTTGTACATAGGGGCAGTATTATATTAGTTATATTCTTGTACATAGGGGCAGTATTATATTAGTTATATTCTTGTACATAGTGGCAGTATTATAGTAGTTATATTCTGGTACATAGGGGGCAGTATTATATTAGTTATATTCTTGTACATAGGGGCAGTATTATAGTAGTTATATTCTTGTACATAGGGCGCAGTATTATAGTAGTCATATTCTTGTACATAACAGCAGTTTTATAGTAGTTATATTCTTGTACATAGGAGCAGTATTATAGTAGTTATATTCTTGTACATAGGAGCAATATTATAGTAGTTATATTCTTGTATATAAGGAGCAGTATTATAGTAGTTATATTCTTGTACATAGGGGCCAATATTATAGTAGTTATATTCTTGTTCATAGGAGCAGTATTATAGTAGTTATATTCTTGTATATAAGGAGCAGTATTATAGTAGTTATATTCTTGTACATAGGGGCCAATATTATAGTAGTTATATTCTTGTTCATAGGAGCAGTATTATAGTAGTTATACTCTTGTACATAGGAGTCGTATTATAATAGTTATATTCTTGTACATAGGAGCAGTATTATAGTAGTTATATTCTTGCACTTAGGAGCAGTATTATAGTAGTTATATTCTTTTACATAGAAGAAGTATTATAATAGTTATATTCTTGTACTTAGGAGCAGTATTATAGTAGTTATATTCTTGTACATAGGGGCAGTATTATAGTAGTTATATTCTTGTACATAGGGGCAGTATTATAGTAGTTATATTCTTGTACATAGGAGGCAGTATTATAGTAGTTATATTCTTGTAAATAAGACCAGTATAATAGAAGTTATATTCTTGTACATAGGAGCAGTATTGTAGTAGTTATATTCTTGTACATAGGGGCAGTATTATAGTAGTTATGTTCTTGTACATAAGGCCAGTATTATAGTAGTTATATTCTTGTACATAGGAGCAGTATTATAGCTGTTATATTATTGTACATAGGGGACAATATTATAGTAGCTATATTCTTGTACATAGGAGGCAGTATTATAGTAGTTATATTCTTGTACATAGGGGGCAGTATTATAGTAGTTATATTCTTGTACATAGGGGGCAGTATTATAGTAGTTATATTCTTGTACATAGGGGGCAGTATTATAGTAGCTATATTCTTGTACATAGGGGGCAGTATTATAGTAGTCATATTCTTGTACATAGGGGCAGTATTATAGTAGTTATATTCTTGTACATAGAAGCAGTATTATAGCAGTTATATTGTTGTACATAGGGAGCAGTATTAGAGTAGTTATATACTTGTACATAGGAGCAGTATTATAGTAGTTATATTCTTGTACATAGAAGCAGTATTATAGTAGTTATATTCTTGTACATAGGGAGCAGTATTATAGTAGTTATATTCTTGTACATAGGGGCAGTATTATATTAGTTATATTCTTGTACATAGGGGCAGTATTATATTAGTTATATTCTTGTACATAGGGGCAGTATTATAGTAGTTATATTCTTGTATATAAGGAGCAGTATTATAGTAATTATATTCTTGTACATAGGGGGCAATATTATAGTAGTTATATTCTTGTACATAGGGGGCAGTAGTATAGTAGTTATATTCTGGTACATAGGGGGCAGTATTATATTAGTTATATTCTTGTACATAGGGGCAGTATTATAGTAGTTATATTCTTGTACATAGGGCGCAGTATTATAGTAGTCATATTCTTGTACATAACAGCAGTTTTATAGTAGTTATATTCTTGTACATAGGAGCAGTATTATAGTAGTTATATTCTTGTACATAGGAGCAGTATTATAGTAGTTATATTCTTGTATATAAGGAGCAGTATTATAGTAGTTATATTCTTGTACATAGGGGCCAATATTATAGTAGTTATATTCTTGTTCATAGGAGCAGTATTATAGTAGTTATATTCTTGTATATAAGGAGCAGTATTATAGTAGTTATATTCTTGTACATAGGGGCCAATATTATAGTAGTTATATTCTTGTTCATAGGAGCAGTATTATAGTAGCTATACTCTTGTACATAGGAGTCGTATTATAATAGTTATATTCTTGTACATAGGAGCAGTATTATAGTAGTTATATTCTTGCACTTAGGAGCAGTATTATAGTAGTTATATTCTTTTACATAGGAGAAGTATTATAATAGTTATATTCTTGTACTTAGGAGCAGTATTATAGTAGTTATATTCTTGTACATAGGGGCAGTATTATAGTAGTTATATTCTTGCACTTAGGAGTAGTATTATAGTAGTTATATTCTTTTACATAGGAGAAGTATTATAATAGTTATATTCTTGTACTTAGGAGCAGTATTATAGTAGTTATATTCTTGTACATAGGGGCAGTATTATAGTAGTTATATTCTTGTACATAGGGGCAGTATTATAGTAGTTATATTCTTGTACATAGGAGGCAGTATTATAGTAGTTATATTCTTGTAAATAAGACCAGTATAATAGTAGTTATGTTCTTGTACATAGGAGCAGTATTGTAGTAGTTATATTCTTGTACATAGGGGCAGTATTATAGTAGTTATGTTCTTGTACATAAGGCCAGTATTATAGTAGTTATATTCTTGTACATAGGAGCAGTATTATAGCAGTTATATTATTGTACATAGGGGACAGTATTATAGTAGCTATATTCTTGTACATAGGAGGCAGTATTATAGTAGTTATATTCTTGTACATAGGGGGCAGTATTATAGTAGTTATATTCTTGTACATAGGGGGCAGTATTATAGTAGTTATATTCTTGTACATAGGGGGCAGTATTATAGTAGCTATATTCTTGTACATAGGGGGCAGTATTATAGTAGTCATATTCTTGTACATAGGGGCAGTATTATAGTAGTTATATTCTTGTACATAGAAGCAGTATTATAGTAGTTATATTGTTGTACATAGGGAGCAGTATTATAGTAGTTATATTCTTGTACATAGGAGCAGTATTATAGTAGTTATATTCTTGTACATAGAAGCAGTATTATAGTAGTTATATTCTTGTACATAGGGAGCAGTATTATAGTAGTTATATTCTTGTACATAGGGGCAGTATTATATTAGTTATATTCTTGTACATAGGGGCAGTATTATATTAGTTATATTCTTGTACATAGGGGCAGTATTATAGTAGTTATATTCTTGTATATAAGGAGCAGTATTATAGTAATTATATTCTTGTACATAGGGGGCAATATTATAGTAGTTATATTCTTGTACATAGGGGGCAGTAGTATAGTAGTTATATTCTTGTACATAAGGGCAGTATTATAGTAGTTATATTCTTGTACATAAAAGACAGAATTATAGTAGTTATATTATTGTACATATTGGGCAGTATTATAGTAGTTATATTCTTGTACATAGGGGCAGTATTATAGTAGTTATATTCTTGTATATAGGGGCAGTATTATAGTAGTTATATTCTTGTATATAGGAGCAGTATTATAGCAGTTATATTCTTGTACATAGGGACAGTATTACAGTAGTTATATTCTTGTACATAGGGGCAGTATTATTGTAGTTATATTCTTGTACATAGGGGCAGTATTATGGTAGTTATTTTCTTGTACATAGGGGCAGTATTATAGTACCTATATTCTTGTACATAGGGGGCAGTATTATAGTACCTATATTCCTGTACAAATTAGCAGTATTATAGGAGCAGTATTATAGTAGTTATATTCTTGTACATAGGGGGCAGCAATATAGTAGTCATATTCTTGTACATAACAGCAGTTTTATAGTAGTTATATTCTTGTATATAGCGGGCAATATTATAGTAGTTATATTCTTGTACATAATGGGCAGTATTATAGTAGTAATATTCTTGTTCATAGGGGCAGTATTATAGTAGTTATATTCTTGTACATAGGGAGCAGTATTATAGTAGTTATATTCTTGTACATAGGGGCAGTATTATAGTAGTTATAATCTTGTACGTAGGAACATTATTATAGTAGATATATTCTTGTACATAGGGGCCAATATTATAGTAGTTATATTCTTGTTCATAGGAGCAGTATTATAGTAGTTATATTCTTGTACATAGGGGCCAATATTATAGTAGTTATATTCTTGTACATAGGAGCAGTATTATAGTAGTTATATTCTTGTGCATAGGGGCCAATATTATAGTAGTTATATTCTTGTACATAGGAGCAGTATTATAGTAGTTATATTCTTGTACATAGGGGGCAATATTATAGTAGTTGTATTCTTGTACATAGGAGCAGTATTATAGTAGTTATATTCTTGCACTTAGGAACAGTATTATAGTAGTTATATTCTTTTACATAGGAGAAGTATTATAATAGTTATATTCTTGTACTTAGGAGCAGTATGATAGTAGTTATATTCTTGTACATAGGGGCAGTATTATAGTAGTTATATTCTTGTACATAGGGGCAGTATTATAGTAGTTATATTCTTGTACATAGGAGGCAGTATTATAGTAGTTATATTCTTGTACATAAGACCAGTATAATAGTAGTTATATTCTTGTATATAGGAGCAGTATTGTAGTAGTTATATTCTTGTACATAGGGGCAGTATTATAGTAGTTATATTCTTGTACATAAGGCCAGTATTATAGTAGTTATATTCTTGTACATAGGAGCAGTATTATAGCAGTTATATTATTGTACATAGGGGACAGTATTATAGTAGCTATATTCTTGTACATAGGAGGCAGTATTATAGTAGTTATATTCTTGTACATAGGGGGCAGTATTATAGTAGTTATATTCTTGTACATAGGGGGCAGTATTATAGTAGTTATATTCTTGTACATAGGGGGCAGTATTATAGTAGCTATATTCTTGTACATAGGGGGCAGTATTATAGTAGTCATATTCTTGTACATAGGGGCAGTATTATAGTAGTTATATTCTTGTACATAGAAGCAGTATTATAGCAGTTATATTGTTGTACATAGGGAGCAGTATTATAGTAGTTATATACTTGTACATAGGAGCAGTATTATAGTAGTTATATTCTTATACATAGAAGCAGTATTATAGTAGTTATATTCTTGTACATAGGGAGCAGTATTATAGTAGTTATATTCTTGTACATAGGGGCAGTATTATATTAGTTATATTCTTGTACATAGGGGCAGTATTATATTAGTTATATTCTTGTACATAGGGGCAGTATTATAGTAGTTATATTCTTGTATATAAGGAGCAGTATTATAGTAATTATATTCTTGTACATAGGGGTCAATATTATAGTAGTTATATTCTTATACATAGGGGGCAGTAGTATAGTAGTTATATTCTTGTACATAAGGGCAGTATTATAGTAGTTATATTCTTGTACATAAAAGACAGAATTATAGTAGTTATATTATTGTACATATTGGGCAGTATTATAGTAGTTATATTCTTGTACATAGGGGCAGTATTATAGTAGTTATATTCTTGTATATAGGGGCAGTATTATAGTAGTTATATTCTTGTATATAGGAGCAGTATTATAGCAGTTATATTCTTGTACATAGGGACAGTATTATAGTAGTTATATTCTTGTACATAGGGGCAGTATTATTGTAGTTATATTCTTGTACATAGGGGCAGTATTATGGTAGTTATTTTCTTGTACATAGGGGCAGTATTATAGTACCTATATTCTTGTACATAGGGGGCAGTATTATAGTACCTATATTCCTGTACAAATTAGCAGTATTATAGGAGCAGTATTATAGTAGTTATATTCTTGTACATAGGGGGCAGCAATATAGTAGTCATATTCTTGTACATAACAGCAGTTTTATAGTAGTTATATTCTTGTATATAGCGGGCAATATTATAGTAGTTATATTCTTGTACATAGGGGGCAGTATTATAGTAGTAATATTCTTGTACATAGGGGCAGTATTATAGTAGTTATATTCTTGTACATAGGGAGCAGTATTATAGTAGTTATATTCTTGTACATAGGGGCAGTATTATAGTAGTTATAATCTTGTACGTAGGAACAGTATTATAGTAGTTATATTCTTGTACATAGGGGCCAATATTATAGTAGTTATATTCTTGTTCATAGGAGCAGTATTATAGTAGTTATATTCTTGTACATAGGGGCCAATATTATAGTAGTTATATTCTTGTACATAGGAGCAGTATTATAGTAGTTATATTCTTGTACATAGGGGCCAATATTATAGTAGTTATATTCTTGTACATAGGAGCAGTATTATAGTAGTTATATTCTTGTACATAGGGGGCAATATTATAGTAGTTGTATTCTTGTACATAGGAGCAGTATTATAGTAGTTATATTCTTGTACATAGGGAGCAGTATTATAGTAGTTATATTCTTGTTCATAGGGGCCAATATTATAGTAGTTATATTCTTGTACATAGGGGCCAATATTATAGTAGTTATATTCTTGTATATAGGAGCAGTATTATAGTAGTTATATTCTTGTATATAGGAGCAGTATTATAGTAGTTATATTCTTGTATATAGGAGCAGTATTATAGTAGTTATATTCTTGTACATAGGGACAGTATTACAGTAATTATATTCTTGTACATAGGGGGCAGTATTATAGTAGTTATATTCTTGTACATAGGGACAGTATTACAGTAATTATATTCTTGTACATAGGGGGCAGTATTATAGTAGTTATATTCTTGTACATAGGGGGCAGTATTAGAGTAGCTATATTCTTGTACATAGGGGGCAGTATTATGGTAGTTATATTCTTGTACATATGGGGCAGTATTATAGTACCTATACTCCTGTACAAATGAGCAGTATTATAGGGACAGTATTATAGTAGTTATATTCTTGTACATAGGGGGCAGTATTATAGTAGTCATATTCTTTTACATAACAGCAGTTCTATAGTAGTTAAATTCTTGTACATAGGGGCAGTATTATAGTAGTTATATTCTTGTACATAGGGAGCAGTATTATAGTAGTTATATTCTTGTACATAGGGGCAGTATTATATTAGTTATATTCTTGTACATAGGGGCAGTATTATATTAGTTATATTCTTGTACATAGGGGCAGTATTATAGTAGTTATATTCTGTTACATAGGGGGCAGTATTATATTAGTTATATTCTTGTACATAGGGGCAGTATTATAGTAGTTATATTCCTGTACATAGGGGGCAGTATTATAGTAGTTATATTGTTGTACATAACAGCAGTTTTATAGTAGTTATATTCTTGTACATAGGAGCAGTATTATAGTAGTTATATTCTTGTACATAGGAGCAGTATTATAGTAGTTATATTCTTGTATATAAGGAGCAGTATTATAGTAGTTATATTCTTGTACATAGGGGCCAATATTATAGTAGCTATATTCTTGTTCATAGTGGCAGTATTATAGTAGTTATACTCTTGTACATAGGAGTCGTATTATAATAGTTATATTCTTGTACATAGGAGCAGTATTATAGTAGTTATATTCTTGCACTTAGGAGCAGTATTATAGTAGTTATATTATTTTACATAGGAGAAGGATTATAATAGTTATATTCTTGTACATAGGAGCAGTATTATAGTAGTTATATTCTTGTACATAAGACCAGTATAATAGTAGTTATATTCTTGTACATGGGAGCAGTATTGTAGTAGTTATATTCTTGTACATAGGGGCAGTATTATAGTAGTTATATTCTTGTACATAAGGCCAGTATTATAGTAGTTATATTCTTGTACATAGGAGCAGTATTATAGCAGTTATATTCTTGTACATAGGGGACAGTATTATAGTAGCTATTTTCTTGTACATAGGGGGCAGTATTATAGTAGTTATATTCTTGTACATAGGGGGCAGTATTATAGTAGTTATATTCTTGTACATAGGGGGCAGTATTATAGTAGTTATATTCTTGTACATAGGGGGCAGTATTATAGTAGCTATATTCTTGCACATAGGGGGCAGTATTATAGTAGTTATATTCTTGTACATAGGGGCAGTATTATAGTAGTTATATTCTTGTACATAGAAGCAGTATTATAGCAGTTATATTGTACATAGGAGCAGTCTTATAGTAGTTATATTCTTGTACACAGGAGCAGTATTATAGTAGTTATATTCTTGTACATAGAAGCAGTATTATAGTAGTTATATTCTTGTACATAGGGAGCAGTATTATAGTAGTTATATTCTTGTACATAGGGGCAGTATTATATTAGTTGTATTCTTGTACATAGGGGCAGTATTATAGTAGTTATATTCTTGTACATAGGGGCAGTATTATAGTAGTTATATTCTTGTACATAGGGGCAGTATTATAGTAGTTATATTCTTGTATATAGGGGCAGTATTATAGTAGTTATATTCTTGTATATAGGAGCAGTATTATGGTAGTTATATTCTTGTACATAGGGACAGTATTACAGTAGTTATATTCTTGTACATAGGGGCAGTATTATTGTAGTTATATTCTTGTACATAGGGGCAGTATTATGGTAGTTATATTCTTGTACATAGGGGGCAGTATTATAGTACCTATATTCCTGTACAAATTAGCAGTATTATATTCTTGTACATAGGGAGCTGTCTTATAGTAGTTATTATCTTGTACGTAGGAACAGTATTATAGTAGTTTTATTCTTGCACGCAGGGGGCTGTATTATAGTAGTTATATTCTTGTACATATGGGCAGTATTATACTAGTTTTATTCTTACACATAGGAGCAGTATTATAGTAGTTATATTCTTGTACATAGAGGCCAATATTATAGCAGTTATATTCTTGTATATAGGGGCAGTATTATAGTAGTAATATTCTTGTTCATAGTGGCAGTATTATAGTAGTAATATTATTGTTAATAAGGCCAGTATTATAGTGTTATATTCTTGCACTTAGGAGCAGTATTATAGTAGTTATATTCTTGTAAATAGAGGCCAATATTATAGTTGCTATATTCTTGTTCATAGGGGCAGCATTATAGTTTTTATATTCTCGTACATAGTGGCCAGCATTATAGTAGTTATATTCTTGCTCATAGGGGCAGTATTATAGTAGTTATATTCTTGTACATAGGAGCAGTATTATAGTAGTTATATTCTTGCACTTAGGAGCAGTATTATAGTAGTTATATTTTTGTACATAGGAGCAGTATTAAAGTAGTTATAGTCTTGTACATAGGAGCAGTATTATAGTAGTTATATTCTTGTACATAGGAGGCAGTATTATATTACTTATATTCTTGTACATAGGGGCCAATATTATAGTATTTATATTCTTGTACATAGGGAGCAGTATTATAGTAGTTATATTCTTGTACATAGGAGCAGTATTATAGTAGTTATATTCTTGTACATAAGGCCAGTATTATAGTAGTTATATTCTTGTACATAAGGCCAGTATTATAGTAGTTATATTCTTGTACATTGGAGCAGTATTATAGCAGTTATATTCTTGTACATAGATAGCAGTATTATAGGAGTTATATTCTTGTACCTAGGGGCAATATTATATTAGTTTTATTCTTGTACATAGGGGCAGTATTATAGTAGTTATATTCTTGTACATAGGGGGCACTATTATAGTAGTTATATTCTTGTACATAGGGGCCAATATTATAGTTGTTATATTCTTGTACATAGGAGAAGTAATATAGTAGTTATATTCTTGTACATAGAAGCAGTATTATACTAGTTATATTCTTGTACATAGGGGGCAGTATTATAGTAGTTATATTCTTGTACATAGGGAGCAGTATTATAGTAGTTATATTCTTGTACATAGGGAGCTGTATTATAGTAGTTATATTCTTGTACATAGTGAGCAGTATTACTGTAGTCATATTCTTGTACATAGGGACCAATATTATAGTAGTCATTTTCTCGTACATAGAGAGCAGTATTATATTTGTTATATTCTTGGACATAGGGGCAGTATTATAGTATTTATATTCTTGTACATAGGTGGCAGTATTATAGTAGCTATATTCTTGTACATAGGGGGCAGTATTATAGTAGTTATATTCTTGTATATAGGAGCAGTATTATAGTAGTTATATTCTTGTACATAGGGGCCAATATTATAGAAGTTATTTTCTCGTACATAGAGAGCAGTTTTATATTTGTTATATTCTTGTACATAGGGGCATTATTATAGTATTTATATTCTTGTACATAGGGGGCAGTATTATAGTAGCTATATTCTTGTACATAGGGGGCAGTATTATAGTAGTTATATTCTTGTATATAGGGGCAGTATTATAGTAGTTATAGTCTAATACATAGGTGGAAGTTTTATAGTAGTCATATTCTTGTACGTAGGAGCAGTATTATAGTAGTCATATTCTTGTACATAGTAGAAGTATTATAGTCGTTATATTCTTGTACATAGGGGGCAGTATTATAGTAGTTATATTCTTGTACATAAGGCCAGTATTATAGTAGTTATATTCTTGTACATAGGGAACAGTATTATAGCAGGTATATTCTTGTACATAGGGGCAGTATTATAGTAGTTATATTCTTATACATAACGCCAGTATTATAGTAGTTATATTCTTGTACATAGGAGCAGTAATATAGTAGTTATATTCTATTACATAAGGCCAGTATTATAGTAGTTATATTCTTGTACATAGGGGCAGTATTATAGTAGCTATATTCTTGTACATAAGGGGCAGTATTATAGTAGTTATATTCTTGTATATAGGTGCAGTATTATAGTAGTTATATTCTTTTACATAGGGAGCAGTATTATAGTAGTTATATTCTTGTACATAGGGAGCTGTATTATAGTAGTTATATTCTTGTACATAGTGAGCAGTATTACAGTAGTCATATTCTTGTACATAGGGGCCAATATTATAGTAGTTATTTTCTCGTACATAGAGAGCAGTATTATATTTGTTATATTCTTGGACATAGGGGCAGTATTATAGCATTTATATTCTTGTACATAGGGGGCAGTATTATAGTTGTTATATTCTTATACATAGGAGCAGTATTATAGTAGTTATATTCTTCTACGTAGGAGCAGTATTATAGTAGTTATATTCTTGTACATAGGGGGCAGTATTATGGTAGTTATATTCTTGTATATAGGAGCAGTAATATAGTAGTTATATTCTTGTACATAGGGGCCAATATTATAGTAGTTATTTTCTCGTACATAGAGAGCAGTATTATATTTGTTATATTCTTGTACATAGGGGCAGTATTATAGTATTTATATTCTTGTACATAGGGGGCAGTATTATAGTAGCTATATTCTTGTACATAGGGGGCAGTGTTATGGTAGTTATATTCTTGTATATAGGAGCAGTATTATAGTAGTTATATTCTTGTACATAGGGGCCAATATTATAGTAGTTATTTTCTCGTACATAGAGAGCAGTATTATATTTGTTATATTCTTGTACATAGGGGCAGTATTATAGTATTTATATTCTTGTACATAGGGGGCAGTATTATAGTAGCTATATTCTTGTACATAGGGGCCAATATTATAGTAGTTATTTTCTCGTACATAGAGAGCAGTATTATATTTGTTATATTCTTGGACATAGGGGCAGTATTATAGCATTTATATTCTTGTACATAGGGGGCAGTATTATAGTAGCTATATTCTTGTACATAGGGGGCAGTATTATAGTAGTTATATTCTTGTATATAGGAGCAGTATTATAGTAGTTATATTCTTGTACATAGGGGCCAATATTATAGTAGTTATTTTCTCGTACATAGAGAGCAGTTTTATATTTGTTATATTCTTGTGCATAGGGGCAGTATTATAGTCGTTATATTCTTGTACATAGGGGGCAGTATTATAGTAGTTATATTCTTGTACATAAGGCCAGTATTATAGTAGTTATATTCTTTTACATAGGGAACAGTATTATAGCAGGTATATTCTTGTACATAGGGGCAGTATTATAGTAGTTATATTCTTATACATAACGCCAGTATTATAGTAGTTATATTCTTGTACATAGGGAGCAGTATTATAGTAGTTATATTCTTGTACATAGGAGCAGTATTATAGTAGTTATATTCTTGTACATAGGAGCAGTATTATAGTAGTTATATTCTTTTACATAAGGCCAGTATTATAGTAGTTATATTCTTGTACATAGGGAACAGTATTATAGTAGTTATATTCTTATACATGAGGCCAGTATTATAGTAGTTATATTCTTGTACATAGGAGCAGTATTATAGTAGTTATATTCTTTTACATAAGGCCAGTATTATAGTAGTTATATTCTTATACATAACGCCAGTATTATAGCAGTTATATTCTATTACATAAGGCCAGTATTATAGTAGTTGCATTCTTGTACATAGGAGCAGTATTATAGTAGTTATATTCTTGTACATAAGGCCAGTATTATAGTAGTTATATTCTTGTACATAGGGAACAGTATTATAGTAGTTATATTCTTATACATGAGGCCAGTATTATAGTAGTTATATTCTTGTACATAGGAGCAGTATTATAGTAGTTATATTCTTTTACATAAGGCCAGTATTATAGTAGTTATATACTTGTACATAGGGAACAGTATTATAGCAGGTATATTCTTGTACATAGGGGCAGTATTATAGTAGTTATATTCTTATACATAAGGCCAGTATTATAGTAGTTATATTCTTGTTCATAGCGGCAGTATTATAGTAGTTATATTCTTGTACATAGGAGCAGTATTATAGTAGTTATATTCTTGTACATAGGAGCAGTGTTATAGTAGTTATATACTTGTACATAGGGGGCAATATTATAGTAGTTATATTCTTGTACATAGGGGGCAGTATTATAGTAGTTATATTCTTGTACATAGGGGGCAGTATTATAGTAGTTATATTCTTGTACATAGGGAGCAGTATTATAGTAGTTATATTCTTGTACATAGGAGCAGTATTATAGTAGTTATATTCTTGTACATAGGGGGCAGTATTATAGTAGTTATATTCTTATACATAAGGCCAGTATTATAGTAGTTATATTCTTGTACATAGGAGCAGTATTATAGTAGTTTTATTCTTTTACATAAGGCCAGTATTATAGTAGTTATATTCTTGTACATAGGGAACAGTATTATAGCAGGTATATTCTTGTACGTAGGGGCAGTATTATAGTAGTTATATTCTTATACATAAGGCCAGTATTATAGTAGTTATATTCTTGTACATAGGGACAGTATTATAGTAGTTATATTCTTGTACATAGGGGCCAATATTATAGTTGTTATATTCTTATACATAGGAGCAGTATTATAGAAGTTATATTCTTCTACGTAGGAGCAGTATTATAGTAGTTATATTCTTGTACATAGGGGGCAGTATTATGGTAGTTATATTCTTGTATATAGGAGCAGTATTATAGTAGTTATATTCTTGTACATAGGGGCCAATATTATAGTAGTTATTTTCTCGTACATAGAGAGCAGTATTATATTTGTTATATTCTTGTACATAGGGGCGGTATTATAGTATTTATATTCTTGTACATAGGGGGCAGTATTATAGTAGCTATATTCTTGTACATAGGGGGCAGTGTTATGGTAGTTATATTCTTGTATATAGGAGCAGTATTATAGTAGTTATATTCTTGTACATAGGGGCCAATATTATAGTAGTAATTTTCTCGTACATAGAGAGCAGTATTATATTTGTTATATTCTTGTACATAGGGGCAGTATTATAGTATTTATATTCTTGTACATAGGGGGCAGTATTATAGTAGCTATATTCTTGTACATAGGGGGCAGTATTATAGTAGTTATATTCATGTACATAGGAGCAGTTTTGTAGTAGTCATATTCTTGTACGTAGGAGCAGTATTATAGTAGTCATATTCTTGTGCATAGGGAGCACTATTATGGTAGTTATATTCTTGCACATAGGAGCAGTATTATAGTAGTTATATTCTTGTACATAGGAGCAGTATTATAGTCGTTATATTCTTGTACATAGGGGGCAGTATTATAGTAGTTATATTCTTGTACATAAGGCCAGTATTATAGTAGTTATATTCTTGTACATAGGGAACTATATTATAGCAGGTATATTCTTGTACATAGGAGCAGTATTATAGTAGTTATATTCTTGTACATAGGAGCAGTATTATAGTAGTTATATTCTTGTATATAAGGAGCAGTATTATAGTAGTTATATTCTTGTACATAGGGGCCAATATTATAGTAGCTATATTCTTGTTCATAGTGGCAGTATTATAGTAGTTATACTCTTGTACATAGGAGTCGTATTATAATAGTTATATTCTTGTACATAGGAGCAGTATTATAGTAGTTATATTCTTGCACTTAGGAGCAGTATTATAGTAGTTATATTCTTTTACATAGGAGAAGTATTATAATAGTTATATTCTTGTACATAGGAGCAATATTATAGTAGTTATATTCTTGTACATAAGACCAGTATAATAGTAGTTATATTCTTGTACATAGGAGCAGTATTGTAGTAGTTATATTCTTGTACATAGGGGCAGTATTATAGTAGTTATATTCTTGTACATAAGGCCAGTATTATAGTAGTTATATTCTTGTACATAGGAGCAGTATTATAGCAGTTATATTCTTGTACATAGGGGACAGTATTATAGTTGCTATTTTCTTGTACATAGGGGGCAGTATTATAGTAGTTATATTCTTGTACATAGGGGGCAGTATTATAGTAGTTATATTCTTGTACATAGGGGGCAGTATTATAGTAGTTATATTCTTGTACATAGGGGGCAGTATTATAGTAGCTATATTCTTGCACATAGGGGGCAGCATTATAGTAGTTATATTCTTGTACATAGGGGCAGTATTATAGTAGTTATATTCTTGTACATAGAAGCAGTATTATAGCAGTTTTATTGTTGTACATAGGAGCAGTCTTATAGTAGTTATATTCTTGTACATAGGAGCAGTATTATAGTAGTTATATTCTTGTACATAGAAGCAGTATTATAGTAGTTATATTCTTGTACATAGGGAGCAGTATTATAGTAGTTATATTCTTGTACATAGGGGCAGTATTATATTAGTTGTATTCTTGTACATAGGGGCAGTATTATAGTAGTTATATTCTTGTACATAGGGGCAGTATTATAGTAGTTATATTCTTGTACATAGGGGCAGTATTATAGTAGTTATATTCTTGTACATAGGGGCAGTATTATAGTAGTTATATTCTTGTATATAGGGGCAGTATTATAGTAGTTATATTCTTGTATATAGGAGCAGTATTATGGTAGTTATATTCTTGTACATAGGGACAGTATTACAGTAGTTATATTCTTGTACATAGGGGCAGTATTATTGTAGTTATATTCTTGTACATAGGGGCAGTATTATGGTAGTTATATTCTTGTACATAGGGGCGGTATTATGGTAGTTATATTCTTGTACATAGGGGGCAGTATTATAGTACCTATATTACTGTACAAATTAGCAGTATTATATTCTTGTACATAGGGAGCTGTATTATAGGAGTTATTATCTTGTACGTATGAACAGTATTATAGTAGTTTTATTCTTGCACGCAGGGAGCTGTATTATAGTAGTTATATTCTTGTACATATGGGCAGTATTATACTAGTTTTATTCTTACACATAGGAGCAGTATTATAGTAGTTATATTCTTGTACATAGAGGCCAATATTATAGCAGTTATATTCTTGTATATAGGGGCAGTATTATAGTAGTAATATTCTTGCTCATAGTGGCAGTATTATAGTAGTAATATTATTGTTAATAAGGCCAGTATTATAGTGTTATATTCTTGCACTTAGGAGCAGTATTATAGTAGTTATATTCTTGTAAATAGAGGCCAATATTATAGTTGCTATATTCTTGTTCATAGGGGCAGCATTATAGTTTTTATATTCTCGTTCATAGTGGCCAGCATTATAGTAGTTATATTCTTGCTCATAGGGGCAGTATTATAGTAGTTATATTCTTGTACATAGGAGCAGTATTATAGTAGTTATATTCTTGCACTTAGGAGTAGTATTATAGTAGTTATATTTTTGTACATAGGAGCAGTATTAAAGTAGTTATAGTCTTGTACATAGGAGCAGTATTATAGTAGTTATATTCTTGTACATAGGAGGCAGTATTATATTAGTTATATTCTTGTACATAGGGGCCAATATTATAGTAGTTATATTCTTGTACATAGGGAGCAGTATTATAGTAGTTATATTCTTGTACATAGGAGCAGTATTATAGTGGTTATATTCTTGTACATAAGGCCAGTATTATAGTAGTTATATTCTTGTACATAAGGCCAGTATTATAGTAGTTATATTCTTGTACATTGGAGCAGTATTATAGCAGTTATATTCTTGTACATAGATAGCAGTATTATAGGAGTTATATTCTTGTACATAGGGGCAATATTATATTAGTTTTATTCTTGTACATAGGGGCAGTATTATAGTAGTTATATTCTTGTACATAGGGGGCACTATTATAGTAGTTATATTCTTGTACATAGGGGCCAATATTATAGTTGTTATATTCTTGTACATAGGAGAAGTATTATAGTAGTTATATTCTTGTACATAGAAGCAGTATTATAGTAGTTATATTCTTGTACATAGGGGCAGTATTATAGTAGTTATATTCTTGTACATAGGGACCAATATTATAGTAGTTATTTTCTCGTACATAGAGAGCAGTATTATATTTGTTATATTCTTGGACATAGGGGCAGTATTACAGTATTTATATTCTTGTACATAGGGGGCAGTATTATAGTAGCTATATTCTTGTACATAGGGGGCAGTATTATAGTAGTTATATTCTTGTATATAGGAGCAGTATTATAGTAGTTATATTCTTGTACATAGGGGCCAATATTATAGTAGTTATTTTCTCGTACATAGAGAGCAGTTTTATATTTGTTATATTCTTGGACATAGGGGGCATTATTATAGTATTTATATTCTTGTACATAGGGGGCAGTATTATAGTAGCTATATTCTTGTACATAGGGGGCAGTATTATAGTAGTTATATTCTTGTATATAGGGGCAGTATTATAGTAGTTATATTCTAATACATAGGTGGCAGTTTTATAGTAGTCATATTCTTGTACGTAGGAGCAGTATTATAGTAGTCATATTCTTGTACATAGTAGAAGTATTATAGTCGTTATATTCTTGTACATAGGGGGCAGTATTATAGTAGTTATATTCTTGTACATAAGGCCAGTATTATAGTAGTTATATTCTTGTACATAGGGAACAGTATTATAGCAGGTATATTCTTGTACATAGGGGCAGTATTATAGTAGTTATATTCTTATACATAACGCCAGTATTATAGTAGTTATATTCTTGTACATAGGAGCAGTAATATAGTAGTTATATTCTATTACATAAGGCCAGTATTATAGTAGTTATATTCTTGTACATAGGGGCAGTATTATAGTAGCTATATTCTTGTACATAAGGGGCAGTATTATAGTAGTTATATTCTTGTATATAGGGGCAGTATTATAGTAGTTATATTCTTTTACATAGGGAGCAGTATTATAGTAGTTATATTCTTGTACATAGGGAGCTGTATTATAGTAGTTATATTCTTGTACATAGTGAGCAGTATTACAGTAGTCATATTCTTGTACATAGGGGCCAATATTATAGTAGTTATTTTCTCGTACATAGAGAGCAGTATTATATTTGTTATATTCTTGGACATAGGGGCAGTATTATAGCATTTATATTCTTGTACATCTGGGGCAGTATTATAGTAGCTATATTCTTGTACATAGGGGGCAGTATTATAGTAGGTATATTCTTGTATATAGGAGCAGTATTATAGTAGTTATATTCTTGTACATAGGGGCCAATATTATAGTAGTTATTTTCTCGTACATAGAGAGCAGTTTTATATTTGTTATATTCTTGTACATAGGGGCAGTATTATAGTCGTTATATTCTTGTAGATAGGGGGCAGTATTATAGTAGTTATATTCTTGTACATAAGGCCAGTATTATAGTAGTTATATTCTTGTACTTAGGGAACAGTATTATAGCAGGTATATTCTTGTACATAGGGGCAGTATTATAGTAGTTATATTCTTATACATAACGCCAGTATTATAGTAGTTATATTCTTGTACATAGGAGCAGTAATATAGCAGTTATATTCTATTACATAAGGCCAGTATTATAGAAGTTGCATTCTTGTACATAGGAGCAGTATTATAGTAGTTATATTCTTGTACATAAGGCCAGTATTATAGTAGTTATATTCTTGTACATAGGGAACAGTATTATAGTAGTTATATTCTTATACATGAGGCCAGTATTATAGTAGTTATATTCTTGTACATAGGAGCAGTATTATAGTAGTTATATTCTTTTACATAAGGCCAGTATTATAGTAGTTATATTCTTGTACATAGGGAACAGTATTATAGCAGGCATATTCTTGTACATAGGGGCAGTATTATAGTAGTTATATTCTTATACATAAGGCCAGTATTATAGTAGTTATATTCTTGTACATAGGGGCAGTATTATAGTAGTTATATTCTTGTACATAGGAGCAGTATTATAGTAGTTATATTCTTGTACATAGGAGCAGTGTTATAGTAGTTATATTCTTGTACATAGGGGGCAATATTATAGTAGTTATATTCTTGTACATAGGGGGCAGTATTATAGTAGTTATATTCTTGTACATAGGGGGCAGTATTATAGTAGTTATATTCTTGTACATAGAGAGCAGTATTATAGTAGTTATATTCTTGTACATAGGGGCCAATATTATAGCTGTTATATTCTTATACATAGGAGCAGTATTATAGTAGTTATATTCTTCTACGTAGGAGCAGTATTATAGTAGTTATATTCTTGTACATAGGGGGCAGTATTATGGTAGTTATATTCTTGTATATAGGAGCAGTATTATAGTAGTTATATACTTGTACATAGGGGCCAATATTATAGTAGTTATTTTCTCGTACATAGAGAGCAGTATTATATTTGTTATATTCTTGTACATAGGGGCAGTATTATAGTATTTATATTTTTGTACATAGGGGGCAGTATTATAGTAGCTATATTCTTGTACATAGGGGGCAGTGTTATGGTAGTTATATTCTTGTATATAGGAGCAGTATTATAGTAGTTATATTCTTGTACATAGGGGCCAATATTATAGTAGTTATTTTCTCGTACATAGAGAGCAGTATTATATTTGTTATATTCTTGTACATAGGGGCAGTATTATAGTATTTATATTCTTGTACATAGGGGGCAGTATTATAGTAGCTATATTCTTGTACATAGGGGCCAATTTTATAGTAGTTATTTTCTCGTACATAGAGAGCAGTATTATATTTGTTATATTCTTGGACATAGGGGCAGTATTATAGCATTTATATTCTTGTACATAGGGGGCAGTATTATAGTAGCTATATTCTTGTACATAGGGGGCAGTATTATAGTAGTTATATTCTTGTATATAGGAGCAGTATTATAGTAGTTATATTCTTGTACATAGGGGCCAATATTATAGTAGTTATTTTCTCGTACATAGAGAGCAGTTTTATATTTGTTATATTCTTGTACATAGGGGCAGTATTATAGTCGTTATATTCTTGTACATAGGGGGCAGTATTATAGTAGTTATATTCTTTTACATAAGGCCAGTATTATAGTAGTTATATTCTTGTACATAGGGAACAGTATTATAGCAGGTATATTCTTGTACATAGGGGCAGTATTATAGTAGTTATATTCTTATACATAACGCCAGTATTATAGTAGTTATATTCTTGTACATAGGAGCAGTAATATAGCAGTTATATTCTATTACATAAGGCCAGTATTATAGTAGTTGCATTCTTGTACATAGGAGCAGTATTATAGTAGTTATATTCTTGTACATAAGGCCAGTATTATAGTAGTTATATTCTTGTACATAGGGAACAGTATTATAGTAGTTATATTCTTATACATGAGGCCAGTATTATAGTAGTTATATTCTTGTACATAGGAGCAGTATTATAGTAGTTATATTCTTTTACATAAGGCCAGTATTATAGTAGTTATATTCTTGTACATAGGGAACAGTATTATAGCAGGTATATTCTTGTACATAGGGGCAGTATTATAGTAGTTATATTCTTATACATAAGGCCAGTATTATAGTAGTTATATTCTTGTACATAGGGGCAGTATTATAGTAGTTATATTCTTGTACATAGGAGCAGTATTATAGTAGTTATATTCTTGTACATAGGAGCAGTGTTATAGTAGTTATATTCTTGTACATAGGGGGCAATATTATAGTAGTTATATTCTTGTACATAGGGGGCAGTATTATAGTAGTTATATTCTTGTACATAGGGGGCAGTATTATAGTAGTTATATTCTTGTACATAGGGAGCAGTATTATAGTAGTTATATTCTTGTACATAGGAGCAGTATTATAGTAGTTATATTCTTGTACATAGGGGGCAGTATTATAGTAGTTATATTCTTATACATAAGGCCAGTATTATAGTAGTTATATTCTTGTACATAGGAGCAGTATTATAGTAGTTATATTCTTTTACATAAGGCCAGTATTATAGTAGTTATATTCTTGTACATAGGGAACAGTATTATAGCAGGTATATTCTTGTACGTAGGGGCAGTATTATAGTAGTTATATTCTTATACATAAGGCCAGTATTATAGTAGTTATATTCTTGTACATAGGGACAGTATTATAGTAGTTATATTCTTGTACATAGGGGCCAATATTATAGTTGTTATATTCTTATACATAGGAGCAGTATTATAGTAGTTATATTCTTCTACGTAGGAGCAGTATTATAGTAGTTATATTCTTGTACATAGGGGGCAGTATTATGGTAGTTATATTCTTGTATATAGGAGCAGTATTATAGTAGTTATATTCTTGTACATAGGGGCCAATATTATAGTAGTTATTTTCTCGTACATAGAGAGCAGTATTATATTTGTTATATTCTTGTACATAGGGGCAGTATTATAGTGTTTATATTCTTGTACATAGGGGGCAGTATTATAGTAGCTATATTCTTGTACATAGGGGGCAGTGTTATGGTAGTTATATTCTTGTATATAGGAGCAGTATTATAGTAGTTATATTCTTGTACATAGGGGCCAATATTATAGTAGTTATTTTCTCGTACATAGAGAGCAGTATTATATTTGTTATATTCTTGTACATAGGGGCAGTATTATAGTATTTATATTCTTGTACATAGGGGGCAGTATTATAGTAGCTATATTCTTGTACATAGGGGCCAATTTTATAGTAGTTATTTTCTCGTACATAGAGAGCAGTATTATATTTGTTATATTCTTGGACATAGGGGCAGTATTATAGCATTTATATTCTTGTACATAGGGGGCAGTATTATAGTAGCTATATTCTTGTACATAGGGGGCAGTATTATAGTAGTTATATTCTTGTATATAGGAGCAGTATTATAGTAGTTATATTCTTGTACATAGGGGCCAATATTATAGTAGTTATTTTCTCGTACATAGAGAGCAGTTTTATATTTGTTATATTCTTGTACATAGGGGCAGTATTATAGTCGTTATATTCTTGTACATAGGGGGCAGTATTATAGTAGTTATATTCTTGTACATAAGGCCAGTATTATAGTAGTTGTATTCTTGTACATAGGGAACAGTATTATAGCAGGTATATTCTTGTACATAGGGGCAGTATTATAGTAGTTATATTCTTATACATAACGCCAGTATTATAGTAGTTATATTCTTGTACATAGGAGCAGTAATATAGCAGTTATATTCTATTACATAAGGCCAGTATTATAGTAGTTGCATTCTTGTACATAGGAGCAGTATTATAGTAGTTATATTCTTGTACATAAGGCCAGTATTATAGTAGTTATATTCTTGTACATAGGGAACAGTATTATAGTAGTTATATTCTTATACATGAGGCCAGTATTATAGTAGTTATATTCTTGTACATAGGAGCAGTATTATAGTAGTTATATTCTTTTACATAAGGCCAGTATTATAGTAGTTATATTCTTGTACATAGGGAACAGTATTATAGCAGGTATATTCTTGTACATAGGGGCAGTATTATAGTAGTTATATTCTTATACATAAGGCCAGTATTATAGTAGTTATATTCTTCTACATAGGGGCAGTATTATAGTAGTTATATTCTTGTACATAGGAGCAGTATTATAGTAGTTATATTCTTGTACATAGGAGCAGTGTTATAGTAGTTATATTCTTGTACATAGGGGGCAATATTATAGTAGTTATATTCTTGTACATAGGGGGCAGTATTATAGTAGTTATATTCTTGTACATAGGGGGCAGTATTATAGTAGTTATATTCTTGTACATAGGGAGCAGTATTATAGTAGTTATATTCTTGTACATAGGAGCAGTATTATAGTAGTTATATTCTTGTACATAGGGGGCAGTATTATAGTAGTTATATTCTTATACATAAGGCCAGTATTATAGTAGTTATATTCTTGTACATAGGAGCAGTATTATAGTAGTTATATTCTTTTACATAAGGCCAGTATTATAGTAGTTATATTCTTGTACATAGGGAACAGTATTATAGCAGGTATATTCTTGTACGTAGGGGCAGTATTATAGTAGTTATATTCTTATACATAAGGCCAGTATTATAGTAGTTATATTCTTGTACATAGGGACAGTATTATAGTAGTTATATTCTTGTACATAGGGGCCAATATTATAGTTGTTATATTCTTATACATAGGAGCAGTATTATAGTAGTTATATTCTTCTACGTAGGAGCAGTATTATAGTAGTTATATTCTTGTACATAGGGGGCAGTATTATGGTAGTTATATTCTTGTATATAGGAGCAGTATTATAGTAGTTATATTCTTGTACATAGGGGCCAATATTATAGTAGTTATTTTCTCGTACATAGAGAGCAGTATTATATTTGTTATATTCTTGTACATAGGGGCAGTATTATAGTATTTATATTCTTGTACATAGGGGGCAGTATTATAGTAGCTATATTCTTGTACATAGGGGGCAGTGTTATGGTAGTTATATTCTTGTATATAGGAGCAGTATTATAGTAGTTATATTCTTGTACATAGGGGCCAATATTATAGTAGTTATTTTCTCGTACATAGAGAGCAGTATTATATTTGTTATATTCTTGTACATAGGGGCAGTATTATAGTATTTATATTCTTGTACATAGGGGGCAGTATTATAGTAGCTATATTCTTGTACATAGGGGCCAATTTTATAGTAGTTATTTTCTCGTACATAGAGAGCAGTATTATATTTGTTATATTCTTGGACATAGGGGCAGTATTATAGCATTTATATTCTTGTACATAGGGGGCAGTATTATAGTAGCTATATTCTTGTACATAGGGGGCAGTATTATAGTAGTTATATTCTTGTATATAGGAGCAGTATTATAGTAGTTATATTCTTGTACATAGGGGCCAATATTATAGTAGTTATTTTCTCGTACATAGAGAGCAGTTTTATATTTGTTATATTCTTGTACATAGGGGCAGTATTATAGTCGTTATATTCTTGTACATAGGGGGCAGTATTATAGTAGTTATATTCTTGTACATAAGGCCAGTATTATAGTAGTTATATTCTTGTACATAGGGAACAGTATTATAGCAGGTATATTCTTGTACATAGGGGCAGTATTATAGTAGTTATATTCTTATACATAACGCAAGTATTATAGTAGTTATATTCTTGTACATAGGAGCAGTAATATAGCAGTTATATTCTATTACATAAGGCCAGTATTATAGTAGTTGCATTCTTGTACATAGGAGCAGTATTATAGTAGTTATATTCTTGTACATAAGGCCAGTATTATAGTAGTTATATTCTTGTACATAGGGAACAGTATTATAGTAGTTATATTCTTATACATGAGGCCAGTATTATAGTAGTTATATTCTTGTACATAGGAGCAGTATTATAGTAGTTATATTCTTTTACATAAGGCCAGTATTATAGTAGTTATATTCTTGTACATAGGGAACAGTATTATAGCAGGTATATTCTTGTACATAGGGGCAGTATTATAGTAGTTATATTCTTATACATAAGGCCAGTATTATAGTAGTTATATTCTTCTACATAGGGGCAGTATTATAGTAGTTATATTCTTGTACATAGGAGCAGTATTATAGTAGTTATATTCTTGTACATAGGAGCAGTGTTATAGTAGTTATATTCTTGTACATAGGGGGCAATATTATAGTAGTTATATTCTTGTACATAGGGGGCAGTATTATAGTAGTTATATTCTTGTACATAGGGGGCAGTATTATAGTAGTTATATTCTTGTACATAGGGAGCAGTATTATAGTAGTTATATTCTTGTACATAGGAGCAGTATTATAGTAGTTATATTCTTGTACATAGGGGGCAGTATTATAGTAGTTATATTCTTATACATAAGGCCAGTATTATAGTAGTTATATTCTTGTACATAGGAGCAGTATTATAGTAGTTATATTCTTTTACATAAGGCCAGTATTATAGTAGTTATATTCTTGTACATAGGGAACAGTATTATAGCAGGTATATTCTTGTACGTAGGGGCAGTATTATAGTAGTTATATTCTTATACATAAGGCCAGTATTATAGTAGTTATATTCTTGTACATAGGGACAGTATTATAGTAGTTATATTCTTGTACATAGGGGCCAATATTATAGTTGTTATATTCTTATACATAGGAGCAGTATTATAGTAGTTATATTCTTCTACGTAGGAGCAGTATTATAGTAGTTATATTCTTGTACATAGGGGGCAGTATTATGGTAGTTATATTCTTGTATATAGGAGCAGTATTATAGTAGTTATATTCTTGTACATAGGGGCCAATATTATAGTAGTTATTTTCTCGTACATAGAGAGCAGTATTATATTTGTTATATTCTTGTACATAGGGGCAGTATTATAGTATTTATATTCTTGTACATAGGGGGCAGTATTATAGTAGCTATATTCTTGTACATAGGGGGCAGTGTTATGGTAGTTATATTCTTGTATATAGGAGCAGTATTATAGTAGTTATATTCTTGTACATAGGGGCCAATATTATAGTAGTTATTTTCTCGTATATAGAGAGCAGTATTATATTTGTTATATTCTTGTACATAGGGGCAGTATTATAGTATTTATATTCTTGTACATAGGGGGCAGTATTATAGTAGCTATATTGTTGTACATAGGGCGCAGTATTATAGTAGTTATATTCTATTACATAGGGGGCAGTTTTGTAGTAGTCATATTCTTGTACGTAGGAGCAGTATTATAGTAGTCATATTCTTGTGCATAGGGAGCACTATTATGGTAGTTATATTCTTGCACATAGGAGCAGTATTATAGTAGTTATATTCTTGTACATAGGAGCAGTATTATAGTCGTTATATTCTTGTACATAGGGGGCAGTATTATAGTAGTTATATTCTTGTACATAAGGCCAGTATTATAGTAGTTATATTCTTGTACATAGGGAACTGTATTATAGCAGGTATATTCTTGTACATAGGGGCAGTATTATAGTAGTTATATTCTTATACATAAGCGCAGTATTATAGTAGTTATATTCTTGTACATAGGAGCAGTATTATAGTAGTTATATTCTTTTACATAAGGCCAGTATTATAGTAGTTATATTCTTGTACATAGGAGCAGTATTATAGTAGTTGTATTCTTTTACATAAGGCCAGTATTATAGCAGCTATATTCTTGTACATAGGGGCAGTATTATATTAGTTTTATTCTTGTACATAGGGGTAGTATTATAGTAGTTATATTCTTGTACGTATGGGGCAGTATTATAGTAGTTTTATTCTTGTACATAGGGGGCAGTATTATATTAGTTATATTCTTGTACATAGGGGGCAGTATTATAGTAGTTATATTCTTGTACATAGAGGCAGTATTATAGTAGCTATATTCTTGTACACAAGGGGCAGTATTATAGTAGATATATTCTTGTATATAGGGGCAGTATTATAGTAGTTATATTCTTTTACATAGGGGCAGTATTATAGTAGTTATAGTCCTGTACATAGGGAGCAGTATTATAGTAGTTATAGTCCTGTTTATAGGGGCAGTATTATAGTAGTCATATTCTTGTACATAGGGAGCACTATTATAGTAGTTATATTCTTGTACATAGGAGCAGTATTATAGTAGTTATATTATTGTACATAGGAGCAGTATTATAGTCGTTATATTCTTGTACATAGGGGCAGTATTATAGTAGTTATATTCTTGTACATAAGGCCAGTATTATAGTAGTTATATTCTTGTACATAGGGAACAGTATTATAGCAGGTATATTCTTGTACATAGGGGCAGTATTATAGTAGTTATATTCTTATACATAAGGCCAGTATTATAGTAGTAATATTCTTGTACATAGGAGCAGTATTATAGTAGTTATATTCTTGTACATAGGAGCAGTATTATAGTAGTTATATTCTTGTACATAAGGCCAGTATTATAGTAGTTATATTCTTGTACATAGGGAACAGTATTATAGCAGGTATATTCTTGTACATAGGGGCAGTATTATAGTAGTTATATTCTTGTACATAAGGCCAGTATTATAGTAGTTATATTCCTTTACATAGGAGCAGTATTATAGTAGTTATATTCTTGTACATAGGAGCAGTATTATAGTAGTTATATTCTTGTACATAAGGCCAGTATTATAGTAGTTATATTCTTGTACATAGGGAACAGTATTATAGCAGGTATATTCTTGTACATAGGGGCAGTATTATAGTAGTTATATTCTTATACATGAGGCCAGTATTATAGTAGTTATATTCATGTACATAGGAGCAGTATTATAGTAGTTATATTCTTGTACATATGGGGCAGTATTATAGTAGTTATATTCTTATACATAAGGCCAGTATTATAGTAGTTATATACTTGTACATAGGAGCAGTATTATAGTAGTTATATTCTTGTACATAAGGCCAGTATTATCGTAGTTATATTCTTATCCATAAGGCCAGTATTATAGTAGTTATATTCTTGTACATAGGAGCAGTATTATAGTAGTTATATTCTTGTACATAGGGGTAGTATTATAGTAGTTATATTCTTGTACATAGGGGCAGTATTATAGTAGTTATATTCTTGTACATAGGGGCAGTATTATAAAAGTTATATTCTTTTACACAGGGGCAGTATTATAGTAGTTATTTTCTCGTACATAGAGAGCAGTATTATATTTGTTATATTCTTGTACATAGGGGCAGTATTATAGTATTTATATTCTTGTACATAGGGGGCAGTATTATAGTAGCTATATTCTTGTACATAAGGGGCAGTATTATAGTAGTTATATTCTTGTATATAGGGGCAGTTTTATAGTAGTTATATACTATTACATAGGGGGCAGTTTTATAGTAGTCATATTCTTGTACGTAGGAGCAGTATTATAGTAGTCATATTCTTGTGCATAGGGAGCACTATTATAGTAGTTATATTCTTGCACATAGGAGCAGTATTATAGTAGTTATATTCTTGTACATAGGAGCAGTATTATAGTCGTTATAGTCTTGTACATAGGGTGCAGTATTATAGTAGTTATATTCTTGTACATAAGGCCAGTATTATAGTAGTTATATTCTTGTACATAGGAGCAGTATTATAGTAGTTATATTCTTTTACATAAGGCCAGTATTATAGTAGTTATATTCTTGTACATAGGAGCAGTATTATAGTACCTATATTCTTTTACATAAGGCCAGTATTATAGCAGTTATATTCTTGTACATAGGGGCAGTATTATATTAGTTATATTCTTGTACATAGGGGGCAGTATTATAGTAGTTATATTCTTGTACATAGGGGCAGTATTATAGTAGTTATATTCTTGTACATAGGGAGCAGTATTATAGTAGTTATATTCTTGTACATAGGGGGCAGTATTATAGTAGTTTTATTCTTGTACATAGGGGGCAGTATTATATTAGTTATATACTTGTACATAGGGGGCACTATTATAGTAGTTATATTCTTGTACATAGGGGCAGTATTATAGTAGCTATATTCTTGTACATAAGGGGCAGTATTATAGTAGTTATATTCTTTTATATAGGGGCAGTATTATAGTAGTTATATTCTTTTACATAGGGGCAGTATTATAGTAGTTATAGTCCTGTACATAGGGAGCAGTATTATAGTAGTTATAGTCCTGTTTATAGGGGCAGTATTATAGTAGTCATATTCTTGTACATAGGGAGCACTATTATAGTAGTTATATTCTTGTACATAGGAGCAGTATTATAGTAGTTATATTATTGTACATAGGAGCAGTATTATAGTCGTTATATTCTTGTACATAGGGGCAGTATTATAGTAGTTATATTCTTGTACATAGGGGGCAGTATTATAGTAGTTATATTCTTGTACATAAGGCCAGTATTATGGTAGTTATATTCTTGTACATAGGGAACAGTATTATAGCAGGTATATTCTTGTACATAGGGGCAGTATTATAGTAATTATATTCTTATACATAAGGCCAGTATTATATTAGTTATATTCTTGTACATAGGAGCAGTATTATAGTAGTTATATTCTTTTACATAAGGCCAGTATTATAGTAGCTATATTCTTGTACATAGGAGCAGTATTATAGTAGTTATATTCTTGTACATAAGGCCAGTATTATAGTAGTTATATTCTTGTACATAGGGAACAGTATTATAGCAGGTATATTCTTGTACATAGGGGCAGTATTATAGTAGTTATATTCTTATACATTAGGCCAGTATTATAGTAGTTATATTCCTGTACATAGGAGCAGTATTATAGTAGTTATATTCTTGTACATAGGGGGCAGTATTATAGTAGTTATATTCTTATACATAAGGCCAGTATTATAGTAGTTATATTCTTGTACATAGGGGCAGTATTATAGTAGTTATATTCTTATCCATAAGGCCAGTATTATAGTAGTTATATTCTTGTACATAGGAGCTGTATTATAGTAGTTATATTCTTGTACATAGGGGCCGTATTATAGTAGTTATATTCTTGTACATAGGGGCAGTATTATAGTAGTTATATTCTTGTACATAGGGGCAGTATTATAATAGTTATGTTCTTGTACATAGGGACAGTATTATAGTAGTTATATTCTTGTACATAGGGGGCAGTATTATAGTAGTTATATTCTTGTACATAGGAGCAGTATTATAGTAGTTATATTCTTGTACATAGGGGCAGTATTATAGTAGTTATATTCTTGTACATAAGGCCAGTATTATAGTAGTTATATTCTTGTACATAGGGAACTGTATTATAGCAGGTATATTCTTGTACATAGGGGCAGTATTATAGTAGTTATATTCTTATACATAAGCGCAGTATTATAGTAGTTATATTCTTGTACATAGGGGGCAGTATTATAGTAGTTATATTCTTGTACATAGGAGCAGTATTATAGTAGTTATATTCTTTTACATAAGGCCAGTATTATAGTAGTTATATTCTTGTACATAGGAGCAGTATTATAGTAGTTGTATTCTTTTACATAAGGCCAGTATTATAGCAGCTATATTCTTGTACATAGGGGCAGTATTATATTAGTTTTATTTTTGTACATAGGGGTAGTATTATAGTAGTTATATTCTTGTACGTATGGGGCAGTATTATAGTAGTTTTATTCTTGTACATAGGGGGCAGTATTATATTAGTTATATTCTTGTACATAGGGGGCAGTATTATAGTAGTTATATTCTTGTACATAGAGGCAGTATTATAGTAGCTATATTCTTGTACATAAGGGGCAGTATTATAGTAGATATATTCTTGTATATAGGGGCAGTATTATAGTAGTTATATTCTTTTACATAGGGGCAGTATTATAGTAGTTATAGTCCTGTACATAGGGAGCAGTATTATAGTAGTTATAGTCCTGTTTATAGGGGCAGTATTATAGTAGTCATATTCTTGTACATAGGAGCAGTATTATAGTAGTTATATTATTGTACATAGGAGCAGTATTATAGTCGTTATATTCTTGTACATAGGGGCAGTATTATAGTAGTTATATTCTTGTACATAAGGCCAGTATTATAGTAGTTATATTCTTGTACATAGGGAACAGTATTATAGCAGGTATATTCTTGTACATAGGGGCAGTATTATAGTAGTTATATTCTTATACATAAGGCCAGTATTATAGTAGTAATATTCTTGTACATAGGAGCAGTATTATAGTAGTTATATTCTTGTACATAGGAGCAGTATTATAGTAGTTATATTCTTGTACATAAGGCCAGTATTATAGTAGTTATATTCTTGTACATAGGGAACAGTATTATAGCAGGTATATTCTTGTACATAGAGCAGTATTATAGTAGTTATATTCTTGTACATAAGGCCAGTATTATAGTAGTTATATTCCTGTACATAGGAGCAGTATTATAGTAGTTATATTCTTGTACATAGGAGCAGTATTATAGTAGTTATATTCTTGTACATAAGGCCAGTATTATAGTAGTTATATTCTTGTACATAGGGAACAGTATTATAGCAGGTATATTCTTGTACATAGGGGCAGTATTATAGTAGTTATATTCTTATACATGAGGCCAGTATTATAGTAGTTATATTCATGTACATAGGAGCAGTATTATAGTAGTTATATTCTTGTACATATGGGGCAGTATTATAGTAGTTATATTCTTATACATAAGGCCAGTATTATAGTAGTTATATACTTCTACATAGGAGCAGTATTATAGTAGTTATATTCTTGTACATAAGGCCAGTATTATCGTAGTTATATTCTTATCCATAAGGCCAGTATTATAGTAGTTATATTCTTGTACATAGGAGCAGTATTATAGTAGTTATATTCTTGTACATAGGGGTAGTATTATAGTAGTTATATTCTTGTACATAGGGGCAGTATTATAGTAGTTATATTCTTGTACATAGGGGCAGTATTATAATAGTTATATTCTTTTACACAGGGGCAGTATTATAGTAGTTATTTTCTCGTACATAGAGAGCAGTATTATATTTGTTATATTCTTGTACATAGGGGCAGTATTATAGTATTTATATTCTTGTACATAGGGGGCAGTATTATAGTAGCTATATTCTTGTACATAGGGGGCAGTATTATAGTAGTTATATTCTTGTATATAGGGGCAGTTTTATAGTAGTTATATACTATTACATAGGGGGCAGTTTTATAGTAGTCATATTCTTGTACGTAGGAGCAGTATTATAGTAGTCATATTCTTGTGCATAGGGAGCACTATTATAGTAGTTATATTCTTGTACATAGGAGCAGTATTATAGTAGTTATATTCTTGTACATAGGAGCAGTATTATAGTCGTTATAGTCTTGTACATAGGGTGCAGTATTATAGTAGTTATATTCTTGTACATAAGGCCAGTATTATAGTAGTTATATTCTTGTACATAGGAGCAGTATTATAGTAGTTATATTCTTTTACATAAGGCCAGTATTATAGTAGTTATATTCTTGTACATAGGAGCAGTATTATAGTAGCTATATTCTTTTACATAAGGCCAGTATTATAGCAGTTATATTCTTGTACATAGGGGCAGTATTATATTAGTTATATTCTTGTACATAGGGGGCAGTATTATAGTAGTTATATTCTTGTACATAGGGGCAGTATTATAGTAGTTATATTCTTGTACATAGGGAGCAGTATTATAGTAGTTATATTCTTGTACATAGGGGGCAGTATTATAGTAGTTTTATTCTTGTACATAGGGGGCAGTATTATATTAGTTATATTCTTGTACATAGGGGGCAGTATTATAGTAGTTATATTCTTGTACATAGGGGCAGTATTATAGTAGCTATATTCTTGTACATAAGGGGCAGTATTATAGTAGTTATATTCTTTTATATAGGGGCAGTATTATAGTAGTTATATTCTTTTACATAGGGGCAGTATTATAGTAGTTATAGTCCTGTACATAGGGAGCAGTATTATAGTAGTTATAGTCCTGTTTATAGGGGCAGTATTATAGTAGTCATATTCTTGTACATAGGGAGCACTATTATAGTAGTTATATTCTTGTACATAGGAGCAGTATTATAGTAGTTATATTATTGTACATAGGAGCAGTATTATAGTCGTTATATTCTTGTACATAGGGGCAGTATTATAGTAGTTATATTCTTGTACATAGGGGGCAGTATTATAGTAGTTATATTCTTGTACATAAGGCCAGTATTATAGTAGTTATATTCTTGTACATAGGGAACAGTATTATAGCAGGTATATTCTTGTACATAGGGGCAGTATTATAGTAATTATATTCTTATACATAAGGCCAGTATTATATTAGTTATATTCTTGTACATAGGAGCAGTATTATAGTAGTTATATTCTTTTACATAAGGCCAGTATTATAGTAGTTATATTCTTGTACATAGGAGCAGTATTATAGTAGTTATATTCTTGTACATAAGGCCAGTATTATAGTAGTTATATTCTTGTACATAGGGAACAGTATTATAGCAGGTATATTCTTGTACATAGGGCAGTATTATAGTAGTTATATTCTTATACATTAGGCCAGTATTATAGTAGTTATATTCCTGTACATAGGAGCAGTATTATAGTAGTTATATTCTTGTACATAGGGGGCAGTATTATAGTAGTTATATTCTTATACATAAGGCCAGTATTATAGTAGTTATATTCTTGTACATAGGGGCAGTATTATAGTAGTTATATTCTTATCCATAAGGCCAGTATTATAGTAGTTATATTCTTGTACATAGGAGCTGTATTATAGTAGTTATATTCTTGTACATAGGGGCCGTATTATAGTAGTTATATTCTTGTACATAGGGGCAGTATTATAGTAGTTATATTCTTGTACATAGGGGCAGTATTATAATAGTTATGTTCTTGTACATAGGGACGGTATTATAGTAGTTATATTCTTGTACATAGGGGGCAGTATTATAGTAGTTATATTCTTGTACATAGGAGCAGTATTATAGTAGTTATATTCTTGTACATAGGGGCAGTATTATAGTAGTTATATTCTTGTACATAAGGCCAGTATTATAGTAGTTATATTCTTGTACATAGGGAACTGTATTATAGCAGGTATATTCTTGTACATAGGGGCAGTATTATAGTAGTTATATTCTTATACATAAGCGCAGTATTATAGTAGTTATATTCTTGTACATAGGAGCAGTATTATAGTAGTTATATTCTTTTACATAATGCCAGTATTATAGTAGTTATATTCTTGTACATAGGAGCAGTATTATAGTAGTTGTATTCTTTTACATAAGGCCAGTATTATAGCAGCTATATTCTTGTACATAGGGGCAGTATTATATTAGTTTTATTCTTGTACATAGGGGTAGTATTATAGTAGTTATATTCTTGTACGTATGGGGCAGTATTATAGTAGTTTTATTCTTGTACATAGGGGGCAGTATTATATTAGTTATATTCTTGTACATAGGGGGCAGTATTATAGTAGTTATATTCTTGTACATAGAGGCAGTATTATAGTAGCTATATTCTTGTACATAAGGGGCAGTATTATAGTAGATATATTCTTGTATATAGGGGCAGTATTATTGTAGTTATATTCTTTTACATAGGGGCAGTATTATAGTAGTTATAGTCCTGTACATAGGGAGCAGTATTATAGTAGTTATAGTCCTGTTTATAGGGGCAGTATTATAGTAGTCATATTCTTGTACATAGGGAGCACTATTATAGTAGTTATATTCTTGTACATAGGAGCAGTATTATAATAGTTATATTATTGTACATAGGAGCAGTATTATAGTCGTTATATTCTTGTACATAGGGGCAGTATTATAGTAGTTATATTCTTGTACATAAGGCCAGTATTATAGTAGTTATATTCTTGTACATAGGGAACAGTATTATAGCAGGTATATTCTTGTACATAGGGGCAGTATTATAGTAGTTATATTCTTATACATAAGGCCAGTATTATAGTAGTAATATTCTTGTACATAGGAGCAGTATTATAGTAGTTATATTCTTGTACATAGGAGCAGTATTATAGTAGTTATATTCTTGTACATAAGGCCAGTATTATAGTAGTTATATTCTTGTACATAGGGAACAGTATTATAGCAGGTATATTCTTGTACATAGGGGCAGTATTATAGTAGTTATATTCTTGTACATAAGGCCAGTATTATAGTAGTTATATTCCTGTACATAGGAGCAGTATTATAGTAGTTATATTCTTGTACATAGGAGCAGTATTATAGTAGTTATATTCTTGTACATAAGGCCAGTATTATAGTAGTTATATTCTTGTACATAGGGAACAGTATTATAGCAGGTATATTCTTGTACATAGGGGCAGTATTATAGTAGTTATATTCTTATACATGAGGCCAGTATTATAGTAGTTATATTCATGTACATAGGAGCAGTATTATAGTAGTTATATTCTTGTACATATGGGGCAGTATTATAGTAGTTATATTCTTATACATAAGGCCAGTATTATAGTAGTTATATACTTGTACATAGGAGCAGTATTATAGTAGTTATATTCTTGTACATAAGGCCAGTATTATCGTAGTTATATTCTTATCCATAAGGCCAGTATTATAGTAGTTATATTCTTGTACATAGGAGCAGTATTATAGTAGTTATATTCTTGTACATAGGGGTAGTATTATAGTAGTTATATTCTTGTACATAGGGGCAGTATTATAGTAGTTATATTCTTGTACATAGGGGCAGTATTATAATAGTTATATTCTTTTACACAGGGGCAGTATTATAGTAGTTATTTTCTCGTACATAGAGAGCAGTATTATATTTGTTATATTCTTGTACATAGGGGCAGTATTATAGTATTTATATTCTTGTACATAGGGGGCAGTATTATAGTAGCTATATTCTTGTACATAGGGGGCAGTATTATAGTAGTTATATTCTTGTATATAGGGGCAGTTTTATAGTAGTTATATACTATTACATAGGGGGCAGTTTTATAGTAGTCATATTCTTGTACGTAGGAGCAGTATTATAGTAGTCATATTCTTGTGCATAGGGAGCACTATTATAGTAGTTATATTCTTGTACATAGGAGCAGTATTATAGTAGTTATATTCTTGTACATAGGAGCAGTATTATAGTCGTTATAGTCTTGTACATAGGGTGCAGTATTATAGTAGTTATATTCTTGTACATAAGGCCAGTATTATAGTAGTTATATTCTTGTACATAGGAGCAGTATTATAGTAGCTATATTCTTTTACATAAGGCCAGTATTATAGCAGTTATATTCTTGTACATAGGGGCAGTATTATATTAGTTATATTCTTGTACATAGGGGGCAGTATTATAGTAGTTATATTCTTGTACATAGGGGCAGTATTATAGTAGTTATATTCTTGTACATAGGGAGCAGTATTATAGTAGTTATATTCTTGTACATAGGGGGCAGTATTATAGTAGTTTTATTCTTGTACATAGGGGGCAGTATTATATTAGTTATATTCTTGTACATAGGGGGCAGTATTATAGTAGTTATATTCTTGTACATAGGGGCAGTATTATAGTAGCTATATTCTTGTACATAAGGGGCAGTATTATAGTAGTTATATTCTTTTATATAGGGGCAGTATTATAGTAGTTATATTCTTTTACATAGGGGCGGTATTATAGTAGTTATAGTCCTGTACATAGGGAGCAGTATTATAGTAGTTATAGTCCTGTTTATAGGGGCAGTATTATAGTAGTCATATTCTTGTACATAGGGAGCACTATTATAGTAGTTATATTCTTGTACATAGGAGCAGTATTATAGTAGTTATATTATTGTACATAGGAGCAGTATTATAGTCGTTATATTCTTGTACATAGGGGCAGTATTATAGTAGTTATATTCTTGTACATAGGGGGCAGTATTATAGTAGTTATATTCTTGTACATAAGGCCAGTATTATAGTAGTTATATTCTTGTACATAGGGAACAGTATTATAGCAGGTATATTCTTGTACATAGGGGCAGTATTATAGTAATTATATTCTTATACATAAGGCCAGTATTATATTAGTTATATTCTTGTACATAGGAGCAGTATTTTAGTAGTTATATTCTTTTACATAAGGCCAGTATTATAGTAGTTATATTCTTGTACATAGGAGCAGTATTATAGTAGTTATATTCTTGTACATAAGGCCAGTATTATAGTAGTTATATTCTTGTACATAGGGAACAGTATTATAGCAGGTATATTCTTGTACATAGGGGCAGTATTATAGTAGTTATATTCTTATACATTAGGCCAGTATTATAGTAGTTATATTCCTGTACATAGGAGCAGTATTATAGTAGTTATATTCTTGTACATAGGGGGCAGTATTATAGTAGTTATATTCTTATACATAAGGCCAGTATTATAGTAGTTATATTCTTGTACATAGGGGCAGTATTATAATAGTTATATTCTTATCCATAAGGCCAGTATTATAGTAGTTATATTCTTGTACATAGGAGCTGTATTATAGTAGTTATATTCTTGTACATAGGGGCCGTATTATAGTAGTTATATTCTTGTACATAGGGGCAGTATTATAGTAGTTATATTCTTGTACATAGGGGCAGTATTATAATAGTTATGTTCTTGTACATAGGGACAGTATTATAGTAGTTATATTCTTGTACATAGGGGGCAGTATTATAGTAGTTATATTCTTGTACATAGGAGCAGTATTATAGTAGTTATATTCTTGTACATAGGGGCAGTATTATAGTAGTTATATTCTTGTACATAGGGAGCAGTATTATATTAGTTATATTCTTGTACATAGGAGCATTATTATAGTAGCTATATTCTTGTACATAGGGGCAGTATTATAGTAGGTATATTCTTGTACATAGGGAACAGTATTATAGCAGATATATTCTTGTACATAGGGGCAGTATGATAGTAGTTATATTCTTATACATAAGGCCAGTTTTATAGTAGTTATATTCCTGTACATAGGAGCAGTATTATAGTAGTTATATTCTTGTATATAGGTGCAGTATTATAGTAGTTATATTCTTGTACATAGGGGTCAGTATTATAGTAGTTATATTCTTGTACATAGGGGCAGTATTATAGTAGTTATATTCTTATACATAAGGCCAGTTTTATAGTAGTTATATTCTTGTACATAGGAGCAGTATTATAGTAGTTATATTCTTGTACATAGGGGCAGTATTATAGTAGTTACATTCTTGTACATAGGGAGCAGTATTATAGTAGCTATATTCTTGTACATAGGAGCAGTATTATAGTAGTTATATTCTTGTACATAGGGGGCTGTGTTATAGTAGTTATATTCTAGTACATAGGAGCAGTATTATAGTAGTTATATTCTTGTACATAGGGGCAGTATTATAGTAGTTATATTCTTGTACATAGGGGCAGTATTATAATAGTTATGTTCTTGTACATAGGGACAGTATTATAGTAGTTATATTCTTGTACATAGGGGGCAGTATTATAGTAGTTATATTCTTGTACATAGGAGCAGTATTATAGTAGTTATATTCTTGTACATAGGGGCAGTATTATAGTAGTTATATTCTTGTACATAGGGAGCAGTATTATATTATTTATATTCTTGTACATAGGAGCAGTATTATAGTAGCTATATTCTTGTACATAGGGGCAGTATTATAGTAGGTATATTCTTGTACATAGGGAACAGTATTATAGCAGATATATTCTTGTACATAGGGGCAGTATGATAGTAGTTATATTCTTATACATAAGGCCAGTTTTATAGTAGTTATATTCTTGTACATAGGAGCAGTATTATAGTAGTTATATTCTTGTATATAGGGGCAGTATTATAGTAGTTATATTCTTGTACATAGGGGGCAGTATTATAGTAGTTATATTCTTGTACATAGGGGCAATTTTTATTATAAAAACAAACATAAATACAATTATAACAAACAAAAATCATCCAGTATTACAAAAAGACAAATCACATGGGTTATATATACAAAAAAAAAAAAAAAACATTAAAATAATCAGATCATATACATAAATAAATTAAAAAGTCCACGCCTGCGGGAAAGAGAAAAAAATAAAAAATAAAATAATAATAATAATCATCATATTCCCTAACTGAATTTTACGTTGCTCCATAACTTTATGTTTTTCTGACTCCTTCCAACTTCTAGTGATTTTATCCACCGGAGTTCTGATATCACCTGATTGGCTGCAGCGGTGTGATCGAACGGCTCATTGTGCAGTGATACCCGGGTTCTCATGTGCCAGTGATAGTATTTTATGACACTGATTATAATGTACATGGTCTCTCTGTCGATGTTACTGACAGTGGATGGGACACCATAGATTATGTCAGGATACTTTAGGGTCAGAAGTCTGGGGATTTTTAGATTACCTGACACCTCCTCCCAGATCTTCCTCCCTCCCCAGCAATCACAGATAAAGTGCTCCATAGTCTCCTCCTGCTGACAACCAAGGGGACAATTCCGATCAGAGACACTCAGATGTTTCAGGTTCCCCCTGACAAAGAGCCGACTATGTAGTGAAAGCCAAGAGATGTCAAACAGTTTGGGAGGAAGTCGTTTCCCGTTTAGGAACCTGAGACTTTCCTGCAGGGCGGTGGTGACACAATCTCTCAGGGCCAGTGGAGAAAAGAAGAACGTCCCACATACATGAGCATATAGGTCTCTTCTCGTATTGCTCTCAATGTAAGACCTCTCCAGTCCCCACTTCCTGACACACTTCAGACCGTAGTCCAGATACTGGGGGAGGTGGCCACCTGTCCATCTCCTCCTCTTGAGACTGCCACCTCGCACCCAAGACTCTGCAAAAGGCAATATCCAGTCCTTGATACTATTCACCCACAGGGAGCTACTGTTTGAGTCCATGTTCCCAAAATTCACTTTTAGAAACAGGGAGTCAAAGAAAACCCTTGGATTTAACATATCCAGCCCACCATCTCTCCGCCGTAGGTACGTTACTCCCCTCTTTATTAGGTTCAACCTATTCCCCCACAAGAGCTGGAAGAACAAGCTGAAAAGCCTCGCTGAGAAAGACTCTGGCAAAGGGAAAATAACAGAGACATACAAGAAGATGGGGACCAGGTACGTCTTCAACATAGCGACCCTTTCTCTGTAGGTCAGCCTCCAGTTCTTCCATCGCTGAACCTTTGCATTTCCGGTTTCCAATTTCTCTTCCCAATTTAGCTTGGCATTATCATCCCTCCCAAATTTAACCCCTAAGATCTTAATATGGGTGGAGGCCTTAGCAAACTGTGGCAGATCAAAGCCGGGATCAGTGTCTAACGTCCACAGAGCTTGACTCTTCTCAAGGTTGACCAGAGACCCGGAGGCCTCAGAGTAGCTTCTGATGGCCGCCGATAACATCCGCACCTCTTGAGGATTGGAGATCACCAACGTCACATCATCAGCATAGGCAACAACAGTCAGAGGCAGGCAGTGGGGGACCGGCACCCCCTGAAAATCACACTCCTGCAGTGACCTCAGAAACGGGTCTATGGCGAAAACATACAGGAGCGGACTCAGTGGGCAGCCCTGTCTCACCCCTGCCTCAACTCCAAAAGTATCACCCTGCCAACCATTAATCAGAGGAAAGCTCAGCGCCTCTCTATACAAAGTCTTCAGCCAATCCACGAATTGTCCCGGAACACCGTACTTTGACAAAGTGGCCCACAGATAATCGTGATCAACCCTGTCAAAGGCTTTAGCCTGGTCCAGACTGACAACATATCTCCCACACCGCAGAGCTTTACATCTCTCAAACATCTCCCGTATCGAGATGACTGCTCCAGAGATGTTCCGCCCTTTTACTGTGCCAAACTGAGAGCCTGCCAACAGTGCCGGGGACAAACAGACTAACCTAGAAAACAGGATCTTTGCCAGAATCTTCCTGTCTACATTCAAGAGGGCAATCGGCCTCCAGTTCTTGATGTCACTCGGCTCTTTACCTTTAGACAGCAGAATTAACGAGGACACTCTCATGGATGGAGGCATCAGGTGATTTTCTAGACAATTCCTATACACATCCACAAGGATTGGAGCCAGGAGGTCTCTGAATTCCTTATAAAATTCTGCTGTTATACCATCTGGACCTGGTGCCTTCTTCAGATATAATTTATCAATAGCCGCCTTAACTTCCTCCACCGTTAATTCTGCTGTCAAAGAAGAAAAGTCCAGATCGTTAGTATCAGGCACTGGAGTTGCCTCCAAGAATTGAGCCATCTTATTTTTATCCAAAACTTTCCTCTGAAACAAGTCAGCATAGTAAGATCTCACGACCCCCAGAATACCCTCCCGTGAATCCTGCAATACACCCTGGGAGTCAGTGAGACCTGGGACCATTTTTTTGGCCACCCTCTCCCTGCAATTCTCAAAGGGATCAGGTGCCCCTAAGGACCCATAATCCCGTTCAAGAACCAGGGAGGTGTACCTGCTGTACTGATACTGCCTTATCTCAGATTTCAGCCGGTCGATCTTCACTTTATCATCCCCGCCTGCCGAATACAATGACTCCAATTCTTTACGCAGCTTTAGGTACTGGCTGTACTTGTTCCTCCCTTTATTAACTGACAGTCTCTTTAAGAGGGATCTGATATCCTCCTTGACGTCCTCCCACCAGTCGGTCATGTTGTCATAAAAATCAACCCTGTCTAGATGGACCTGAATAAGGGAGTGGACACGACTCTGGACATAGGCATCACCTAGGAGACTGGAATTAAGCTTCCACAACCCTCTACCAATGTCCGGGCGGTTAGAGGTCCCCAGACAGAAGCACAAGGCGAGGTGGTCAGAGTAAGGGACGACCTTCTCACTCAGGGAGCTGACAGCCTCAGTAGGACTCGCAAAAACAAAATCTATCCTACTGCTCCTGTTGGAACAAGAATACGTAAATTTTGGCTGACGACCTCCCTGTGTGAAAATATCAGTCAGTCCTGCCTGCATTATGATGTTATGTAGGACCTTGCCGTCCCTGGTCACTGTCCTACCTGAGGAGCTGTCACCTGATGTCAGTATGGCATTAAAGTCTCCCGCCATCACCACCGGGAGAGAGGTGAAGAGGAAAGGCCTGACGTCATTAAACAGCTGGATCCTGTCAGTCACCGTCTGTGGCCCATAGATGTTAATAAGCCGGAGTCGCCTACCATGGATAGTGACTTCCAGGACCAGACACCTTCCCATGACCACTTCTGTCATCCTATGTACAGTCACATCATGGGTGTTAAACAGGATAGCAACCCCGGCGTAAGGCTCCACAGCCAGTGACCAGAAAGATGGACCGGACCGCCATTCCCTCTCTGCCTCTCTCAAAAGCCCCAGAGATGTCAGTCGTGTCTCCTGCAGGAAGATGACATCTGTGTCCAGGTATCTGAGATGTTCATACACTGCGTGTCTCGTCCTCCTCACCTTAATACTATTCACGTTACTTGATGTCAGTGTTAATGAGAACCCCGCCATCACAACACAATATAGAAGGAGCAGAGTAACAGCCATCATCGTGAATCAGAAATATTCTGTCCACCACCGGTGTCCATGTCAGCCTCCACCTGAGGGTCCACAGATAAGGGCTTCCGCTTTGGCGGGGGATGGTCCTCTGTGTCCCTGTCACATTCAGCATCAATTTTCCTCAACTCTTCCTCATAGTCATCATCATTATCCTCAGATAAGACTCCATATTTGTTGGACACAACCATCACATCTGCAGAACTCTGGACCTTCTTACTACCACTCTGACCAGAGTCATATTCTGCCTCAGGTTTACGGGAGGACGTGTTCTTTTTCTTTCTTTTATTATGATTTACGCTCCAGTCATCAGATACAGACATTGATGCTGAAGGGGGGGCTACCTGAGGCACGACCTCCATGTTCCCCTCTGCACCCTCTGTACCCCGCTGTTCTGGTGTTACATGGGTGGACTCCTGGCGGGCACCTGAGCTATTCAGTATCCCTGCTGAAGTTAAATCCTCTTCCTCCTGCACCCTTGCCACCACCTCCTGAGCCTCTGCCCCTGCCACCACCTCCTGAGCCTCTGCCCCTGCCACCACCTCCTGAGCCTCTGCCCCTGCCATCACATCCTCATCAGGGAAGGCTTTGCAGATATTGTGCCAGGCGTCTGGACAGTCCCTGTGAGGGTGGCCCATCTTACCACAGAGGTTGCACCTAACGTCCCGGCAGTCTGCAGCGACATGGCCGATTACCCCACACAGGCTGCACTTTAGTACAGTACAGGCATTAGCCAGATGACCTGTTTTACCACATTTAAAGCATTTTCTTGGCTGCCCGGGATAGTAACATGCCCCCTTCTCCCTCCCAATGAAGAAGGAGTTGGGTAGGTGGGCAGTGATGTTGTTATACTGCCGCAGCTTCACCTGGACCTTCCACCCCGTTGTCCAGATACCATCCTCATCTCTGATCTTGGTGAGTCCAGAGACGAGGTCACAATGTCTCTGGAGCCACACCTGGATGTCCTGTGGGGGAACGGCCTCATTCCAGAAGGTGATATTCACAGTGACGGTATCTGGCCTGGAAATGGGAACCAGTATAAACTTATTCCAGCCTTCAGTTTCTCTGAACTTGGGGTAATTGGCCCAGAATCTATCCAGGTCAGGCATGAGCTTAAAGCTGACATCATAGCCCTGCCTGTCCTGCAGATTAGTTACCGCCAGGATTTCAGTCGGCACAAACCCCATCTGGCGGCATAGTAGCTCTCTCACCACATACCTGCGCTGTGGGAGATCCTCCTTGGCACCTAAGAATTTAAAACGCACTACATTTATACGCCTAAATGTCTGGCCCGTATACCCTGCTCCGGAGGTGAAAGACGGAGCGCCGCGGCTCCAGGCATTCCTGGGGGGCACCTGCCGGGTCACACTAGGCTGGCTGACAGGGATAGGGTCTGCAGCAGGAGGGGCTGTCACACCTTGTGTACTAGATGGTAAAGGGGGACAATCACCCATATCATGCACATTATCATGAACAGCATTATTATCATCAGACAGTACAACGTCCATCACAGCCTGTAAATCCCCCCCAGCCCCCGACCCCATAGGCACAGCATCATTAGCGCCAGTCTGTGCTTCAGCCTCGGCCTCATCAGCACAAACAGTCTCACATGCAATGTCCTGCTCCTGTGTGGGGCACTCTGGGACTTGTGGTGCCTCTGCTGGAATCTGAGGTATACACTCCCGTTCACACGCCGCTGCCTGCTGTTGCAGTGTTTTTCCAACCTGGAAACAGAAGCGGGGAGCCTGTAACACCGGTCGTGCCTGCAGCTGGGGGGTCTCTGACTTCACATCAGGGGTTCTGGACTCTGCAGCACAGTCCTGCTTATAGGAGGCGAACCGTGCCCGGTTTGCGTAGGTCTCCTTCAGGGGCCCCATGCTTTCCAGCACACTGTCCATGTCCTGCACCACACTCGCCAGCTCTACACCAAGTGAGTTCAGTTTCATGTCACATACAGCGTTACTCTCAGGGTTAGTTGCTTTTAGATTATAGATAAAGTCTATCTGCATCTGCAGCAGTTGTTTGTGCTGCTGCAACTCACCCATCTTCCTGACCAGTCCGGGTATCTCCTCCGCCAGCTGCAGCTCGGGGGCACGCTGCGTCTCCACAGATTTAGGCTTGGCCACAGGGTCAGGGACTCTGAATACTGACTTGTCCCTTGCGTCCACCACAGGTGTTTTTGTGGCTACCTTGTTGGATTCAGGCACTGCGGCAAGTTTACCGCTGACACCAGACTGCGACCTCGTGCGACCTGAATTCACCATGCCGGACACCACATGCTGCTGCTGGAGATTTTCCTGGAGGGTTTGTTTCTCCAGAGACGTCCGTCTCTGTCTGCAGACTGGAGAGCTGAGCTGCACACCTGATGGTGATGGAGGCTGAGCTGCCGGCTGGGGCTGTGCACGGACTGGACTTCCACTGGGTGGATTACAAAGCTTCACACTTTGCTGCATTTCTTTACTCACATCTGGCTTCTTTGTTGCACTTGGAGCTGGTTTTCCTCCCAAACCTTTACACACAGATTCTTTATCTCCTTCTTTCTTGCTGGAGCTTTGTGCTGCAGTCACAGGTCTCACAGTGACTCTGGGTGTATTATTCCCATTGGAAGAAGCCTGGGAGCCTTGTCCCAGTGTAGGCCGAGAAGCCTGGGCCTTGCCTGGGGAGCTTCCCCGCCCAGGGGGGCCCCGCCCTGGGCTTGCTCCAGACATGAGGAGAGCTACAAAACACAACCTCACAGCTTGGGGGCAGTATTATAGTAGTTATATTCTTGTACATAGAGAGCAGTATTATATTTGTTATATTCTTGTACATAGGGGCAGTATTATAGTATTTATATTCTTGTACATAGGGGGCAGTATTATAGTAGCTATATTCTTGTACATAGGGGGCAGTATTATAGTAGTTATATTCTTGTATATAGGGGCAGTTTTATAGTAGTTATATACTATTACATAGGGGGCAGTTTTATAGTAGTCATATTCTTGTACGTAGGAGCAGTATTATAGTAGTCATATTCTTGTGCATAGGGAGCACTATTATAGTAGTTATATTCTTGTACATAGGAGCAGTATTATAGTAGTTATATTCTTGTACATAGGAGCAGTATTATAGTCGTTATAGTCTTGTACATAGGGTGCAGTATTATAGTAGTTATATTCTTGTACATAAGGCCAGTATTATAGTAGTTATATTCTTGTACATAGGAGCAGTATTATAGTAGTTATATTCTTTTACATAAGGCCAGTATTATAGTAGTTATATTCTTGTACATAGGAGCAGTATTATAGTAGCTATATTCTTTTACATAAGGCCAGTATTATAGCAGTTATATTCTTGTACATAGGGGCAGTATTATATTAGTTATATTCTTGTACATAGGGGGCAGTATTATAGTAGTTATATTCTTGTACATAGGGGCAGTATTATAGTAGTTATATTCTTGTACATAGGGAGCAGTATTATAGTAGTTATATTCTTGTACATAGGGGGCAGTATTATAGTAGTTTTATTCTTGTACATAGGGGGCAGTATTATATTAGTTATATTCTTGTACATAGGGGGCAGTATTATAGTAGTTATATTCTTGTACATAGGGGCAGTATTATAGTAGCTATATTCTTGTACATAAGGGGCAGTATTATAGTAGTTATATTCTTTTATATAGGGGCAGTATTATAGTAGTTATATTCTTTTACATAGGGGCAGTATTATAGTAGTTATAGTCCTGTACATAGGGAGCAGTATTATAGTAGTTATAGTCCTGTTTATAGGGGCAGTATTATAGTAGTCATATTCTTGTACATAGGGAGCACTATTATAGTAGTTATATTCTTGTACATAGGAGCAGTATTATAGTAGTTATATTATTGTACATAGGAGCAGTATTATAGTCGTTATATTCTTGTACATAGGGGCAGTATTATAGTAGTTATATTCTTGTACATAGGGGGCAGTATTATAGTAGTTATATTCTTGTACATAAGGCCAGTATTATAGTAGTTATATTCTTGTACATAGGGAACAGTATTATAGCAGGTATATTCTTGTACATAGGGGCAGTATTATAGTAATTATATTCTTATACATAAGGCCAGTATTATATTAGTTATATTCTTGTACATAGGAGCAGTATTATAGTAGTTATATTCTTTTACATAAGGCCAGTATTATAGTAGTTATATTCTTGTACATAGGAGCAGTATTATAGTAGTTATATTCTTGTACATAAGGCCAGTATTATAGTAGTTATATTCTTGTACATAGGGAACAGTATTATAGCAGGTATATTCTTGTACATAGGGCAGTATTATAGTAGTTATATTCTTATACATTAGGCCAGTATTATAGTAGTTATATTCCTGTACATAGGAGCAGTATTATAGTAGTTATATTCTTGTACATAGGGGGCAGTATTATAGTAGTTATATTCTTATACATAAGGCCAGTATTATAGTAGTTATATTCTTGTACATAGGGGCAGTATTATAGTAGTTATATTCTTATCCATAAGGCCAGTATTATAGTAGTTATATTCTTGTACATAGGAGCTGTATTATAGTAGTTATATTCTTGTACATAGGGGCCGTATTATAGTAGTTATATTCTTGTACATAGGGGCAGTATTATAGTAGTTATATTCTTGTACATAGGGGCAGTATTATAATAGTTATGTTCTTGTACATAGGGACGGTATTATAGTAGTTATATTCTTGTACATAGGGGGCAGTATTATAGTAGTTATATTCTTGTACATAGGAGCAGTATTATAGTAGTTATATTCTTGTACATAGGGGCAGTATTATAGTAGTTATATTCTTGTACATAAGGCCAGTATTATAGTAGTTATATTCTTGTACATAGGGAACTGTATTATAGCAGGTATATTCTTGTACATAGGGGCAGTATTATAGTAGTTATATTCTTATACATAAGCGCAGTATTATAGTAGTTATATTCTTGTACATAGGAGCAGTATTATAGTAGTTATATTCTTTTACATAATGCCAGTATTATAGTAGTTATATTCTTGTACATAGGAGCAGTATTATAGTAGTTGTATTCTTTTACATAAGGCCAGTATTATAGCAGCTATATTCTTGTACATAGGGGCAGTATTATATTAGTTTTATTCTTGTACATAGGGGTAGTATTATAGTAGTTATATTCTTGTACGTATGGGGCAGTATTATAGTAGTTTTATTCTTGTACATAGGGGGCAGTATTATATTAGTTATATTCTTGTACATAGGGGGCAGTATTATAGTAGTTATATTCTTGTACATAGAGGCAGTATTATAGTAGCTATATTCTTGTACATAAGGGGCAGTATTATAGTAGATATATTCTTGTATATAGGGGCAGTATTATTGTAGTTATATTCTTTTACATAGGGGCAGTATTATAGTAGTTATAGTCCTGTACATAGGGAGCAGTATTATAGTAGTTATAGTCCTGTTTATAGGGGCAGTATTATAGTAGTCATATTCTTGTACATAGGGAGCACTATTATAGTAGTTATATTCTTGTACATAGGAGCAGTATTATAATAGTTATATTATTGTACATAGGAGCAGTATTATAGTCGTTATATTCTTGTACATAGGGGCAGTATTATAGTAGTTATATTCTTGTACATAAGGCCAGTATTATAGTAGTTATATTCTTGTACATAGGGAACAGTATTATAGCAGGTATATTCTTGTACATAGGGGCAGTATTATAGTAGTTATATTCTTATACATAAGGCCAGTATTATAGTAGTAATATTCTTGTACATAGGAGCAGTATTATAGTAGTTATATTCTTGTACATAGGAGCAGTATTATAGTAGTTATATTCTTGTACATAAGGCCAGTATTATAGTAGTTATATTCTTGTACATAGGGAACAGTATTATAGCAGGTATATTCTTGTACATAGGGGCAGTATTATAGTAGTTATATTCTTGTACATAAGGCCAGTATTATAGTAGTTATATTCCTGTACATAGGAGCAGTATTATAGTAGTTATATTCTTGTACATAGGAGCAGTATTATAGTAGTTATATTCTTGTACATAAGGCCAGTATTATAGTAGTTATATTCTTGTACATAGGGAACAGTATTATAGCAGGTATATTCTTGTACATAGGGGCAGTATTATAGTAGTTATATTCTTATACATGAGGCCAGTATTATAGTAGTTATATTCATGTACATAGGAGCAGTATTATAGTAGTTATATTCTTGTACATATGGGGCAGTATTATAGTAGTTATATTCTTATACATAAGGCCAGTATTATAGTAGTTATATACTTGTACATAGGAGCAGTATTATAGTAGTTATATTCTTGTACATAAGGCCAGTATTATCGTAGTTATATTCTTATCCATAAGGCCAGTATTATAGTAGTTATATTCTTGTACATAGGAGCAGTATTATAGTAGTTATATTCTTGTACATAGGGGTAGTATTATAGTAGTTATATTCTTGTACATAGGGGCAGTATTATAGTAGTTATATTCTTGTACATAGGGGCAGTATTATAATAGTTATATTCTTTTACACAGGGGCAGTATTATAGTAGTTATTTTCTCGTACATAGAGAGCAGTATTATATTTGTTATATTCTTGTACATAGGGGCAGTATTATAGTATTTATATTCTTGTACATAGGGGGCAGTATTATAGTAGCTATATTCTTGTACATAGGGGGCAGTATTATAGTAGTTATATTCTTGTATATAGGGGCAGTTTTATAGTAGTTATATACTATTACATAGGGGGCAGTTTTATAGTAGTCATATTCTTGTACGTAGGAGCAGTATTATAGTAGTCATATTCTTGTGCATAGGGAGCACTATTATAGTAGTTATATTCTTGTACATAGGAGCAGTATTATAGTAGTTATATTCTTGTACATAGGAGCAGTATTATAGTCGTTATAGTCTTGTACATAGGGTGCAGTATTATAGTAGTTATATTCTTGTACATAAGGCCAGTATTATAGTAGTTATATTCTTGTACATAGGAGCAGTATTATAGTAGCTATATTCTTTTACATAAGGCCAGTATTATAGCAGTTATATTCTTGTACATAGGGGCAGTATTATATTAGTTATATTCTTGTACATAGGGGGCAGTATTATAGTAGTTATATTCTTGTACATAGGGGCAGTATTATAGTAGTTATATTCTTGTACATAGGGAGCAGTATTATAGTAGTTATATTCTTGTACATAGGGGGCAGTATTATAGTAGTTTTATTCTTGTACATAGGGGGCAGTATTATATTAGTTATATTCTTGTACATAGGGGGCAGTATTATAGTAGTTATATTCTTGTACATAGGGGCAGTATTATAGTAGCTATATTCTTGTACATAAGGGGCAGTATTATAGTAGTTATATTCTTTTATATAGGGGCAGTATTATAGTAGTTATATTCTTTTACATAGGGGCGGTATTATAGTAGTTATAGTCCTGTACATAGGGAGCAGTATTATAGTAGTTATAGTCCTGTTTATAGGGGCAGTATTATAGTAGTCATATTCTTGTACATAGGGAGCACTATTATAGTAGTTATATTCTTGTACATAGGAGCAGTATTATAGTAGTTATATTATTGTACATAGGAGCAGTATTATAGTCGTTATATTCTTGTACATAGGGGCAGTATTATAGTAGTTATATTCTTGTACATAGGGGGCAGTATTATAGTAGTTATATTCTTGTACATAAGGCCAGTATTATAGTAGTTATATTCTTGTACATAGGGAACAGTATTATAGCAGGTATATTCTTGTACATAGGGGCAGTATTATAGTAATTATATTCTTATACATAAGGCCAGTATTATATTAGTTATATTCTTGTACATAGGAGCAGTATTTTAGTAGTTATATTCTTTTACATAAGGCCAGTATTATAGTAGTTATATTCTTGTACATAGGAGCAGTATTATAGTAGTTATATTCTTGTACATAAGGCCAGTATTATAGTAGTTATATTCTTGTACATAGGGAACAGTATTATAGCAGGTATATTCTTGTACATAGGGGCAGTATTATAGTAGTTATATTCTTATACATTAGGCCAGTATTATAGTAGTTATATTCCTGTACATAGGAGCAGTATTATAGTAGTTATATTCTTGTACATAGGGGGCAGTATTATAGTAGTTATATTCTTATACATAAGGCCAGTATTATAGTAGTTATATTCTTGTACATAGGGGCAGTATTATAATAGTTATATTCTTATCCATAAGGCCAGTATTATAGTAGTTATATTCTTGTACATAGGAGCTGTATTATAGTAGTTATATTCTTGTACATAGGGGCCGTATTATAGTAGTTATATTCTTGTACATAGGGGCAGTATTATAGTAGTTATATTCTTGTACATAGGGGCAGTATTATAATAGTTATGTTCTTGTACATAGGGACAGTATTATAGTAGTTATATTCTTGTACATAGGGGGCAGTATTATAGTAGTTATATTCTTGTACATAGGAGCAGTATTATAGTAGTTATATTCTTGTACATAGGGGCAGTATTATAGTAGTTATATTCTTGTACATAGGGAGCAGTATTATATTAGTTATATTCTTGTACATAGGAGCATTATTATAGTAGCTATATTCTTGTACATAGGGGCAGTATTATAGTAGGTATATTCTTGTACATAGGGAACAGTATTATAGCAGATATATTCTTGTACATAGGGGCAGTATGATAGTAGTTATATTCTTATACATAAGGCCAGTTTTATAGTAGTTATATTCCTGTACATAGGAGCAGTATTATAGTAGTTATATTCTTGTATATAGGTGCAGTATTATAGTAGTTATATTCTTGTACATAGGGGTCAGTATTATAGTAGTTATATTCTTGTACATAGGGGCAGTATTATAGTAGTTATATTCTTATACATAAGGCCAGTTTTATAGTAGTTATATTCTTGTACATAGGAGCAGTATTATAGTAGTTATATTCTTGTACATAGGGGCAGTATTATAGTAGTTACATTCTTGTACATAGGGAGCAGTATTATAGTAGCTATATTCTTGTACATAGGAGCAGTATTATAGTAGTTATATTCTTGTACATAGGGGGCTGTGTTATAGTAGTTATATTCTAGTACATAGGAGCAGTATTATAGTAGTTATATTCTTGTACATAGGGGCAGTATTATAGTAGTTATATTCTTGTACATAGGGGCAGTATTATAATAGTTATGTTCTTGTACATAGGGACAGTATTATAGTAGTTATATTCTTGTACATAGGGGGCAGTATTATAGTAGTTATATTCTTGTACATAGGAGCAGTATTATAGTAGTTATATTCTTGTACATAGGGGCAGTATTATAGTAGTTATATTCTTGTACATAGGGAGCAGTATTATATTATTTATATTCTTGTACATAGGAGCAGTATTATAGTAGCTATATTCTTGTACATAGGGGCAGTATTATAGTAGGTATATTCTTGTACATAGGGAACAGTATTATAGCAGATATATTCTTGTACATAGGGGCAGTATGATAGTAGTTATATTCTTATACATAAGGCCAGTTTTATAGTAGTTATATTCTTGTACATAGGAGCAGTATTATAGTAGTTATATTCTTGTATATAGGGGCAGTATTATAGTAGTTATATTCTTGTACATAGGGGGCAGTATTATAGTAGTTATATTCTTGTACATAGGGGCAGTATTATAGTAGTTATATTCTTATACATAAGGCCAGTTTTATAGTAGTTATATTCATGTACATAGGAGCAGTATTATAGTAGTTATATTCTTGTACATAGGGGCAGTATTATAGTAGTTATATTCTTGTACATAGGGAGCAGTATTATAGTAGTTATATTCTTGTACATAGGAGCAGTATTATAGTAGTTATATTCTTGTACATAGGGGGCTGTGTTATAGTAGTTATATTCTAGTACATAGGAGCAGTATTATAGTAGTTATATTCTTGTACATAGGGGCAGTTTTATAGTAGTTATATTCTTGTACATAGGGGGCAGTATTATAGCAGTTTTATTCTTGTACATAGGGGGCAGTATTTTATTAGTTATATTCTTGTACATAGGGGGCAGTATTATAATAGTTATATTCTTGTACATAGGGGGCAGTATTATAGTAGTTATATTCTTGTACATTGGGGGCAGTATTATAGTAGTTATATTCTTGTACATATGGGCAATATTATAGTAGCTATATTCTTGTACATAAGGGGCAGTATTATAGTATTTATTTTCTTGTACATAGGGAGCAGTATTATAGTAGTTATATTCTTTTACATAGGGGCAGTATTATAGTAGTTATATTCCTGTATATAGGGGGCAGTATTGTAGTAGTTATATTCTTGTACATAGGGAGCAGTATTATAGTAGCTATATTCTTGTACATAAGGGCAGTATTATAGTAGTTATATTCTTGTACATAGGAGGCAGTATTGTAGCAGTTATATTCTTATACATAGGGAGCAGTATTATAGTAGTTATATTCTTGTACATAAGAGCAGTATTATAGTAGTTATATTCTTGTACATAGGAGCAGTATTATAGTTGTTATAGTCCTGTACATAGGGAGCTGAATTATAGTAGTTATAGTCCTGTATATAGGGGCAGTATTATAGTAGTTATAGTCCTGTACATAGGGGGCAGTATTATAGTAGTTATAGTCCTGTACATAGGGGGCAGTATTATAGTAGTTATATTCTTGTACATAGGGGCAGTATTATAGTAGTTATATTCTTGTACATAGGAGCAGTATTATAGTAGTTATATTCTTGTACATAGGGGTAGTATTATAGTAGTTATATTCTTGTACATAGGGAGCAGTATTATAGTAGTTATAGTCCTGTACATAGGGGGCAGTATTATAGTAGTTATATTCTTGTACATAGGAGCAGTATTATAGTAGTTATATTCTTGTACATAGGAGCAGTATTATAGTAGTTATATTCTTGTACATAGGAGCAGTATTATAGTAGTTATATTCTTGTACATAGGAGCAGTATTATAGTAGTTATAGTCCTGTACATAGGGAGCAGTATTATAGTTATTTATTCGGTCACTTCTATAGATTCTTATGTTTGGGTTTGCAGTACATTTCTTTGCAGGAGAAAGTTCCTTGCTGGTATAGATATAATTGTTTCTCCACTCGGAGATGTGATTTTTTATAAAAAGTAAAATGTTGTAATAAATGTTACTAAAAAAAATGTCATCACCTTATTACTTGATGGCTGGATTGATGTTGCGGAGTGCGGAGATTTGTGTATGAATTGTGATTTGATTCAGTTCTGTCTGGTTAATGTAATGTTGCGGACCCTCTACTAGGGGGAGTGATAGATCTGGAGGTGTTGTTGCTCCCTTTCCTCCTCCTGGTATTACCTGTCCATGGTGCTGAACTGCTGAGCTGGACATTAAAAACATACAATTATCTGTAATCTCTCTCATTTGCTGATTACTAAATTCCCTCAATTTTTATTATCTCTGCTGTCAGTAAAAGTAATCACTGTTTAGATCCAGGAGGGTAAAATCCTGTACAGCTCTCATTTCTCTTAGGGTGCATTCACACTGTATTCAGACCCCATTCATTGGCTCCACTGGGGCTTACGTCCGAACCCTCCACAAAACGGGATTCAGACTATGCACCAACGGGGCCAAAGACTATAATGGTGCTGGCAGAGTGAACGTGCGCGTACGCCTTCTGGAGAAAATCCTCACACGTGGACTGCACCGGTTCCCAGCCTGTAAACAGTTTATCTCAGCTGTCATTGAGCAGCACCTGTGAGTCCCATCATGGATGCTCACAGATTTCATGGATGTTTCCTAGGAGAAATGTCTGTGGACGGTCGTCATCACCAATTCTCCCAGATTGTCCTTTCCCAGATTTTTTCCTGCAAAAAAAAAGTGGAGATCTCCTCGAAGGGCTGCCAAATCTCCCTAAAGCTCTACATTCCCACCTCCCCCCTTCCCTCTGCTGCTTGTGAAGTTCAGGGATTGAAAAAAGGTCTGATCTGGGGGTCTGTAAACAGAGAGGCCCTTTTTTAGGGCTTCTGGTCTAGGTTCTTCATTAGTTTAGGGGTCTGTTTTGGGTTCTCTATAAATTAAGGTTGTCTAGTATTGGTTCTCCGTTAGTTTTGCCGTCTGATAAAGGTTTTCTATTAGTTTAGGGGTCTGGTCTGGCTTATCTATTCGAAAACCCAGACCAGACCCCTAAACTAATAGACAACCCAGACCAGACCCTTTAAACTATTACCTTAGGGGTCTTGTCTGGGTTCTTTATTACTTTAGGGGTCTGGTCTGGGCTTTCTATTAGTATAGGGGTCTAGTCTGGGCTTTCTATTAGTTTAGGGGTCTGGTCTGGGTTTTCTATTAGTTTAGGGGTCAGGTCAGGGTTTTCTATTAGTTTAGGGGTCAGGTCAGGGTTTTCTATTAGTTTAGGGGTCAGGTCAGGGTTTTCTATTAGTTTAGGGGTCTGGTCTGGGTTTTCTATTAGTTTAGGGGTCAGGTCTGGGATTTCTATTAGTTTAGGGGTCTGATCTGGGATTTCTATTACTTTAGGGGTCTGGTCTGGGTTTTCTATTAGTCTAGGGGTCTAGCCTGGGTTTTCTATTAGTTTAGAGGTCTGGTCTGGGGTCTGTAAACAGAGAGACCATTTTTAGGGGTTTTGGTCTAGGTTCTCCATTAGTTTAGGGGTCTGGTTTGGGTTCTCTATCAATTAAGGGTGTCTAGTATTGTTTCTCCATTAGTTTTGACGTCTGATAAAGGTTTTCTATTAGTTTACGGGTCTGGTCTGGGATTTCTACTAGTTTTGGGGTCTGGTCTGGGATTTCAATTAGTTTAGGTGTATGGTCTGGGATCTGTAAACAGAGAGACCATTTTTTAGGGGTTCTGGTCAAGGTTCTCCATTAGTTTAGTGGTCTGGTTTGGGTTCTCTGTCAATTAAGGTTGTCTAGCATTGGTTCTCCATTAGTTTTGACGTCTGATAAAGGTTTTCTATTCGTTTAGGGATCTGGCCTGGCTTATCTATTAGTTTAGGGGTCTGGTCTGGGTTTTCTATAAGTTTAGGGGTCTGGTCTGGGATTTTTTGTTAATGTAGGGGTCTGGGTTTTCTATTAGTTTAGGGGTCTGGTCTGTGATTTCTATTAGTTTAGGAGTCTGGTCTGGGATTTCTATTAGTTTAGGGGTCTTGTCTAGGATTTCTATTAGTTTACACCGTCAGTTCCGGGATTTCTATTAGTTTAGGGGTCTGGTCTGGGCTTTCTATTAGTTTAGGGGTCTGGTCTGGGTTTTGTATTAGTTTATGGGTCTGGTCTGGCTTTTCTATTAGTTTAGGGGTTTGCTCTGGGCTTTCTATTAGTTTAGGAGTCTGGTGTGGGCTTTCTATTAGTTTAGAGGTCGGGTCTCGGTTTTCCATTAGTTTAAGGGTCTGGTCTGGGGTCTGTAAACAGAGAGACCATTTTTAGGGGTTCTGGTCTAGATTCTCCATTAGTTTAGGGGTCTGTTTTGGGTTCTCTATCAATTAAGGGTGTCTAGTATTGTTTCTCCATTAGTTTTGACGTCTGATAAAGGTTTTCTATTAGTTTAGGGGTCTGCTCTGGCTTATCTATTAGAAAACCCAGACCAGACCCCTAAACTAATAGAAAATGCAGACCAGACCCTTAAACTATTACTTTAGGGGTCTGGTCTTGCTTCTCTATTAGTTTAGGGGTCTGGTCTGGGTTTTCTATTAGTTTAAGGGTCTGGTCTGGGTTTTCTATTAGTTTAGGGGTCTGGTCTGGGCTTTCTATTAGTTTAGGGGTCAGGTCTGGGTTTGGTTAGGGATCTCTCTTAGTTTGGGGTGTCTGTATGAATTTAGTGGGTCTGGTCTGTGATGTACATTCACAGGTATGCTGAGGGGCTTTATCTACTATTTGTGATTGAATTGTCTCGTGTGCAGTCGTTTCCCATGTTCTCTTCTATGGGACAGCACTGCTAAGATCAGGACCCAGAAACGTGTTGTATTCAGCACTTTATATTCCTGTTTTCTTTCTATATTTTAGCAGACATCCATACACACAATTATCCTGAGTTTGCAGAAAGCTGCCCACTTCTTTATTTTGCAGATATTATTTCTCTAGTAAATATTTTCCTTTATAAGCAAATTCTCCCCAAATTCTTTGCAGCATTACCTTTTAAATTCTATTATTTTTTCATTTTTTTATTTTTTCTTAAAGCTATATCTACTTCTGGGAAAGCAGGGTGACAGCTACACAGATCCTAAAAGGGAGCCCTCCACTTTATCTTGTCTACAGGCAAATCTGGTCACATTTCTGCATAATTTTCTATTTAGGATCCTAAGAATATGGCAAATCATCCTCTTGGTAGCTGTAATGATGGCAGCACTGATCATCTTCCATTATTTACACCCAGGAGCCGGGAATACTCATCCTTATCACACAGGTTACAAGAAAGAGCTCTGATACACTGTAACGAATCTGCACCTGTGAGAGCTGACCCAGTGGGGATAGGTTATCAGGCTCAATAACAGAAGTTTCAATTCACTGATAGCAAGCTGTGGTGTTGGAAACAGTGAGAATTTGAAAGGGTTAACTGGTGCAATGCTAGAAGCTGTAGTCTCATAGCACAGTCACCGGCCGGTGCACCTGCCACTACCTGCAGGGACGGGGAGGCTCCCGCACAGTCAGCACTCCCTGCTGTCAGTCACCGGCCGGTGCACCTGCCACTACCTGCAGTGCAAATCTATAACACATGCTGGAAACTAATCTCACTTGTCACACCGGAAACTACAGGACCCTGAAAGCAAAAGTGGGCACTGTACTGTATATAGGGGGCACAGTATAATTGTGGAACTGTATATATGGGGACTGTACAGTATATATGGGGCTGTTTTGGATTAGACGTCATATATGGCACATATTCTAACAAATTAGGGAGCTATGTATGTAAGTACAGTCTTGCATATGCAATGTATATAGTGAAGGCACTGTATATGGGGAAGCAAATCAATTGAGGGGCATTATCTGACTTGGGCCATACCTCCCAACTCTGAAGGACAAGGGGGAAAGGCTGTGTCACACAAAGTGTTTCCACAATGTAAAATGACACTTTTAAGGACTCGATGCAGTATGATGCCCACAGAGCCCCCCTCACACCACACACTATTATATTCCACATGATGCCCCCACACACCTTGTTATACCCCCATTTGATAAACATACATAGTGTTATGTGGCCCCCAGGGCTGCAGGTTGTCCAGACCTTCAATAAATGAGTCCCCCAACCACAGTACCATGCCCCCATATGATGATGCCCCCACACAGTAATATGCTTCATATGATGCCCCACATAGTATTCTGCCCCCATGTGATGCCCCACACAGTACTATGCCTCATGTGATGATGCCCCACACAGTACCATGCCCCCATATGATGATGCCCCCACACAGTAATATGCTTCATATGATGCCCCACATAGTATTCTGCCCCCATATGATGCCCCACACAGTACTATGCCTCATGTGATGATGCCCCACACAGTACTATGCCTCATGTGATGATGCCCCACACAGTACCATGCCCCCATATGATGATGCCCCCACACAGTAATATGCTTCATATGATGCCCCACATAGTATTCTGCCCCCATATGATGCCCCACACAGTACTATGCCTCATGTGATGATGCCCCACACAGTACTATGCCTTATATGATGATGCCCCACACAGTACTATGCCTTATATGATGATGCCCCACACAGTACTATGCCTTATATGATGATGCCCCCACACAGTAATATGCCCCATATGATGCCCCACATAGTATTATGCCCAATATGATACCCCCACATAGTACTATGCCCCCATATGATTCCCTCATATGATGCCCTCACACAGTATTGTGCCCCATATAATTCCCCCATACAGTACTATGCCCCATATAATGTCTCCACACAGTACTATGCCCCCATATGATGTCCCACACAGTACTATGCCTCATGTGATGATGCCCCACACAGTACCATGCCCCCATATGATGATGCCCCCACACAGTAATATGCTTCATATGATGCCCCACATAGTATTCTGCCCCCATATGATGCCCCACACAGTACTATGCCTCATGTGATGATGCCCCACACAGTACTATGCCTTATATGATGATGCCCCCACACAGTAATATGCTTCATATGATGCCCCACATAGTATTCTGCCCCCATATGATGCCCCACACAGTACTATGCCTCATGTGATGATGCCCCACACAGTACTATGCCTTATATGATGATGCCCCACACAGTACTATGCCTTATATGATGATGCCCCCACACAGTAATATGCCCCATATGATGCCCCACATAGTATTATGCCCAATATGATACCCCCACATAGTACTATGCCCCCATATGATTCCCTCATATGATGCCCTCACACAGTATTGTGCCCCATATAATTCCCCCATACAGTACTATGCCCCATATAATGTCTCCACACAGTACTATGCCCCCATATGATGCCACACACTGTACTATGCCCCATATGATGCCCCCACACAGTACTATGCCCCCATATGAGGCTCCCCACATAGTATTATGCCCCATATGATTCCCCCACACAGTACTATGCCCCCATATGATGCCACACACTGTACTATGCCCCATATGATTCCCCCACACAGTACTATGCCCCATATAATGCCTCCACACAGTACTATGCCCCCATATAATGCCTCCACACAGTACTATGCCCCCATATAATGCCTCCACACAGTACTATGCCCCATATAATGCCTCCACACAGTACTATGCCCCCATATAATGCCTCCACACAGTACTATGCCCCCATATAATGCCTCCACACAGTACTATGCCCCCATATAATGCCTCCACACAGTACTATGCCCCCATATAATGCCTCCACACAGTACTATGCCCCATATAATGCCTCCACACAGTACTATGCCCCCATATAATGCCTCCACACAGTACTATGCCCCCATATAATGCCTCCACAGAGTACTATGCTCCTATATGATGCCACACACAGTACTATGCCCCATATAATGCCTCCACACAGTACTATGCCCCCATATGATGCCACACACAGTACTATGCCCCATATAATGCCTCCACACAGTACTATGCCCCCATATAATGCCTCCACAGAGTACTATGCCCCATATAATGCCTCCACACAGTACTATGCCCCCATATGATGCCACACACAGTACTATGCCCCCGTATAATGCCTCCACACAGTACTATGCCCCCATATAATGCCTCCACACAGTACTATGCCCCCATATAATGCCTCCACACAGTACTGTGCCCCCATACAATGCCTCCACAGAGTACTATGCTCCTATATGATGCCACACACAGTACTATGCCCCATATAATGCCTCCACACAGTGCTATGCCCCCATATAATGCCTCCACAGAGTACTATGCCCCATATAATGCCTCCACACAGTACTATGCCCCCATATGATGCCACACACAGTACTATGCCCCCATATAATGCCTCCACACAGTACTATGCCCCCATATAATGCCTCCACACAGTACTATGCCCCCATATAATGCCTCCACACAGTACTATGCCCCCATATAATGCCTCCACACAGTACTATGCCCCATATAATGCCTCCACACAGTACTATGCCCCATATAATGCCTCCACACAGTACTATGCCCCCATATAATGCCTCCACACAGTACTATGCCCCCATATGATGCCACACACAGTACTATGCCCCCATATAATGCCTCCACACAGTACTATGCCCCCATATAATGCCTCCACACAGTACTATGCCCCCATATGATGCCACACACAGTACTATGCTCCATATAATGCCTCCACACAGTACTATGCCCCCATATAATGCCTCCACACAGTAGTATGCCCCCATATAATGCCTCCACACAGTACTATGCCCCCATATAATGCCTCCACACAGTACTATGCCCCCATATAATGCCTCCACACAGTACTATGCCCCCATATAATGCCTCCACACAGTACTATGCCCCCATATGATGCCACACACAGTACTATGCCCCCATATAATGCCTCCACACAGTACTATGCCCCCATATGATGCCACACACAGTACTATGCTCCATATAATGCCTCCACACAGTACTATGCCCCCATATAATGCCTCCACACAGTACTATGCCCCCATATAATACCTCCACACAGTACTGTGCCCCCATATAATGCCTCCACAGAGTACTATGCTCCCATATAATGCCTCCACACAGTACTATGCCCCCATATAATGCCTCCACACAGTACTATGCCCCCATATAATGCCTCCACACAGTACTATGCCCCATATAATGCCTCCACACAGTACTATGCCCCCATATAATGCCTCCACACAGTACTATGCCCCCATATAATGCCTCCACACAGTACTATGCCCCCATATAATGCCTCCACACAGTACTATGCCCCCATATAATGCCTCCACACAGTACTATGCCCCCATATAATGCCTCCACACAGTACTATGCCCCCATATAATGCCTCCACACAGTACTATGCCCCCATATAATGCCTCCACACAGTACTATGCCCCCATATAATGCCTCCACACAGTACTATGCCCCCATATAATGCCTCCACACAGTACTATGCCCCCATATGATGCCACACACAGTACTATGCCACCATATAATGCCTCCACAAGGTACTATGCACCCATATGATGCCACACACAGTACTATGCCCCCATATAATGCCTCCACACAGTACTATGCCCCCATATAATGCCTCCACACAGTACTATGCCCCCATATAATGCCTCCACACAGTACTATGCCCCCATATAATGCCTCCACACAGTACTATGCCCCCATATAATGCCTCCACACAGTACTGTGCCCCCATATAATGCCTCCACAGAGTACTATGCTCCTATATGATGCCACACACAGTACTATGCCCCATATAATGCCCCCACACAGTACTGTGCACCCATATGATGCCACACACAGTACTATGCCCCATATAATGCCTCCACACAGTGCTATGCCCCATATAATGCCTCCACACAGTACTATGCCCCCATATGATGCCACACACAGTACTATGCCCCATATAATGCCTCCACACAGTACTATGCCCCCATATAATGCCTCCACACAGTACTATGCCCCCATATAATGCCTCCACATAGTACTATGCCCCCATATAATGCCTCCACACAGTACTATGCCCCCATATAATGCCTCCACACAGTACTATGCCCCATATAATGCCTCCACACAGTACTATGCCCCCATATAATGCCTCCACACAGTACTATGCCCCCATATAATGCCTCCACACAGTACTATGCCCCCATATAATGCCTCCACACAGTACTATGCCCCCTTATAATGCCTCCACACAGTACTATGCCCCCATATGATGCCACACACATTACTATGCCCCCATATAATGCCTCCACACAGTACTATGCCCCCATATGATGCCACACACAGTACTATGCTCCATATAATGCCTCCACACAGTACTATGCCCCCATATAATGCCTCCACACAGTACTATGCCCCCATATAATGCCTCCACACAGTACTATGCCCCCATATAATGCCTCCACACAGTACTATGCCCCCATATAATGCCTCCACACAGTATTATGCCCCCATATAATGCCTCCACACAGTACTATGCCCCCACATGATGCCACACAGTACTATGCCCCCATATAATGCCTCCACACAGTACTATGCCCCCATATGATGCCACACACAGTACTATGCTCCATATAATGCCTCCACACAGTACTATGCCCCCACATGATGCCACACAGTACTATGCCCCCATATAATGCCTCCACACAGTACTATGCCCCCATATGATGCCACACACAGTACTATGCTCCATATAATGCCTCCACACAGTACTATGCCCCCATATAATGCCTCCACACAGTACTGTGCCCCCATATAATGCCTCCACAGAGTACTATGCTCCCATATAATGCCTACACACAGTACTATGCCCCCATATAATGCCTCCACACAGTACTATGCCCCCATATAATGCCTCCACACAGTACTATGCCCCATATAATGCCTCCACACAGTACTATGCCCCCATATAATGCCTCCACACAGTACTATGCCCCCATATAATGCCTCCACACAGTACTATGCCCCCATATAATGCCTGCACACCGTACTATGCCCCCATATGATGCCACACACAGTACTATGCCCCCATATAATGCCTCCACACAGTACTATGCCCCCATATGATGCCACACACAGTACTATGCTCCATATAATGCCTCCACACAGTACTATGCCCCCATATAATGCCTCCACACAGTACTATGCCCCTATATGATGCCGTCACTCAGTACTTTGCCCCCATATGATGCCACCTCTCCCCTACTGGCAAATAAAAAAAAATACCCAGCCCCTGTGCTGACTGTCTCTCCTTCGCTTTATGCTTTATCTGTTCCTGGTGCAACAGTCACATCTTCACAACCAGCGCCCATCCTCAGACAGCACTGGTGAATGGCGGGGTGGGGTGCTGAGAGCCCCCTACTGTTATATTCCACTGTCCAACTGCCCTAAAGATACAGATAAAGATATAAATAGGACATACTGCCCACCTCCAGGGACAGAGGGACACCTCCCTAAATTCAGGACTGTCCTACTGGATATGGAATGGTTGGAAGTTATGGATTTGGGCAGTACATTAGAGGTGCTCCTTGGATGGGAAACTGTATATAGGGGTACAGTTTAGCTGGTACATTGTATATATGGGCACATGATCTGGTTGGGGCAATGTATGGGGCACTCAGACTATAGGACTGTATATGGGGCCCCTGTATATGACGTTCTCTTGCTGGGCACGACTGGAGGCGACTTGGATACTCTCAGGAATTGAGTCTCTTCATTGGAATCAGCATTGATAAAGGTGGACTTCTCCTTTAAGATGTCAAATCTGTACAAACTGCTGATGTTTCCAAAAGAAACAAGAACTATTTAATATACAGTGAGTAAGCGGCAGAACTGGTCCGGGAGGGTATATAAGGAGTATACAGGCTTTCTCCTTCATGAGTGCTATTACTGATACTGAGACAGAGGACACTGTATGTCCTGCAGGAGAGGAGATGACACCAAGGAAAAGAGAGAGAAGAAGAAAGAATTTATTTATTTTTTTACATTCAAAATCTTTTTATTTATTTATTTAAAAAAGGTTCTTATTTGTCATCAACTTTTTTTTTGTTAATTAATTTTTCATTAGAAATTATTTATATTAATGTAATAATTTTTGTTACTTTTTGAAGCACTGGGACAGTTAAAATGACTTTTTATTTTTTTCATCTATTTATATTATTATTTCTTATTTTTTTTATAAAAATGATGTTAATTCCTTATTATTTAGATCTCTTCATTTATTATATATTTTACTTTTCTGTTGTAAATTCTTTATTTTTAACTACACAAAGAATTTTAATTTATTTAATTTCATGAATGAGTTTATTTTTTTTACTGCTACTTTTTGTTATTTATTTTAAGGAACTTTTTGTTACTTTTTAGGAAACTTTTGGGAATTCTTTCCATTCGCTTCTATTAGGTTATTATTGGAATCTTTGTTTTTAGCGGATTCAGTAATAATATCAGACATTTCCGTCTGTTTCTGTATATGTCATTTATGGCGTTTCCCAGCAGTACCTGGGACCTGTTCTCTAGATTGTCGTAGGTCAGTGAGAAATTGTATATCTACTTCTGTCACGTGTTATACTGTGCTGATCTATGTATCTCAAGGCTCCTGCCGCTCGGCCAACGTTAGTCTAATGTGTATGGGGCCCTCCCGACTCTTCCCCGAGAGGAGATTGTCTGGGATCTGACAAGTCCGATTATGGACTGATGATCCGTTTATTTTTGGTGACATAAACCGTCACCAGAAAACACAGGAGAGCGAGAAATGCCGTCCAACCGACCCCGAGCTACTGATCAACAGATGGTTAGGTATGTATTACATGTGATACCGTCTGCTGAGCCGTGTATCTAATCCTATCCTGTGTGATACAGTCTGCTGAGTCGTGTATCTAATCCTATCCTGTGTGATACCGTCTGCTGAGTCGTGTATCTAATCCTATCCTGTGTGATACCGTCTGCTGAGTCGTGTATCTAATCCTATCCTGTGTGATACCGTCTGCTGAGTCGTGTATCTAATCCTGTCCTGTGTGATACTGTCTGCTGAGCTGTGTATCTAATCCTATCCTGTGTGATACTGTCTGCTGAGCCGTGTATCTAATCCTATCCTGTGTGATACTGTCTGCTGAGCCGTGTATCTAATCCTATCCTGTGTGATACTGTCTGCTAAGCCGTGTATCTAATCCTATCCTGTGTGACATTGTCTGCTGAGCCGTGTATCTAATCCTCTCCTGTGTGATACTGTCTGCTGAGCCGTGTATCTAATCCAATCCTGTGTGATACTGTCTGCTGAGCCGTGTATCTAATCCTATCCTGTGTGATACTGTCTGCTAAGCCGTGTATCTAATCCTATCCTGTGTGATACTGTCTGCTGAGCCGTGTATCTAATCCTATCCTGTGTGATACTGTCTGCTGAGCCGTGTATCTAATCCTATCCTGTGTGATACTGTCTGCTGAGCCGTGTATCTAACCCTATCCTGTGTGATACTGTCTGCTGAGCTGTGTATCTAATCCTCTCCTGTGTGATACTGTCTGCTGAGCCGTGTATCTAATCCTATCCTGTGTGATACTGTCTGCTGAGCCGTGTATCTAATCCTATCCTGTGTGATACTGTCTGCTGAGCCGTGTATCTAACCCTATCCTGTGTGATACTGTCTGCTGAGCTGTGTATCTAATCCTCTCCTGTGTGATACTGTCTGCTGAGCCGTGTATCTAACCCTATCCTGTGTGATACTGTCTGCTGAGCCGTGTATCTAATCCTATCCTGTGTGATACTGTCTGCTGAGCCGTGTATCTAACCCTATCCTGTGTGATACTGTCTGCTGAGCTGTGTATCTAATCCTCTCCCGTGTGATACTGTCTGCTGAGCCGTGTATCTAATCCTATCCTGTGTGATACTGTCTGCTAAGCCGTGTATCTAATCCTATCCTGTGTGACATTGTCTGCTGAGCCGTGTATCTAATCCTATCCTGTGTGATACTGTCTGCTAAGCCGTGTATCTAATCCTATCCTGTGTGACACTGTCTGCTGAGCCGTGTATCTAATCCTCTCCTGTGTGATACTGTCTGCTGAGCCGTGTATCTAATCCTCTCCTGTTTGATACCATCTGCTGAGCTGTGTATCTAATCCTATCCTGTGTGATACTGTCTGCTGAGCCGTGTATCTAATCCTATCCTGTGTGATACTGTCTGCTGAGCCGTGTATCTAATCCTCTCCTGTGTGATACTGTCTGCTGAGCCGTGTATCTAATCCTCTCCTGTGTGATACTGTCTGCTGAGCCGTGTATCTAATCCTATCCTGTGTGATACTGTCTGCTAAGCCGTGTATCTAATCCTATCCTGTGTGACATTGTCTGCTGAGCCGTGTATCTAATCCTCTCCTGTGTGATACTGTCTGCTGAGCCGTGTATCTAATCCAATCCTGTGTGATACTGTCTGCTAAGCCGTGTATCTAATCCTATCCTGTGTGATACTGTCTGCTGAGCCGTGTATCTAATCCTATCCTGTGTGACATTGTCTGCTGAGCCGTGTATCTAATCCTATCCTGTGTGATACTGTCTGCTAAGCCGTGTATCTAATCCCATCCTGTGTGATACTGTCTGCTGAGCCGTGTATCTAATCCTATCCTGTGTGACATTGTCTGCTGAGCCGTGTATCTAATCCTATCCTGTGTGATACTGTCTGCTGAGCTGTGTATCTAATCCTATCCTGTGTGATACTGTCTGCTGAGCCGTGTATCTAATCCTATCCTGTGTGATACTGTCTGCTGAGCCGTGTATCTAATCCCAGCCTGTGTGATACTGTCTGCTGAGCCGTGTATCTAATCCTATCCTGTGTGATACTGTCTGCTGAGCCGTGTATCTAATCCTCTCCTGTGTGATACTGTCTGCTGAGCCGTGTATCTAATCCTATCCTGTGTGATACTGTCTGCTAAGCCGTGTATCTAATCCTATCCTGTGTGACATTGTCTGCTGAGCCGTGTATCTAATCCTCTCCTGTGTGATACTGTCTGCTGAGCCGTGTATCTAATCCAATCCTGTGTGATACTGTCTGCTGAGCCGTGTATCTAATCCTAGCCTGTGTGATACTGTCTGCTAAGCCGTGTATCTAATCCTATCCTGTGTGATACTGTCTGCTGAGCCGTGTATCTAATCCCATCCTGTGTGATACTGTCTGCTGAGCCGTGTATCTAATCCAATCCTGTGTGATACTGTCTGCTGAGCCGTGTATCTAATCCTAGCCTGTGTGATACTGTCTGCTAAGCCGTGTATCTAATCCTATCCTGTGTGATACTGTCTGCTGAGCCGTGTATCTAATCCTCTCCTGTGTGATACTGTCTGCTGAGCCGTGTATCTAATCCAATCCTGTGTGATACTGTCTGCTGAGCCGTGTATCTAATCCTAGCCTGTGTGATACTGTCTGCTAAGCCGTGTATCTAATCCTATCCTGTGTGATACTGTCTGCTGAGCCGTGTATCTAATCCTATCCTGTGTGACATTGTCTGCTGAGCCGTGTATCTAATCCTCTCCTGTGTGATACTGTCTGCTGAGCCGTGTATCTAATCCAATCCTGTGTGATACTGTCTGCTGAGCCGTGTATCTAATCCTAGCCTGTGTGATACTGTCTGCTAAGCCGTGTATCTAATCCTCTCCTGTGTGATACTGTCTGCTGAGCCGTGTATCTAATCCTCTCCTGTGTGATACTGTCTGCTGAGCCGTGTATCTAATCCTAGCCTGTGTGATACTGTCTGCTAAGCCGTGTATCTAATCCTATCCTGTGTGATACTGTCTGCTGAGCCGTGTATCTAATCCCATCCTGTGTGATACTGTCTGCTGAGCCGTGTATCTAATCCTATCCTGTGTGACATTGTCTGCTGAGCCGTGTATCTAATCCTATCCTGTCTGATACTGTCTGCTGAGCCGTGTATCTAATCCTATCCTGTGTGATACTGTCCGCTGAGCCGTGTATCTAATCCTATCCTGTGTGATACTGTCTGCTGAGCCGTGTATCTAATCCTATCCTGTGTGATACTGTCTGCTGAGCTGTGTATCTAATCCCAGCCTGTGTGATACTGTCTGCTGAGCAGTGTATCTAATCCTATCCTGTGTGATACTGTCTGCTGAGCCGTTTATCTAATCCTATCCTGTGTGATACTGACTGCTGAGCCGTGTATCTAATCCTATCCTGTGTGATACTGTCTGCTGAGCCGTGTATCTAATCCAATCCTGTGTGATACTGTCTGCTGAGCCATGTATCTAATCCTCTCCTGTGTGATACTGTCTGCTGAGCCGTGTATCTAATCCTATCCTGTGTGACATTGTCTGCTGAGCCGTGTATCTAATCCTATCCTGTGTGATACCGTCTGTTGAGCCGTGTATCTAACCCTATCCTGTGTGATACTGTCTGCTGAACCGTGTATCTAATCCTATCCTGTGTGATACTGTCTGCTGAGCCGTGTATCTAATCCTATCCTGTGTGATACTGACTGCTGAGCAGTGTATCTAACCCTATCCTGTGTGATACCGTCTGCTGAGCCGTGTATCTAATTCTATCCTGTGTGATACTGCCTGCTGAGCCGTGTATCTAATCCTATCCTGTGTGATACTGTCTGCTGGGCCGTGTATCTAATCCTATCCTGTGTGATACTATCTGCTGGGCCGTGTATCTAATCCTATCCTGTGTGATACTGTCTGCTGAGCTGTGTATCTAATCCCATCATTTATTCTCTGGATTTGCCGTTTTATAATAAAGTTGAGACCTTTGTGTTGTTTTCTTACACTGAAGCCTCATTTGTTATTTTCCGCGTCGTCTTGTAGATTCGGGAGTTGCCATATAAGCATTTCTCTATTCTGTACTGCGGAGCCCGAGCTCTCCTAATCTTTAGCCGGCGGCAGCGAGGACATGCTGGGTGTTGTAGTTGTACCACATCTGTAGGGTCGCAATCCCTGATATACAGGATAAGATACAACTGCTTATAGGGCAATTCCCTAATGTATGAAAAAGGAAGGTGAGACATGATGAGAGCAGACGATGCTGGGAGCCACAGACACCAGGAATCACTCCTGTCCTCATAGTTTGTTACAATGTGTCAGCGCAGCTATAAAGTCCAGAGAGGACTCTGCAGACTGGATACAATGTAACAAACACTTAAAAGCTAAAATAAATAAATCTGTGTATTGTGCTTCTCTCACAATGGAGTCGAAGCGCAGAGTATGAGGTCTGCTGGGGGCTCCTATTCCCTGACAGCAAGCGGAGATTGTAAAAATGGTAAGAAGCTGAAATAGAAAGTTGCAGAACGATTTTTCCCTCTTAATTAATTGTGCAGTGATTAAAGGGTTAAAGGGGCACTCCGGGCGTACAGCGTGCTACACCGGGGTCAGATCCCGGGACGGGGAGGGTTCTCTCCTGTGTTTGTCCCTTTAAAAATTGATAAATAAAGTTCCCTTTAAGTTGTGAGATACATGCGCACTAGTGATATGTATATAGGGGAAGGAGGAGATCCGGATATGGAGGCAGCGTGGTGCCACCAAAGCAACCGGATGCTGCTCCCATCACAACCACTGCTGCCATATTATCACATCCTCAAAGTCGCCCGGATCTCCTCCAACCAGTTGAGTAGGTGCGTGTTGTGGTGTCCCTCCCCATATATATATATGTTATAATGGCAGCACAGCGAGCGCGTCCTCTATACGAGTCACCGCAGAAAATAAAATAAAAATTTTAATTCACAATTTAAAGGGTTAAACCCGGGAGGGTGGAGGGGTGGGGGGGCACAAACAGCGTGCTAATAAGAAATGATGAGGCATCATGGGAAAATTATTGCTGAGCAAGAAGCCGCCATCTTGAGCACCACCCTGAAAATTGTGCTGAACAAGGTGAGACGCGGATCACAGCCGGTAATTATGACTTATAGATGGTTCAGATAAATATAAGAATGATAAATTCTCACGCCCTGGATAATGATGCGGGTGTGTGTATGTAAATATATATATATATCTACACACGTATATACTGTATACACGGCGAGGAGTGATGGGGGAGGGGAGGGCACAGATACGAGGAGAGGAGTCTTGTAGACACCAAACATCTCAGATTATAGAATCATATAATATGGTAATATCCATATGATCTGTGTGACATTATATACAGTACAGACCAAAAGTTTGGACACACCTTCTCATTTAAAGATTTTTCTGTATTTTCATGACTATGGAAATTGTACATTCACACTGAAGGCATCAAAACTATGAATTAACACATGTGGAATTATATACTTAACAAAAAAGTGTGAAACAACTGAAAATATGTCTTATATTCTAGGTTCTTCAAAGTAGCCACCTTTTGCTTTGATGACTGCTTTGCACACTCTTGGCATTCTCTTGATGAGCTTCAAGAGGTAGTCACCAGAAATGGTCTTCCAACAATCTTGAAGGAGTTCCCAGAGATGCTTAGCACTTGTTGGCCCTTTTGCCTTCACTCTGCGGTCCAGCTCACCCCAAACCATCTCGATTGGGTTCAGGTCTGGTGACTGTGGAGGCCAGGTCATCTGGTGTAGCCCCCATCACTCTCCTTCTTGGTCAAATAGCCCTTACACAGCCTGGAGGTGTGTTTGGGGTCATTGTCCTGTTGAAAAATAAATGATGGTCTAACTAAACGCAAACCGGATGGAATAGCATGCCGCTGCAAGATGCTGTGGTAGCCATGCTGGCTCAGTATGCCTTCAATTTTGAATAAATCCCGAACAGTGTCACCAGCAAAGCACCCCCACACCATCACACCTCCTCCTCCAGGCTTCACGGGGGGAACCAGGCATGTAGAGTCCATCCGTTCACCTTTTCTGCATCGCACAAAGACACGGTGGTTGGAACCAAAGATCTCAAATTTGGACTCATCAGACCAAAGCACAGATTTCCACTAGTCTAATGTCCATTCCTTGTGTTCTTTAGCCCAAACAAGTCTCTTCTGCTTGTTGCCTGTCCTTAGCAGTGGTTTCCTAGCAGCTATTTTTCCATGAAGGCCTGCTGCACAAAGTCTCCTCTTAACAGTTGTTGTAGAGATGTGTCTGCTGCTAGAACTCTGTGTGGCATTGACCTGGTCTCTAATCTGAGCTGCTGTTAACCTGCGATTTCTGAGGCTGGTGACTCGGATAAACTTATCCTCAGAAGCAGAGGTGACTCTTGGTCTTCCTTTCCTGGGGCGGTCCTCATGTGAGCCAGTTTCTTTTCAGCGCTTGATGGTTTTTGCAACTGCATTTTGGGACACTTTCAAAGTTTGCCCAATTTTTCGGACTGACTGACCTTCATTTCTTAAAGTAATGATGGCCACTCGTTTTTCTTTACTTAGAATTTGTATTATGACAAGAAAAAAGCAGCTAACAGTCTATTCAGTAGGACTATCAGCTGTGTATCCACCTGACTTCTGCACAACACAACTGATGGTCCCAACCCCATTTATAAGGCAAGAAATCCCACTTATTAAACCTGACAGGGCACACCTGTGAAGTGAAAACCATTTCCAGTGACTACCTCTTGAAGCTCATCAAGAGAATGCCAAGAGTGTGCAAAGCAGTCATCAAAGCAAAAGGTGGCTACTTTGAAGAACCTAGAATATAAGACATATTTTCAGTTGTTTCACACTTTTTTGTTAAGTATATAATTCCACATGTGTTAATTCATAGTTTTGATGCCTTCAGTGTGAATGTACAATTTTCATAGTCATGAAAATACAGAAAAATCTTTAAATGATGAGGTGTGTCCAAACTTTTGGTCTGTACTGTATGTACAGTGGGGAATATAAGTATTTGATACACTTCTGATTTTGCAAGTTTTCCCACCAACAAAGAATGGGGAGGTCTGTAATTTTTATCGTACTGTTTGTATATATAAATATACCTGTGTGTAACCTCACATGCCTCCAAATTACCTCCATATAACCCCGTACACCTCCATATAACCTGTACACCTCCATATAACCCCGTACACCTCCATATAACCCTACATAACCACACTCTCTTGTTAGTCAGTCCGAAACTGTCATTCTTTGTTCTACATTTCTTTGTTGCCTATAGCAACCAATCACAGCACAGCTTTCATTCTGCCAGAGCGGTTTAAAAAATGAAAGCAGCGCTATGATTGGTTGCTATGGACTATGAAGACTGTTTTCTTTTATTCAATTTTGATAAGTGAGGGCCTATGACCAGGGCCGGTTTTAGACAAATTGGGGCCCTTGGCAAAAGTTTAAAGTGGGGCCCTAAATGCTCACATATTGCCCCATCACACAGAAACATTTCGGTTGTATTAACATGCGCTGAGTTCAGACCGTTAAACGAGCGTGATCGACAATATTGCAGTCGTTCGGTGCTTGTTTCCCGGCTTTTTTTACACTGGCTGAGGAAGAATAATGGGCACAGAACGATCAATGGTAGATCAATATGTCCCCTTACGTATCAGGTTATCAGCAGCACATCTGCAGTTTTCACTGGTGATGTGCTGCGGAGATCAAGGATTTCTGTTCTGGTATAAACAATCCAATAACGCAAAGAATAGGCAGCATTTTGCTTGTTTAGTATAATGTTCACCATAGTCCTCCATATAGTATAATGCACCTCCCATAATCCTCCATATAGTAAAATGTGCCCCATAATCCTCCATATAGTATAATGTGCCCCATAATCCTCCACGTAGTATAATGTCCTCCATACAGTATAATACACTTACGATAGTATAATGCACCCCATAGTCCTTCATATATACTGCTCAAAAAAATAAAGGGAACACTCAAATAACACATCCTAGATCTGAAAGAATGAAATATTCTCATTGAATACTTTGTTCTGTATATGATGTCCCAGATGTGCTCAATCAGATTCAGGTCTGGGGAACGGGCGGGCCAGTCCATAGCTTCAATGCCTTCATCTTGCAGGAACTGCTGACACACTCCAGCCACATGAGGTCTGGCATTGTCCTGCATTAGGAGGAACCCAGGGCCAACTGCACCAGCATATGGGCTCACAAGGGGTCTGAGGATCTCATCTCGGTACCTAATGGCAGTCAGGCTACCTCTGGTGAGCACATGGAGGGCTGTGCGGCCCTCCAAAGAAATGCCACCCCACACCATTACTGACCCACTGCCAAACCGGTCATGCTGAAGGATGTTGCAGGCAGCAGATCGCTCTCCACGGCGTCTCCAGACTCTGTCACGTCTGTCACATGTGTTCAGTGTGAACCTGCTTTCATCTGTGAAGAGCACAGGGCGTCAGTGGCGACTTTGCCAATCCTGGTGTTCTGTGGCAAATGCCAAGCGTCCTGCACGGTGTTGGGCTGTGAGCACAACCCCCATCTGTGGACGTCGGGCCCTCATACCACCCTCATGGAGTCGCTTTCTAACCGTTTGTGCAGACACATGCACATTTGTGGCCTGCTGGAGGTCATTTTGCAGGGCTGTCGCAGTGCTCCTCCTGTTCCTCCTTGCACAAAGGCGGAAGTAGCGGTCCTGCTGCTGGGTTATTGCCCTCCTACGGCCCCCTCCACGTCTCCTGGTGTACTGGCCTGTCTCCTGGTAGCGCCTCCAGCCCCTGGACACTACGCTGACAGACACAGCAAACCTTCTTGCCACAGCTCGCATTGATGTGCCATCCTGGATGAGCTGCACTACCTGAGCAACTTTTGTAGGTTGTAGAGTCCGTCTCATGCTACAACGAGTGTGAAAGCACAACCAACATTCAAAAGTGACCAAAACATCAGCCAGAAAGCATTGGTACGGAGATGTGGACTGTGGTCCCCACCTGCAGAACCACTCCTTTATTGAGTGTGTCTTGATAATTGCCAATAATTTCCATTTATTGTCTATTCCATTTGCACAACAGCATGTGAAATTGATTGTCAATCAGTGTTGCTTCCTAAGTGGACAGTTTGATTTCACAGAAGTTTGATTTATTGGAGTTATATTCTGTTGTTTAAGTGTTCCTTTTATTTTTTTGAGCAGTGTAGTGTAATGAATTCACCATAGTCCTCCATACGTAATAAAGCATTCCCCATAGTCCTCCATATAGTATAATGCAGCCTCCACATAGTATAATGCACCCTATAGTTCTCCATATAGTATAATGCACCCCATAGTCCTCTACATCGTATAATGCACCCCATAGTCCTCCATATAGTATACTTCACAGCCCATAGTCCTCCACATAGTATAATGCACTCGCCATAGTCCTCCATATAATATAATGCACTCCCCATAGTCCTCCATACAGTATAATACACTCCCCATAGAGCTCCATACAGTATAATACACTCCCCATAGTCCTCTATATAGTATAATGCACACCCCATGGTCCTCCATTTAGTATAATGCACTCCCCATAGTCCTCCATACAGTATAATGCACTGTAGCCCTCAATATGGTATAATGCATCTCATAGTCCTCCATATTATATAATGCACTCCTCATAGCCCTCAATATAGTATAATACACTCCCCATAGTATAATGCACCCCATAGTCCTTCATATAGTATAGTGCAATCCCCATAGTCCTCCATATAGTATAATACATTCTCCATAGTCCTCAGTATAGTATAATGCATCCCATATTGTACAATGCACCCCCATAGCCCTCAATATAGTATAATACACTCCCCATAGTATAATACACACCATAGTCCTTCATATAGTATAATGCACTCCCAATAGTCCTCCATATAGTATAACACATTCTCCATAGTTCGCAATATAGTATAATGCATCCCAGGGCCGGCGTCAGCACCCGGGCAAGTGCCGGGGCCCTGAGCAGGTGGGGGGCCCAATCGCGGTCGGGCACCCTGCCGGGCTTTGGGCGGAGGAGAGCGGTGCCAGCGCCCGCCCTTCTCCCCCGCTTGGTCGGGGCCACGGCAGCCAGATACTTACCTCTCCCCGTGCCTCCCCAGATCCGCTGTCATCCTGCTGTGCGCTCCCTGTGACGTCTTCGGTCAGACGGCGCAATGACGTCTTTCCACCGCGCCCTCCCCTGAGCCATCACAGGCAGCGCAGAGCGGGAAAACGCCGGTGAAGCTGGAGTCCGGACCTGAGCAGCCGCAGCAAGTGAGGAGTGAGGCGAGTATTTGATTTTTTTTTTTTAATGTATGGGGGGGGTGACATCTTGCATGGGGCAATATATGGGGGGGGGGTGACATCCTGCATGGTGCATTGTATGGGGGGGGGTGACATCCTGCATGGGGCATTATAAAGAGGGGGGGTGACATCCTGTATGGGGCATTATATGAGGAAAAGGACATCCTGCATGGGGCATTATATGAGGGGTGACAGCCTGCATGGGGCATTATATGGGGGAGAAAGGGACATCCTGCAAAGGGCATTATATGGGGGAGAGAGGTGACATCCTGCATGGGGCATTATAAGGGGGGAACAGGCTGCATAGGGCATTATGTGGGGGGAACAGCCTGCATGGAGCATTATATGGGGGCCAGTATCCTGTATGGAGCGTTTTATGGGGGCCAGTATTCTGTATGGAGCGTTATATGGGGGCCAGTATTCCGTATGGAGCGTTATATGGGGGCCAGTATTCTGTATGGAGCGTTATATGGGGGCCAGTATCCCGTATGGAGCGTTATATGGGGGCCAGTATTCCATATGGAGCTTTATATGGGGGCCATTATTCTGTATGGAGCATTTTATGGGGGCCAATATTCTGTATGGAGCATTTTATGGGGGCCAGTATACTGTGTGGAGTGATTCGCCGGTTTCTGAGGTATTGTAGAATTTACAATAGATATCACTCATGTAATGTAAGAAGTGAAATCTTTGGCATTGTACTATACCTATATTTTTCTGCAGTATCTGTGCATTATGAATCGTGGTATGTGCTAAAGGGGCCCACTGAGACTCTTTCGCCCGGGGCCCAGAAAAACCTGGAGCCGGCCCTGATGCATCCCATATTGTATAATGCACCCCCATAGCCCTCAATATAGTATAATACACTCCCCATAGTATAATGCACTCCATAGTCCTTCATATAGTATAATGCACTCCCAATAGTCATCGATAGAGTATAATGCACACTCCATATAGTACACATAGTATAATGTACCCCATAGTCCTCCACATAGTATAATGCACACTCCATAGTCCTCTGTATAGTATAATGTACCCCATAGTCATCCATATAGTATAATGCACACCCCATAGTCCTCCACTTAGTATAATGCACCCCCATAGTCCTCCACAAAGTATAATGCACCCCCCATAGTCCTCCACATAGTATAATGTACCCCCGTAGTCCTCCACATAGTATAATGCACCCCCCATAGTCTTCCATATAGTATAATGTGCCCCATAATCCTCCATATAGTATAATGCACTCCATAGTCCTCCATACAGTATAATGCACTCTCCATAATCCTCCATATAGTATAATACACTCCCCATAGAGCTCCATACAGTATAATACACTCCCCATAGTCCTCTATATAGTGTAATGCACACCCCATAGTCCTCCATTTAGTATAATGCACACCCCATAATCCTCAATATAGTATAATGCACTCCCCATAGTCCTCCATACAGTATAATACATTCTCCATAGTCTGCAATATAGTATAATGCATCCCATAGTTTCCCATATTGTATAATGCACAGCCCATAGCCCTCAATATTGTATAATACACTCCCCATAGTATAATGCACCCCATAGTCCTACATATAATAAAATGCACTCCCAATAGTCCTTGATAGAGTATAATGTGACGCGCCCCCTGTGCCGTGGGGTACTCAGTGCCGGGCCGGTTGTTGCTAGGGGAGATGTCACAGTGGTGGTGACCCGGTCCGTGACCCAGGGCGGTCAATCAAAAGGGGAATTATTTACAGGGAATTTATAGTTTTTATATACAGTTCGTGATGCCACCTTTGGTATGCGGCTATATGGAGCTGCCGCTGCGGAGCAGGTCCTCTGGAGCTGGTGTAAATGCAGCAGAGTTGGTTTAGCTCTCCACAGGCAGAGCTTAGCTCCAGGGCTGTGCTGATGTTGCAGTGTAGTGCAGGGGTGATGGCGCAGCAGTAATTCACGGAGACAGTGGGGTGCAGTCTTCAGAGTTTACTCACAGTTGTTGCAATTCAAGTTACAGGTACCGGTGTTACTTCCTACGTTGCGCTGCGTTCACCAGGCAGGGGTTCAGCAATACCTCAGGTAATTCAAGAGCACTTAACCCCATTCTGTGTACCTTTCTCAGTCGTCTTCCTGCGCTGGCTCTCACCCTCCTGCCCTGCGCCTCACAATCAGTGTCCCAAGCCAGTAGCCTCGGATCTTGTCGGGCGTCCTGCAGTCCCCTGGACCCTCTGTGACCACCTTTTCGGTGATGTAATTGTGGCTGTGGCAACTGCACCCTAAAAGTACAGAAGCCTCCGGTTTCTAGCCGAGCCTTGTAGTTCTCCACTAGTTTAGGGGCCGGTCCCCTCTCTGCAGCCTGATCCCTCCACGTTCCAGCAGATTCGGGCGTACGGGTGGCCTCCAGCACTGCCCGTACCCCTAGGATCCCCTTGTTCCTCCTGGAGCCTTCTAATGCAGCCTCCATATTACTCCAGTATTATGGCCACCATGTACTCACTGATTTAAAAATAAATAAATATAATACTCACCTCTCCTCATTCCTCCTCTGCTCCGGGAGTGGGGATTGGGGGCCCTAGGCAAATGTCTGCCTATGACTCAGCCTCTTCCACTGTGACCGTTCAGTGGATCCCACATCTCTCGGTCTCTCTGCTCGCCGTTACTCCTGCACTTTTTCCTTCCATTGGTCTCTCATTATTAATCAGTCACGGTGCACGCTCTGCGCCATCATACTACCCCTATATTATTGAGTAGCGCTACACAGGTGTAACATACCTGGCGGCGTCCTTGCATGGTGGTCCATCTCCCACTGTGCAAGAGGGCGCACTTGATCTCCTGTCCAGAATGTCTCTCTGGCTTCCCTCCATGCTGTCTGTTTGTGTCTGTTTCTGCTGCTTAAGGGCGGCGCCCGATCACTTCCTGCCTTTTGTACCTGCTGTGGGTCACACCCCTTGTGCGTCCTCAGCCTATTGCTGTCTGTCACTTGGTATATAGCTCAGCAGCTCCCTTCTATCCCTGCCTGAGCATAGTGTTTCCTTCAGTGTGTGCTTGCACTCTGAAGGTGCCAGGTCCCGTTCTTTGTTTCCTTGTCTGCCTTTCCCGGAGGCTGTATTTCCAGGCCTGTCTGAACTGACTCCTGTATGTCTCCTGCTTTGCGGTATCAGCTCCCGTGTCTGAACTGAGTCCTGTATGTCTCCTGCTTTTCGGTATTAGTTCCCGTGTCTGAACTGAGTCCTTTCTGTGTTCTCTTGTCTGTCCTGTCTGAACACGCTCCTAGCCTGTTCCTCCTGCCTTCTAGGGGCCGATTACCTAGATCCGTTCCTGTATCTTGTCTGACCTGTCTGTACTCGCTCCTAGCCTGTTCCTCTCGCCTTCTAGTGGCCGATTTCCTAGACCCGCTCCTGTATCTTGTCTGACCTGTCTGAACTCGCTCCTGGCCTGTTCCTCTCGCCTTCTAGTGGCCGATTTCCTAGACCCGCTCCTGTGTCTGGTCTGTCCTGTCTGAACACGCTCCTTGCCTGTTCGTTCCGCCTTTTAGTGGCCGATTTCCTAGACCCGCTCCTGTGTCTGGTCTGTCCTGTCTGAACACGCTCCTTGCCTGTTTCGTTCCGCCTCTCTGGGGGCCGTATTCCCAGACCCGCTCCTGTATCCCTCTGCAGTGTCGGTCTCCTCCGTACACTCAGTTCCAGTCTGAACTCTCTCCTGTCCTTTACCTGTTTTGCCTCTATGTCCGTTCCCTTCCTTTTTCTGCAGAGTCTGAACTCGTACCTAACTCCTGCTTGTTGTCTCTGCAAGTACTGTGTGAGTATCTGGCTCTGTCTTTCCCTTCCTGTCTGTTCCGTGTGAACAGAGCCCTGTCCTCCCTGCTCAGCCTTGTCTGCACTCTAGCTGTGCTTGCCTGTAACCCTCTGCCTGTATTGTTCCTGAGTCCCGGTGTGTACTGGGTCCTATCCCGCCTGTGTTCCTACCTGCTAGTGCCTCCCTGTCTGCACTCTAGCTGTGCTTGCCTTTACCCCCCTGCCTGCATACCCGCCTGCCTGCATACCAGTCGTGCCTGCCTATACCCACCAGTCTGTGTGCCAGCCTACCAGCCTGTTCCTGTATTCCCCTGTGTGGGTCAACAGCCGTGTCCGGGGTCTGTCCTGGAGTAGCACCTGGTCCCTCTGCTCGGTTCCTCCTTGGTGCACTGGCGTCGTATGCCGTCGTGCGACCCTGGTCGGATCGGGTGAATACTTAGTCACGCCCCTCCAGGCATTCACTCTCCGGCACGGTCCAGTGGAATCACTACCAATCACACGCACACGCCGCTTAGCCCGGGCGTGTGCATAACAGCATGCTCAGGCCATGGTTCCCGTTGAGCCCCACAGCCTTCGCTCTTTGAGAAGTTTTTCCAGCGAATACATGCATTAAAATAAATAAATAAATTTTTTTTTCCCCCTTTAGCTGAGTTCCAGGCGAATTACGCACCCGTCCAGATGGATCTATCAGCTCTCGTTCCTGCGGATCCGCCACGTTACTATGGGGATCCAAGACAGTGTCGTGCATTTGTGGAGCAATGCATGCTACACTTTAAGGCCTACCCTCTCTATTTTCCTTCCGATTGGGCTAAAGTGGCCTTTATGATTGACTACCTAGCGGGTGATGCCTTGAAATGGGTCACCCCCCTATGGAAAGCATGGGATCCTGTCATCCTTGACCTGCAGGCCTTCCTGGTGGCCTTTCGTATGGTCTTCGAGGACCCTAACCCTGAAGCCCCTGCTGAAGCTTCACTTCCCAATATCCCGGAGCAGCCCCGACGGGTAATGTGTGTGGGTAGCGCAATAGTCCTCCAGCCCAATGAGACTACTGCCCACCCAGAATCCTCACAGGGTGACTACACTTTCCGGAATACTTCTCTCAACCTCAAGAGGCAGCCCAGACGTGCTAGACTTAGAGGCAAGCCGTCACGCCAGGGTCTGTCCTCCCTGAGACCTCCTGACCCCAACCTTGAAGTCCCTACTGAAGCTTCATCTCCCTGTATCCCGGAGAAACCCCAATGGGTAATGTGCGTGGGTAGTGCACCAGTTCTCCTGGCCGAAGAGACTTCTGCCCATCCAGACTCCACACAGGAGAACTTCCTGCACCCGGCATCAGATGCTTCTTTCTCTTTAACCGGTGTGCATGTCCAAGGATGCTCCAAAGCTGTGGTTACCTCAGAGTCTGTGCACCTCTACTACCTGGCGGAGGATCCCCTGTTGCCTCCTGAACCCTCCGGGATACCACTCGATGACAAATGGAGAGAGACTTCTCTACACCCGGTACTCAATACTTTGTCCGCTTCGTCCTGTGAGCCTGACAATGGGTACCCCAAAGTGGTAGTTACCTCCGAGTCTCTACACCCCTCCGACCAGGCGGAGGATCTCCAGTTGTCTCCTGAACCCTTCGGGGTGCTACCTGGTAGCGATAGGACAGAGACTCTCCTATACTCTGTACCTGATACCTCGCTCGCTTCGTCCAGTGAGTCCAACTTAGTGTACTCCGAAGCAGAGGTTACTCCTGAGTCTCTACACCCCTCCGACCAGGCGGAGGACCTCCAGTTGTGTTCAGAATCCTTCGGGGTGCCACCTGGTGGTGAATGGACAGAGACTTTCCTATATCCTGGATCTGATACCTCGCTTGCTTCGTCCAGTGAGTCCGACCTAGTGTACTCTGAAGCAGAGGTTACCCGTGAGTCTCTACACCCCTCTGACCAGGCGGAGGACCGCCAGCTGTCTCCAGAACCCTTCGGGGTGCCACCTGGTGGTGAATGGACAGAGACTTTCCTATACTCGGTACCCGATACCTCGCCTGCTTCCTCCAGTGAGTCCGACCTAGTGTACTCTGAAGCAGAGGTTACCCGTGAGTCTCTACACCCCTCTGACCAGGCGGAGGTCCGCCAGCTGTCTCCAGAACCCTTCGGGGTGCCACCTGGTGGTGAATGGACAGAGACTTTCCTATACTCGGTACCCGATACCTCGCCTGCTTCCTCCAGTGAGTCCGACCTAGTGTACTCTGAAGCAGTTGTTTTCTCTGAGCCTCTGCACTCTTCTGACCCGGCGGAGGACCTCCAGTTGTTTCCTGAATCCTCCGGGATATCACCAGATAACAAAGAGACAGTGACTTTTCCTCATTATGTACCTGATAACCCGTCTATTTCTTCCTGTGAGCTTGACAAGATGTACCTCGAAGCAGAGATTACCCTTAAGTCTCTGTCCCCCTCCAACCCAGTGAACGACTGGCCCTCGAATTCCCTGCGGAAGATTCTGGCAGGCCTGAAGAAGAGGGGGCGTAAGGGGGGAGGTACTGTAACATACCTGGCGGCGTCCTTGCATGGTGGTCCATCTCCCACTGTGCAAGAGGGCGCACTTGATCTCCTGTCCAGAATGTCTCTCTGGCTTCCCTCCATGCTGTCTGTTTGTGTCTGTTTCTGCTGCTTAAGGGCGGCGCCCGATCACTTCCTGCCTTTTGTACCTGCTGTGGGTCACACCCCTTGTGCGTCCTCAGCCTATTGCTGTCTGTCACTTGGTATATAGCTCAGCAGCTCCCTTCTATCCCTGCCTGAGCATAGTGTTTCCTTCAGTGTGTGCTTGCACTCTGAAGGTGCCAGGTCCCGTTCTTTGTTTCCTTGTCTGCCTTTCCCGGAGGCTGTATTTCCAGGCCTGTCTGAACTGACTCCTGTATGTCTCCTGCTTTGCGGTATCAGCTCCCGTGTCTGAACTGAGTCCTGTATGTCTCCTGCTTTTCGGTATTAGTTCCCGTGTCTGAACTGAGTCCTTTCTGTGTTCTCTTGTCTGTCCTGTCTGAACACGCTCCTAGCCTGTTCCTCCTGCCTTCTAGGGGCCGATTACCTAGATCCGTTCCTGTATCTTGTCTGACCTGTCTGTACTCGCTCCTAGCCTGTTCCTCTCGCCTTCTAGTGGCCGATTTCCTAGACCCGCTCCTGTATCTTGTCTGACCTGTCTGAACTCGCTCCTGGCCTGTTCCTCTCGCCTTCTAGTGGCCGATTTCCTAGACCCGCTCCTGTGTCTGGTCTGTCCTGTCTGAACACGCTCCTTGCCTGTTCGTTCCGCCTTTTAGTGGCCGATTTCCTAGACCCGCTCCTGTGTCTGGTCTGTCCTGTCTGAACACGCTCCTTGCCTGTTTCGTTCCGCCTCTCTGGGGGCCGTATTCCCAGACCCGCTCCTGTATCCCTCTGCAGTGTCGGTCTCCTCCGTACACTCAGTTCCAGTCTGAACTCTCTCCTGTCCTTTACCTGTTTTGCCTCTATGTCCGTTCCCTTCCTTTTTCTGCAGAGTCTGAACTCGTACCTAACTCCTGCTTGTTGTCTCTGCAAGTACTGTGTGAGTATCTGGCTCTGTCTTTCCCTTCCTGTCTGTTCCGTGTGAACAGAGCCCTGTCCTCCCTGCTCAGCCTTGTCTGCACTCTAGCTGTGCTTGCCTGTAACCCTCTGCCTGTATTGTTCCTGAGTCCCGGTGTGTACTGGGTCCTATCCCGCCTGTGTTCCTACCTGCTAGTGCCTCCCTGTCTGCACTCTAGCTGTGCTTGCCTTTACCCCCCTGCCTGCATACCCGCCTGCCTGCATACCAGTCGTGCCTGCCTATACCCACCAGTCTGTGTGCCAGCCTACCAGCCTGTTCCTGTATTCCCCTGTGTGGGTCAACAGCCGTGTCCGGGGTCTGTCCTGGAGTAGCACCTGGTCCCTCTGCTCGGTTCCTCCTTGGTGCACTGGCGTCGTATGCCGTCGTGCGACCCTGGTCGGATCGGGTGAATACTTAGTCACGCCCCTCCAGGCATTCACTCTCCGGCACGGTCCAGTGGAATCACTACCAATCACACGCACACGCCGCTTAGCCCGGGCGTGTGCATAACAACAGGCCTTTGCTGATGCCGGAGCCTTTCTCCTGGAAGCTGCCCCCACTAACCTGAAACAGTGGAAGGGTCTGGTGATGCCACCATGTTCTGTCAGCATACCCGCCAACCCAACAGGATATAAGCAAGGTTTCGGAAAATAAAGGGAAACTGCCAAAAATTAAAAGTGTCTGACAATCTCCCCTGCCAAAATTATTCCTGAATGTTTCTTGTGCTGCACAGTAACTTGTATATTAAACATTGAAAGTCTCCATGTGCGAACTCCAAGACGTCACCTCTAATAATCCAAAGCACAAGAAAATATGCTCGATGATGCCTAAAGAGAAATATAGAGTTGGCTCAGTAGTGATACCAACACAGAAATATGGCGGTTGCTCATTGATGCCAACAGTGAAATATGGCGGTAGCTCAGTGGTATGTACAGTGAAGCATGGTGGAGACTCAGTGATACCTACCGTGATATATGGTGGTGGCTCAGTGATGCCTACAAGGAAGCATGGCAGTGGCTCAGTGATAGCTACAGTGAAACATGATGGTGGCTCAGTGATGCTTACAGTGAAATATGGCATTGGCTCAGTGATGCCTAGAATGAAACATGGCGGTGGCTCGGTGATGCCTAGAGTGAAACATGGCGGGGGCTCGGTGATGCCTAAAGTGAAGTATGTTGGGGGCTCGGTGATACCTACAGTGAAGCAAAGTGGTTGCCACAAACTTAATAATATTAGAGATTTGGAGGCCATTGCCTATGAGGAATAGGCTAAAATTTCTCAGAAATGCTACCAGAAGCTGGTGTCTGACGATGCATCATATGTGCAGCAGGTCATAACAGCCAAAGGGGCAGCAAGTCATAACAGCCAGAGGGGCTCTACTAAGTATTAAACATACCAACCAAGAAAAAAACTCCGATCAAATAAACCCAATGCATAGGTTATGTGAAAAAGGTATAATCTTTATTAAACAATTGATTTAAAAACAGTATACAGGTACATGGAACATAAAGGTAGGGAAACATACACACATGACAGAAGGGACAGCATGTACCACTGTGGGACCCAGCATCATTAGATATTTATCTGTTGCATAGTAGCACAATGGTGCACAGATCCCACATATTCTCACACAGACTAGATAGGAGGGGGCTGGAGACAGGCACAGCTAGTGGGAAGCCCCCCATGACCGGGATTGGCCGGGAGGTTTCCCCTTTTAAAAGTTGCGGTTGTGGGGATTGGATAGTGGGAAGTTGGGGGGGCGGGCAGTGGGAGAGGCTGTTATATAGGCAAAAGTGCGGGAAAACCGCCATTCCTTGAGGAGCAGCAGAAGAGAATCTACCTAAAAATGGAGTCTGTGGAATCCTTGGTGGTCCGGCAGAGAGACGTCGGCTGGTCACGCAGCGGTGGATGGCTTGAGGCCCAGCTGTCTGCTTTGCTGGGAGCAGCTGGGAATCAGGAGCCGCCGTCAGGAGCGGGGAGAAGCAGGAGGACCTGGCCCCCGGAGAGACTGTTACCGGAGGTAACCACGCGCAAAAGGCGCAGGCTCCTGAGCCCCTCCGGGGACCCTGCGGGAGGCGAGCATGATGGTGCGGTCCCGTCCCGCCGCGCTCGCCCCGTCAGGAATAGCATCCAGTCGGCCTGTGGGCTCAGTACAGTGGGGATCGCGGCCCGTGCCGGAAGTGAGGGCCGCACCGGATGTGCAGCCTGCGGGAGCAGCGTTGCTGGTGCTGGAGGTCCGGGCCCCGGCAGACCGGCGCATGCGCAATGCAGCTGGACTGAGCAGGCCAGCTGTTAATCGTTGTGGGGACCAGTATATCAGGAGAGGGACCAGGAGGAACGAGGGACAAGCACACAATGCGGCAGGCACCACTGGCAATGCTACTGTCGTGGTGCCTGCTGGGAGGAGCACCAGGAGAACAGGACGGCAAGCATCTGCGGGCAGGCAGCAGTCCAGGGAACCCCTGCTGCCTGGCTCATTTGGACGACACGGAGCAGAGGTAGAGGCGGGCAGCGACACCACGTTGCCCAGCAGCGTTCGTCCCGTCAGCGTGGACCAGGCCCGTGTGTATGGGTCTGGTAGTCGAAGAAGGCCCAGAGCAGCATCTAGGAGCGCAAGGAGGTCCGGCGGGAGGCGATCCTCGGTGAGAAGCCCGGCTGCATCATCCCTGACTGTTCAGGTCCCCCCTGGTGACGTGGAGGCCAGGGGCGCGGGCCTTGAGCAGCGAACGGATTCAGAGCGTGGCAGAGGAAGGGATCGTCAGGACTCAGGATTTCCAGCTGGCGGGGACACAGCACCTGCGCAGCTGCGTGAGTATGAGTCTGGTTTGTTGCCTGCAGGGGCTGTATTGTGTGGGTAAGGTAGTGGTCAGTTTGCAGGGCAAGGTGGGAGGACTTTAGGCGGTCCCGGGGGCGCAGAGATATCAGGGATTAGGGATATCTTGATATCTGTAGGAGCCTGGTTACCAGGTCAGGATGTGTTGCCACAGTCTAGTTACGGTGTGGTTGGGTCTGCGGCGGGCACAGAGGTAGCATCTACGGGTGTTTCAGTGTCGGTTCAGACGGAAAAAGACAAGGGGGATACGGTGAAGCTGGATGACAGGGCAAAGGGTGAGGTGTATGTGTGGTTCGAGGGGGCACATTTAAAAAAATTTGGCGTGATGAATATGTCAAAATTTTCTCCCTCCTTCCCTTGGAGAAGTTTAATTTAGACAAAGGGAAGAAGGATGATAGCAAAAAGGAGGAGGAGGAGAAGCGCCGGTGGCGCTTGATCCCTCAGACATTTGTAAATTGGCTTCAAGCGTTTGCTATATTGGCCGGGGTCATTGGGGAGAAGTTTCCTGAGAATTGCTAGGGTTTATTTTGTTATTTAGATGCTATTGGGGAAGCGCATCGTACTTACAGGGGACAGACATGGCTGAGGTATGACGAGCAATTCAGGCAGAGGAAGGCGGTGCGGCCTGAGATTAAGTGGGATCAGAAGGATATTGGCCTTTGGTTGAAAGTGATGGTCCCGGCTAGGTACGGGCAGTCCTTTCATGGGAGCGGAGGGAGCGGGAGTCAACCACCATTGATTGTTATTGTTTGTAAATAAAATTGCCGCTGTGGCCAAAATTTATCCAAAGAATAACAGGTTGTAGTGTTTTTATTTTGGGACAGGATCACGGGATCCTTGGGTAAGGCGGGAGAAGGTAAGCCATCAGGTAAGAAACCATATTGGCCGTACCAGGTCAAGATAATGGTTTGTCACAAAAAGTATCTATTAAAATATCATGGATAAACTATGATCAGACAAACATATGATATAAGTGCATATGGTATAAAGGGTAAAATTACCACATTCCACAGAATGGAGCAGCCAGGTACTGAAGATACCGGAGTGGTCGCGCGTCCACCCCAACGAGCGTTTCGTCACAACCTTTTTTAGGGTAATTTTTCACATAACCTATGCATTGGGGCTATTTGAACGTAGTTTTTTTTCTTGGTTTCTGTATCAATAGCGATTATGCCCTGGTTGATATATCATCCACAGTTGCTGCTAGTTATTTATAATTGATTGTTTTCCATCATGGGTTGGCACCAGTTGAAAATTCTAATAAGTATTAAAGATGCTGCTAATGAAGGGGTGAATAATCCTGAGTCTGCAATAGTCAGTAATAGTGGCATTTTGTGGTGGATTTGGAGATCCCACTTGTTATATTAGTTGTGTTCAGCTATTTTCATTGTTCTTGTTTCATTGGTTTATTGCAAATAGCAGAAAGTTTGTAAATGTTGCTAATAAACCGAATTTGCAATGGGGGATGAATAGTTTTGTAACTGTATATATGTAGTATACCTTCGTGTAGCCGTACACCTCTATGTATCCTCCCACCTTTATGCCAGCAGAGTACCACCATAAACTCTGGCCTCTAGGGGCAGCTTGGTATTACAATCCCTATAGATCTGATTTTTTATACAAGTTTCTTTCTTTTTTTTCTAGGTCGTAGTAAATAATGGCGCATTCATGTAAGTATCTACGGGGTGTTGGACACTAGTGAAACCTGTTAGTCACCATGATTCTGGAAGTAAAAATATGACAACCCATGTACTGAGAGTATTTTATATTACAGTAATCCCACATGTTGAATTTTTTTTTACCTTTTTATTTTTTTTAACTCAAAGTTTTTTTTTATGAATAGAAAAAAATCAAGTAATAGTGAAAAAAAATTCATCATAATAGCTAAATTTTTTTATATATGTTACTGTGCTCTCTCCTGTCCAGGTCTCAGGAGGATCTTGTGTTGTTTCGGGAGCACCCGTGGTAAGTTTATATTCACTGTAACCACCAGAGTTTATATTGGGTTTAAAGGGCATTTGCACCTTTTTGGCATTTTATTATTTTGCTTTTTATATCTCTGAGTTGGGTGTTAATGAGGGTCCTGTGTCCCAATGCTGAATCCATACCAGGGCCCCGACCTCCCTTGTGCCATTAATAATACAGGTGGGGTCTAAGGGCCCCTCAGTGATTGGCGCGTAATAACTACAAATTAATTTGTGTTTTTACTTCTTGTGGATTAAAACAGTGAAGGCTTTTTTTAATTCTACTAATTGCTTCTTTTTTCCTTAGAAGAGAATAATGAGCATCGATCTGATGTGCCCCCTCTGTGTAATCCCACCCCAGAAGAACAGGATGCGCTTATTAATCACCAGACAGGTTGGTATTCTACAAAAATCCTTTTCCTAAGGGCAACTTCAGCTTTGTCCCTGTGGAACTGTTCCAGCATTCGATGTGTATTTTTTACTATGTCAGGTAACGGTCTATTACTGATTATTCAAGCTCACCAGTAACTCCTGACCATTACTATAATTTTTGTAGTGTTTGGTTTATTGGGGTTGAAAGATTTTTTTTTACATCCTAAAAATATTTATATCTTTTTTCTTTAGAGGTGAATCACGATCGTAGATCTGCAGTTTCCCCTCAGAGTAAGCCCACCCAGGAAGAACAGGATGCGCTTATTAATCACCAGGCAGGTTGGTATTCTGCAAAAATCCTTCTCTTAAAGGGTTAGTGTGGTCTTATCCAGGTGAAACAGTTCCAGCATTTGGTTTACATTTTTTTACCATATTTTACGTCACTTAAATTTTTCCAATAGTTTCTTAGTTTCTTGAGCCATCAAGGTCCTGGCAATGTGAGCCCTCCTGTAACCCATGACTAGTGTATGTTCCTAATTATTCAAACTTACCAGTTACCCATGATTGTGGCCTGTGACTTACTATCCCAGCTTGGCTAGTCGTATGCGATTGTGGCCAGTTTCTGACTGTGCCAGCTGGGCCAATAATCTGTAATCCTGGCCCGTTCCTGACTATGTCAGCTTACCAGTAACCCATGGTCATGGCCAGCTCCTGACTATGTCAGCTTACCAGTAACCCATGATAGTGGCCAGCTCCTGACTATACCAGCTTACCAGTAACCCATGGTTATGTTCAGCTCCTCACAATGTCAGCTTACCAGTAACCCAGGATTGCGGCCAGCTCCTCACTATGTCAGCTTACCAGTAACCCATGGTCGTCGCCAGCTCCTAACTATGTTAGCTTACCAGTAATCCATGGTCGTCGCCAGCTCCTGACTATGCCAGCTTACCAGTAATTCATGGTCGTCGCCAGCTCCTGACTATGCCAGCTTACCAGTAACCCATGATCGTGGCCAGCTCCTGACAATGTCACCTTACCAGTAACCCAAGATTGTAGCCAACTCCTGACTATGTCACCTTACCAGTAACCCATGATAGTGACCAGCTTCTGACTATGCCAGCTTACCAGTAACCCATGATTGTGGCCAGCTCCTGACTATGTCAACTCACCAGTAACCCATTATCGTGGCCAGCTCCTGACTATGTCAGCTTACTAGTGACCCATGATAGTGGACAGCTTCTGACTATGCCAGCTTACCAGTAACCCATGGTCATGGCCAGCTTCTGACTATGCCAGCTTACCAGTAACTCATGATAGTGGCCAGCTCCTGACTATGCCAGCTTACCAGTAACCCATGATCGTGGCCAGCTCCTGACTATGCCAGCTTACCAGTAACCCATGGTTGTCGCCAGCTCCTGACTATGCCAGCTTACCAGTAACCCATGATAATGGCCAGCTCCTGACTATGCCAGCTTACCAGTAACCCATGATCGTGGCCAGCTTCTGAGTATGCCAGCTTACCAGTAACCCGTGATTGGGCCAGCTCCTGACTATGTCAGCTTACCAGTAACCCTTGATAGAGGGCAGCTCCTGACTATGCCAGCTTACCAGTAACCCATGATCATGGCCAGCTCCTGACTATGCCAGTTTACCAGTAACCCATGGTTGTCGCCAGCTCCTGACTATGCAAGCTTACCAGTAACCCATGGTCATCGTCAGCTCCTGACTATGCCAGCATACCAGTAAACCATGATCGTGGCCAGCTCCTAAATATGTCAGCTTACCAGTAACCCATGATCGTGGCCAGCTCCTGACTATGGCAGCTTACCAGTAACCCATGGTCATGGCCAGCTCCTGACTATGTCAGCTCACCAGTAACCCATGGTCATGGCCAGCTTCTGACTATGCCAGCTTACCAGTAACCCATGATCGTGGCCAGCTCCTGACTATGTCAGCTTACTAGTGACCCATGATAGTGGCCAGCTCATGACTATGCCAGCTTACCAGTAACCCATGATCGTGGCCAGCTCCTGACTATGCCAGCTTACCAGTAACCCATGGTTGTCGCCAGCTCCTGACTATGCCAGCTTACCAGTAACCCATGATAGTGGCCAGCTCCTGACTATGCCAGCTTACCAGTAACCCATGATCGTGGCCAGCTTCTGACTATGCCAGCTTACCAGTAACCCGTGATTGGGCCAGCTCCTGACTATGTCAGCTTACCAGTAACACTTGATAGTGGCCAGCTCCTGAATATGCCAGCTTACCAGTAACCCATGATCGTGGCCAGCTCCTGACTATGCCAGCTTACCAGTAACCCATGGTTGTCGCCAGCTCCTGACTATGCCAGCTTACCAGTAACCCATGGTCATCGCCAGCTCCTGACTATGCCATCTTACCAGTAACCCATGATCTTGGCCAGCTCCTAAATATGTCAGCTTACCAGTAGCCCATGATCATGGCCAGCTCCTGACTATGCCAGCTTGCCAGTAACCCATGGTCATGGCCAGCTCCTGACTATGTCAGCTTACCAGTAACCCATGATCGTGGCCAGCTCCTGAATATGCCAGCTTATCAGTAACCCATGATCGTGGCCAGCTCCTGACTATGCCAGCTTACCAGTAACCCATGGTTGTCGCCAGCTCCTGACTATGCCAGCTTACCAGTAACCCATGGTCATCGCCAGCTCCTGACTATGCCATCTTACCAGTAACCCATGATCTTGGCCAGCTCCTAAATATGTCAGCTTACCAGTAGCCCATGATCATGGCCAGCTCCTGACTATGCCAGCTTACCAGTAACCCATGGTCATGGCCAGCTCCTGACTATGTCAGCTCACCAGTAACCCATGATCGTGGCCAGCTCCTGACTATGTCAGCTTACTAGTGACCCATGATCGGCGCCAGCTCCTAACTATGCCAGCTTACCAGCAACCCATGGTTGTGGCCAGCTCCAGACTATTTCAGCTTACCAGTAACCCATGGTCGTGACCAGCTCCTGACTATGCCAGCTTACCAGTTACCCGTGATTGGGCCAGCTCCTGACTTTGTCAGCTTACCAGTAACCTTTGATAGTGGCCAGCTCCTGACTATGCCAGCTTACCAGTAACCCATGATCGTGGCCAGCTCCTGACTATGTCAGCTTACTAGTGACCCATGATAGTGGCCGTCTCCTGACTTTGCCAGCTTACAAGTAACCCATGATAGAGGCCAGCTCCTGACTATGCCAGCTTACCAGTAACCCAGGAACGTGGCCATCTCCTGACTATGTAAGCTTACTAGTGACCCATGATCGGGGCCAGCTCCTGACTATGCCAGCTTACCAGTAACCCGTGATTGGGCCAGCTCCTGACTATGTCAGCCTACAAGTGACCCATGGTTGTGGCCAGCTTCTGACTATGCCAGCTTACCAGTAACCCATGATCATGGCCAGCTCCTGACTATGTCAGCTTACCAGTAACCCATGGTTGTGTCCAGCTCCTGACTATACCAGCTTACCAGTAACTCAGGATCGTGGCCAGCTTCTGACTATGCCTGCTTACAAGTAACCCATGTTCGTGACCAGCTCCTGACTATGTCAGCTTACCAGTAACCCATGGTTGTGTCCAGCACCTGACTATACCAGCTTACCAGTGACCAATGATTGTGGCTATCTCCTGACTATGCCAGCTTACCAGTATTCCATGATTGTGGCCAGCTCCTGACTATGCCAGCTTACCAGTAACCCATGATCGTGGCCAGCTCCTGACTATGTCACCTTACCAGTAACCCATGATTGTGGCCAGCTCCTGACTATGTCACCTTACCAGTAACCCATGATAGTGGCCAGCTACTGACTATGCCAGCTTACCAGTAACCCATGGTTGTCGCCAGCTCCTGACTATGCCAGCTTAACAGTAACCCATGATCGTGGCCAGCTCCTGACTATGTCAGCTTACTAGTGACCCATGATAATGGCTGTCTCCTGACTATGCCAGCTTACCAGTAACCCATGATCGTGGCCAGCTCCTGATTATGCCAGCTTACCAGTAACCCATGATCGTGGCCAGCTCCTGACTATGTCACCTTACCAGTAACCCATGATTGTGGCCAGCTCCTGACTATGTCACCTTACCAGTAACCCATGATAGTGGCCAGCTACTGACTATGCCAGCTTACCAGTAACCCATGATCGTGGCCAGCTCCTGACTATGTCAACTCACCAGTAACCCATGATCGTGGCCAGCTCCTGACTATGTCAGCTTACTAGTGACCCATGATAGTGGCCAGCTCCTGATTATGCCAGCTTACCAGTAACCCATGATCGTGGCCAGCTCCTGACTATGTCACATTACCAGTAACCCATGATTGTGGCCAGCTCCTGACTATGTCACCTTACCAGTAACCCATGATAGTGGCCAGCTACTGACTATGCCAGCTTACCAGTAACCCATGATCGTGGCCAGCTCCTGACTATGTCAACTCACCAGTAACCCATGATCGTGGCCAGCTCCTGACTATGTCAGCTTACTAGTGACCCATGATAGTGGCCAGCTTCTGACTATGCCAGCTTACCAGTAACCCATGATCGTGGCCAGCTCCTGACTATGCCAGCTTACCAGTAACCCATGATCGTAGCCAGCTCCTGACTATGTCAGCTTACTAGTGACCCATGATAGTGGCCAGCTCCTGACTATGCCAGCTCCTGAATATGCCAGCTTACTAGTAACCCATGGTTGTCGCCAGCTCCTGACTATGTCAGCTTACCAGTAACTCATGGTCATCGCCAGCTCCTGACTATGCCAGCTTAACAGTAACCCATGATCGTGGCCAGCTCCTGACTATGTCAGCTTACCAGTAACCCATGATAGTGGCCAGCTCCTGACTATGCCAGCTTACCAGTAACCCATGATCGTGGCCAGCTTCTGACTATGCCAGCTTACCAGTAACCCGTGATTAGGCCAGCTCCTGACTATGTCAGCTTACCAGTAACCCATGATCGTGGCCAGCTCCTGACTATGTCAGCTTACTAGTGACCCATGATCGGGGCCAGCTCCTGACTATGCCAGCTTACCAGTAACCCATGGTTGTGGCCAGCTCCTGACTATGTCAGCTTACCAGTAACCCATGGTCGTGACCAGCTCCTGACTATGCCAGCTTACCAGTAATCCGTGATTGGGCCAGCTCCTGACTTTGTCAGCTTACCAGTAACCCTTGATAGTGGCCAACTCCTGACTATGTCAGCTTACCAGTAACCCATGATTGTGGCCAGCTCCTGACTATGTCAGCTTACTAGTGACCCATGATCGGGGCCAGCTCCTGACTATGACAGCTTACTAGTGACCCATGATAGTGGCCAGCTCCTGACTATGTCAGCTTACCAGTAACCCATGATCGTGGCCTGCTCCTGACTATGTCAGCTTACTAGTGACCCATGATAATGGCCGTCTCCTGACTATGCCAGCTTACCAGTAACCCATGATCGTGGCCAGCTCCTGACTATGTCAACTCAGCAGTAACCCATGATCGTGGCCAGCTCCTGACTATGTCAGCTTACTAGTGACCCAAGATAGTGGCCAGCTCCTGACTATGTCAGCTTACCAGTAACCCATGATCGTGGCCAGCTCCTGATTATGCCAGCTTCCAGTAACCCATGGTCATGGCCAGCTCCTGACTATGTCAGCTCACCAGTAACCCATGATCGTGGCCAGCTCCTGACTATGTCAGCTTACTAGTGACCCATGATCGGGTCCAGCTCCTGACTTTGCCAGCTTACCAGTAACCCATGGTTGTGGCCAGCTCCTGACTATGCCAGCTTACCAGTAACCCATGGTTGTCGCCAGCTCCTGACTATGCCAGCTTAACAGTAACCCATGATCGTGGCCAGCTCCTGACTATGTCAGCTTACTAGTGACCCATGATAATGGCTGTCTCCTGACTATGCCAGCTTACCAGTAACCCATGATCGTGGCCAGCTCCTGACTATGTCAGCTTACTAGTGACCCATGATAATGGCTGTCTCCTGACTATGCCAGCTTACCAGTAACCCATGATCGTGGCCAGCTCCTGACTATGTCAACTCACCAATAACCCATGATCGTGGCCAGCTCCTGACTATGCCAGCTTACCAGTAACCAATGATTGTGGCCAGCTCCTGACTATGCCAGCTTACCAGTAACCCATGATTGTGGCCAGCTTACCAGTGAGCCACAACCGTGGGGCCACATCCCTGGGATCTCATTTTAAAGACCACATTAGTACATTATAACATAACATACACATGATATTTAACTTATTGTAAATTAAAAACTTTTTGGGAACCTACAGAACTTCAAGTGAAATTTATCTATTGGTTTTGATTCATTATTTTCATTTGCAGAAATATTAATGGATCGATTATCTGGAGCGCCTGGTTCTGGCCAAAAGAACTCCTCAGTAAAAGTATGGGATAAAGGTAAAAAAATAACCTGATCTCCTCTCCTCCTGCTTCACCAAGGTGCCCTGAATTTTTTAAATCAAATGAAACACGAAAAGTCCAATGAAACTGTAGTCACCATTGCTTCCCTGTCAGCGGGGGTGATGTCAGAGGGGGAGCAGAGGTTACATTCCCCTGAGGCCGTGGTGCCGGAGGGGGCCAGAATATTGCTCTGGAACGTGGGAGAACAGCAATGCTGGGGGGCCCCTAGTACAGATGTCACATGACACCCACTTAGCCCATTACCAGACATTGGATATTTTTTTAAAATGTGCATTTTTTAATTTTCTAGGTAACTCATTCATAATAGAGGAATAAGGTGGAAACGTCAAGAAGTTGCTATCAGATGTTAGGCTGAAGCGCTTACTTTCTTCACGGATCTTATTAACTTTATTAAGAGGAACTTGAGGACATCTTATTAGTGCAGATAAAAGCAAGAGGATGAAGAACGAGCTCCTCGGGGGACGGCAAAGTCTAAAAAAGGATCAACAGAAATAAGATATTTTGTTGAAGCTCTCAGCCTGTAAGACAGTTTAAAATGGGTCTGACACCCTTAAATATTAACCTCCTCAGGTATCGGGTTGTGGAAAGGAACAAAAAAACTTTTTTTGATGGAAAATTTGTTCTGCGAATAAGGATGATTCTTTTGATACCAAATCTATATACATCTTTTCTTTAACTACTTTAAAGCCAAGTTATTTTTTTTAAGTCATGACTTGAAATGATATTTCTTTTTGTGGTACGAACTGTGGTTTGTAGTGGTTCCATTTATGGGTGCCATTAAAAAAAATCCCCCAAAAATAATTTTGCCAATTAAAAATATCAAAATATTTTTTTTCCATATCAGCGTTAAGCATAAGGGACGAATTTTATAATAATTTATTCGTTTTGATGATGACTCACTCAGCCATACCGAACAAGTGACTATTTTTTTAATTTCAATATTTACGTTTCTAGAAAAAAAAGGGTCATTTAAATTAATATTTTTATTTTCATGTTTTTTTAGTCCCTGTAGGGGACTTGAGCTTAGGATCATTTAATCACCTATAAAATATACTTGTACTGTACAGGGCTGTGATACATTCATTTATTTGATTTCCATTTTAAACAACCTGTTTTACTTCTTAACTGTATTACTGTGGATAAGTCATATGATGTGATAGACGACATTCTGCAGAGAAATGCTGCGTACTGCCAGCAATGTGTTATTATATAGTGTTTATTTATTCCTGTTAGGTCCGCTGCCTTACAGTGCCCATATTATATTGCTATGAGAATACTGTGACAATTGTGTCAAAAAAGTGACAAATTTGGAAACTGTCTCATTACTGATTTCTGAGTCAATGCATAATACATACAGAATGCTGCAAATACTAATGTAAAAAGTAAAATCCTGTCATGGCCTTATGCTTGATAAAAAAATGTTTTTTTTCATTGTGTAAAAGTTCTGTAAAAGAAATGATCTTGTGCACATCTGAAAATTAATACAATTACAAAATAATCAGAGTAAATATTGACATCATCATCATCATCACTGCTGTAATTATGCCCATTATAAGATTTCATGAAAAAATATTTGATTATAATTAACTACAGTATTGACTCTAAAATTGTACTATACTCCTAAGTACAATAATATAACTGCTATAATACTGCTCCTATGTATAAGACTATAACTACTATAATACTGCCCCCTATGTACAAGAATATAACTACTATAATACTGCTCCTACGTACAAGAATATAACTACTATAATACTGCTCCTATGTATAAGACTATAACTACTGTAATGCTGCCCCCTATGTACAAGAATATAACTACTATAATACTGCCCCTATGTACAAGAATATAACTACTATAATACTGCCCCTATGTACAAGAATATAACTACTATAATACTGCCCCCTATGTACAAGAATATAACTACTATAATACTGCCCCCTATGTACAAGAATATAACTACTATAATACTGCCCCCTATGTACAAGACTATAACTACTATAATACTGCCCCCTATGTACAAGAATATATCTACTATAATACTGCCCCTATGTACAAGAATATAACTACTAAAATACTGCTCCTATGTACAAGAATATAACTACTAAAATACTGCTCCTATGTACAGGAATATAACTACTAAAATACTGCCCCCTATGTACAAGAATATAACTACTATAATACTGCCCCCTATGTACAAGAATATATCTACTATAATACTGCCCCCTATGTACAAGAATATAACTACTATAATACTGCCCCTATGTACAAGAATATAACTACTAAAATACTGCCCCCTATGTACAAGAATATAACTACTATAATACTGCCACCTGTGTACAAGAATATAACTACTATAATACTGCCCTCTATGTACAAGAATATAGCTACTATAATACTGCCCCATATGTACAAGAATATAACTACTAAAATACTGCCCCCTATGTACAAGAATATAACTACTATAATACTGCCCCCTATGTACAAGAATATAACTACTATAATACTGCCCCTATGTACAAGGATATAACTACTATAACACTGCCCCCTATGTACAAGAATATAACTACTATAATACTACCCCTATGTACAAGAATATAACTACTATAATACTGCTCCCTATGTACAAGAATATAACTACTATAATACTGCCCCTATGTACAAGAATATAACTACTATAATACTGCCCCATATGTACAAGAATATAACTACTATAATACTGCTCCTATGTACAAGAATATAACTACTATAATACTGCCCCTATGTACAAGAATATAACTACTATAATACTGCCCCTATGTACAAGAATATAACTACTATAATACTGCCCCTATGTACAAGAATATAACTACTACTAGATGGTGGCCCGATTCTAATGCATCTGGTAATCTAGAATATGCATGCGGCTGACCGGGCGCCACTAAGCAGCGAAGCAGTGTTTAAATGGGTTGTGCACTACTTTTAATTAACTTCACAATGTATCCCCTCGGTGCCCCTAATGAATTTTGTCATTACGTCATGTTGTCAATCCTGCTTGTGACAACATTGCTGACGACGCACAGCCAGCACGTAATTCTCCCGCCTGCAGCCGTATGTTGCTTCCGTTTACATCACGACTATTTGCGTCTGCAGCCGGGGGTCTGCTGTTCCGCGCACCACAGTGAATGACGGGCTGTGGCCGGGGTTATCCGTCATCGTGTCACATCCAGCATCCACAGCGCGGTCTGTCAATGTGGTTTGTATGGCTGCCTCATTCCTCTAATCCTGGTTTGTATGGCTGACTTATTTTGGATTGTACGCCTTCCTCATCTTAGCTTGTATGGCCCCCTTATCCTGGTTTGGTATGACCTACTCATTCTCCCATCTCTACAGCACAGTTCAAAAACTAAACCCTAATCCTCCCCTTGTTTCCTTTCTCTGCTCCAGCGCTGTCTGTCCTGTTTTCAGCAGCTCCTCGCAGGATCGGAGGCGCAGCACGCGCTCTCAGATACTGCTGTGATTAGCTGCTGTCTGTAGATTCGCTGCTTTCCACGCCGGGACTAAGTGCAGGAGAGGCACAAATCTGCATTCACTTTAGTAGCACATGCTGCAGATGCCGCTATGAAGATTTAACAATAATACAATGAATACACAGAATAATACTTTATTAACTATTATTGTTTATAGAACTTAATACAACTGAACAAAATTATTAAACAGATGATCAAAATATATAAACTATTCCATGAATATCTACTATATAATTGTCTTATCCCGTCTGTCTGTCTATCTGTCCAGGAAATCCCGCGTCGCTCTTTGGTCCGGCAGCGGCCAATCAGCGCCGCGGGATTTCAGAAAAAAGATGGCGGCCGTTAGCGCCTCATCTGCGGGACGGAGCTCAGCGGCGTTGCAGCCGGGAGATGAGCGGCGCGAGGCGCTCATGTCCCGGCCGGTAGCAGCGGAAGGACCGCCGGAGTCGCTGACATCCATGCGGAAGGGAGGACCGGGGAGCGGCACTGCGGGTCGGGATACTTCTGCTGCGAGCGCCCGCTCATGTCCCGGGTTCTCGCAGCGGAAGTAGCCGCACAGGAAGCACCGCTCCCCTGTCCTCACCAAGACAATCCGATGATTGGTCGCGGTCTTCGGACCTGACCAATCATTGCTCTTAGCGCAAAAGTTAAATACCGCTGTGCTGATTGGTCGCGGACGCTGCCCGCGACCAATCACCGATTTGGGCGCCAAATTTAAATATCGGCCGCGACCAATCATCACAGTACTAGTTAACTTTAGCCGCAAGATCAGTGATTGGTCGCGGGCCAAGACCGCGACCAATCACCGATTTGTGCGGCACATTTAAATAGCGGCCGCGACCAATTGGATGTCAGCGCCGCTCCCCGGTCCTACCTTCACACCCTTGCCGCATGGATGTCAACGGCGCTGCCTGTGCGGATACTTCCGCTGCGAGAACCAGGGACATGAGCGGGCACTCGCAGCAGAAGTATCCCGACCCGCAGCGCCGCTCCCCGGTCCTCCCTTAACACCCTAGCCGCTGATGTCCCCACAGTATCCGCATGGTGTTACAAAGATCCGGACATTTGTGTTAAAAATCGCTGATTGGTCGCTGGCGCTGCCCGCCACCAATCACCGATTTGGGCGGCAAATTTAAATATCGGCCGCGACCAATCAGCACAGCGGTCTTTAAATCTGGAGCCAAGATCGGTGATTGGTCGCGTCCGATATTTAAATTTGGCACCCAAATCGGTGATTGGTCGCGGGCAGCGGCCGCGACCAATCAGCAGAGCGGTGTTTAACTTTAGCGCCAAGATCACTGATTGGTCGCGTGCGGAGAGCGCGACCAATCAGCGAATCGTATTGGTGAGGAGCGGGGAGCGGAATCGTATTAGTGAGGACCGGGGAGCGCCGCTGCCCGTGCGGATACTTCCACTGCGAGAAGCCTGGAGATGAGCGACTGCTCGCAGCAGAAGTATCCCGACCCGCAGCGCTGCTCCCCGGTCTTCCCTTCACACCCTAGCCGCTGATGTCCCCACAGTATCCGCATGGTGTTACAAAGATCCGGACATTTGTGCAAAAAATCGCAGATTGGTCGCTGGCGCAGCCCGCGACCAATCACCGATTTGGGCGCCAAATTTAAATATCGGCCGCGACCAATCAGCACAGCGGTGTTTAAATCTAGAGCCTAGATCGGTGATTGGTCGCGTCCGATATTTAAATTTGGCGGCCAAATCGGTGATTGGTCGCAGGCAGCGCCAACGACCAATCAGCGATTTTTAACACAAATGTCCGGATCTTTGTAACACCATGCGAATACTGTGGGGACATCAGCGGCTAGGGTGTGAAGGGAGGACCGGGGAGCGGCGCTGCCTGTGCGGATACTTCCGCTGCGAGAACCAGGGACATGAGCGGGCGCTCGCAGCAGAAGTATCCCGACCCGCAGCGCCGCTCCCCGGTCCTCTCTTCACACCCTAGCCGCTGATGTCCCCACAGTATCAGCATGGTGTTACAAAGGTCCGGACATTTGTGTTAAAAATCGATGATTGGTCGCTGGCGCTGCCCGCGACCAATCACCGATTTGGGCGCCAAATTTAAATATCGGCCGCGACCAATCACCGATCTTGGCTCCACATTTAAACACCGCTGTGCTGATTGGTCGCGGACGCTATTTAAATGTGGCGCCAAAATCGGTGATTGGTCGCGCCCAGCGTCGGCGACCAATCAGCACAGCGGTGTTTAAATGTGGAGCCAAGATCGGTGATTGGTAGCGGCCGATATTTAAATTTGGCGCCCAAATCGGTGATTGGTCGCGGGCAGCGCCAGCGACCAATCAGCGATTTTTAACACAAATGTCCGGACCTTTGTAACACCATGCGGATACTGTGGGGAGATCAGCGGCTAGGGTGTGAAGGGAGGACCGGGGAGCGGCGCTGCGGGTCGGGATACTTCTGCTGCGAGCAGTCGCTCATGTCCCGGGTTCTCGTAGCGGAAGTAGCTGCACAGGCAGCGGCGCTCCCCGGTCCTCACTAATACGATTCCGCTCCCCGCTCCTCACCAATACGATTCGCTGATTGGTCGCGCTCTCCGCACGCGACCAATCAGTGATCTTGGCGCTAAAGTTAAACATCGCTCTGCTGATTGGTCGCGGCTGCTGCCCGCGACCAATCACCGATTTGGGCGCCACATTTAAATAGCGGCCGCGACAAATCACCGATCTTGCCGCCACATTTAAACACTGCTGTGCTGATTGGTCGCGGACGCCAGACGCGTCCAATCAGCGAGATTGGCGTCAAATTTAAACAACGCTCTGCTGATTGATCGCGGTCACTGGAAGAGATCAATCAGCAGTATTGGCGCAAAATTTAAACAACGCTCTGCTGATTGGTCGCGGCCGGCGACCAATCAGCGATTTTGGTGCCAAATTTAAACCCCGCTCTGCTGATTGGTCGCGGTCGCCGGCCGCGACCAATCAGTAGTATTGTCTCCAAATTTAAACACCTCTTTGCTAATTGGTCGCGGTCGCGACTAATCAGCGATTTTGGTGCCAAATTTAAACACGCTCTCCATTCCTCACTAACACGGTTCGCTGATTGGTCGCAGCCGCCGCCCGCGACCAATCAGCGATTTTGGCGCCAAATTTAAACACCGCTCTGTTGATTGGTCGCGGCCGCCATCCGCGACCAATCAGCGAAATTGGCGCCAAATTTAAGCAACGCTCTGCTGATTGGTCGCGGCTGCTGCCCGCGACCAATCACCGATTTGGGCGCCACATTTAAATAGCGGCCGCGACAAATCACCGATCTTGCCGCCACATTTAAACACTGCTGTGCTGATTGGTCGCGGACGCCAGACGCGTCCAATCAGCGAGATTGGCGTCAAATTTAAACAACGCTCTGCTGATTGATCGCGGTCACTGGAAGAGATCAATCAGCAGTATTGGCGCAAAATTTAAACAACGCTCTGCTGATTGGTCGCGGCCGGCGACCAATCAGCGATTTTGGTGCCAAATTTAAACCCCGCTCTGCTGATTGGTCGCGGTCGCCGGCCGCGACCAATCAGTAGTATTGTCTCCAAATTTAAACACCTCTTTGCTAATTGGTCGCGGTCGCGACTAATCAGCGATTTTGGTGCCAAATTTAAACACGCTCTCCATTCCTCACTAACACGGTTCGCTGATTGGTCGCAGCCGCCGCCCGCGACCAATCAGCGATTTTGGCGCCAAATTTAAACACCGCTCTGTTGATTGGTCGCGGCCGCCATCCGCGACCAATCAGCGAAATTGGCGCCAAATTTAAGCAACGCTCTGCTGATTGGTCGAGGCCGGCGACCGCGACCAATCAGCAGAGCGATGCAGAGCGGGGTTTAAATTCGGCCCCAAAGTCGCTGATTAGTCGCGTCTGACGGCCGCGACCAATCAGCAGAGCGTTGTTTAAATTTTGAGCCAAAATCGTTGATTGGTCGCGGTCGGCTGCCGCGACCAATCAGCAGTATTGGGGCCAAATTTAAACACCGCTCTGCTGATTGGTCTCGACTAATCAGCGATTTTGGTGCCAAATTTAAACACGCTCTCCAGTCCTCACTAACGCGGTTCGCAGATTGGTCGCGGCCGCTGCCCGCGACCAATCACCGATATTACCGCCAAATTTAAACACCGCTTTGCTGATTCGTCGCGGTTGCCTAACGTGACCAATCAGCGATTTGGGCGCCAAATTTAAACGCCGCTCTGCTAATTGCGCCCCGTCGGCCGCATACCTATTCTAGAATACCCGATGCGTTCGAATCGGGCCACCATCTAGTGTAACAATATTTTACAATAAATCGGACAAAAGAAGTACGACCCTAAAATTTATTTATTAACAATATCAACCTAAAATATTTTTGTACACGACATTTTTGGTGAATACTTTTGGACTATCTGGAAGCAACTTTCCTTGTAAATGGGTATCCAAAACTTGCACCTTGACATTGGATCTCATTTTAACTCTTGAAAATGCAACATAGAGTTGTCCATGTCCAAAAACGGGCTCCGGTAAATATATGCCAACACGTTATAGAGTTTGACCTTGTGACTTGTTTATTGTCATGGCAAATGCTGGTTTTACTGGAAACTGTCGACGTCGAAGCCTAAAGGAAGACCGGTGTCTGAAGGACATAAATCAATGCGTGGAATGAACACTTCCTCTCCTTTTGCAGATCCAGTGATCACTGTTGCTTGAATTATGTGGGAATGGAGTCCAGTAACAATAAGGCGAGATCCATTACATAGACCATTTCTTGTATTTAGATTCCGAAGCAACATTACGATTGCTTCAACTTTAAGTTGTAGTCAGTGGGATGGCATTCCTGATGGCGTAACACTATTTAAAAATTCAACTGGATAATGCTCTCGTTCATCTTCATTGTCGACATCCACCGAATCATCACTTTTGTATAATTTATACTCTCCAGGCATTCTATCCATCACACGGGAATTTAGCAGAGCTACGTCATCGTTCTTGGGACAGAGAATTGCATAGGAAGAGGCCCTCTCAACACTGCTTTGGTCATTTACATCTATCTATTTCAACGCGTTGTCCAAAAACATCACTTACGATGCAGCCAGTGCACACCATGTCTTCTGGTATTTCAATAATGTCTTCTCCAAGGTTATATTCATTGCTCAGTTTACCATTACCAAGTTTAAGAAGCCAGTTGCTGTACTCTGGGTCAGAAGATCGCATGTTGGTAATTAGTTGTAGTTTATTAAACTCTTTCCAAAGGTCTGACATTTTTAAGGTTGACTCGATAATATTTGTTCTTGTTCCATTCGGTACAACTGGAAGGCATTGCCTAAAATCTCTGCCAAGGACAAAAACTTTACCTCCAAAAGGAATTTCATTTTTTTCAGCAATATTTGTAGTCATAACTTCACGCAGAAGTCTGTAAATTAAGCTCAAAGCATATTTGGGCGCCATGGTGCACTCATCAAGTATCAAAAGATTTGCACTGTTCAACTGTTTTCCTGCAAATGTGTCTTCTTTGATTCTGGAAACGGAGATTTCATTGACCGGAACTGGTATCCCAAAGAGTGAATGCATAGTGCGACCTCCTCGAAAAAGGTTTGCTGCAATACCTGTTGTAGCCGATGGCAATACGACTTTTCCTAATCCTCTAACGTGATGCATTAAAACTTCATAGAGGTATGTTTTACCGCTGCCTCCAGGACCGTCAATAAAGAAACATTTTGGCGTTGGATCGGCTTGGTTTTCTACAGCGCTCACAATAGTGTCATATGCAATCCGTTGTTCTTGATTTAAGGAGTTTTTCTTCTCTGTTGCCAACAATAATTCATAAGCTTCTTTCATACTCTTGAATTTGTGCAACTTGACTTGCAGGCTGTGGCAAATTAAAGTCTGAAAACGTTTTTCCATGCAGTAGTAGGATATTTTGGACATCTTGCATGGCATAAGATTCGCAATTGTGACAATTTCCACTTTTGTTGTGAAGACGTAAGCAGTAATCTTCAATTATATGTTCTTTGAAATTTGTCCAAAGTTGAGCCGGATTTGTAGGCGGTCCAAAGACACAAATGTAGGCAAACAATTCACGAAGTTTCTTAGGCATATGTAGAGTAACTGCGTCTTCTAAAGTAAGTGTCCACATAGTATCATCCAATAGAAGTCCTAAAGCCAAAGCTGCAGCTTTAAATGTATCGTGCAATACTCCATTAACTGTTTTCAAATCTTTGTAACTTCTAACTCCTTTGACATGCAGTAGTAACAGCCGAAGGCAATATCTTTCTTGATCCTTGACACTAACATTATACATGCGTCCAATTATTCTGCTAAGTCCTCATTGTCTTGGCTTCCAAGTTTTATTCCAAACGTAATGCTCTGGAATCTCTCGATACAAATACTGCCTTGCGTTTTCATCACGTTGGTTCAGCAAAAACCATTCCATTAATGTTGACGTTGTGCTTAAAGTTTTGGAGACATCTTCGACTTGAGCATTTTCAAAGAAATAAAGCTGCTGTTGATTTGGTAAATGAATAGCTAAACGTATAATGGCATGGGACTGTGAATGCATTGGAAATGCAAATATTCTCCAAGCAGCTTCTGGAGCACTGACATATCTTGAGTCAACAAACTGTGATGAGTCATTGTGATTGACTGTTTTTTGTTGGATTTCGACGTTAGCTTTGTCATGCCCCTTGTAGATGTACTTGAAAAGATATTTAACACTTTTTATTGAAGCGCAGATTTCAACGTTGATGTGACAGTTGTAGCGTTTTAATAAGTACGGGTTGTATGGAACTATCCATGAGTTATTTATAATCTTTTTGTTGTGTACAATGTTATCAATCAGTTGTCTCCGGTAGGATGGGTAGCCGTCCAAATCTTTAACAGTGTGCTGTTTCAACTGCTTTGGAAACCCTTTTGTACACTTTCCGTTTTCCATGCATGGACTTTTTGGATTTGCTACACCGCATGGGCCATGAACCATATTACAGATTACAATATTATACAGTTCAGGATACTTTTCTTGGTTAGGAATTTCAGCCCACACTATGTTGTCAATTTCATCCTCCGTGCGAAACTTGGAACCCGCGTCTAAAATAATTAGTATATGCGCATGTGGGAGAGCTCGTTTCTGAAACTCTATGACGTGTACCATTGCTACGACTGTTCCAAAAAGGCCTTTTTTGATGTCTTCAAAAAGGCTGCTGAGTTTTAGTCGAAATACGCGTGCAACTAAGTCCGGCCTGTGTTCAACTTGCTGCCAGGGTTGTAGATTTTCTGTAATTTCCGGCCATTTAGGATTACAGGTCATTGTTAAAAAAATGTCAGGTCTTCCATACTTTGTTACTATTGCCATTGCATCTTGATAACGCTGTTGCATGTTGCGGGGGCTACCTTCAAAGGACGACGGGAGAATTACTGTTTTTCCAATTGGAATTCCTTTTTGAATGGATTGTTTTTGCAAATGTTCTTGAAGAACGCAGTAGTCTTCAACTTTAAGTTGTTTTTGATTCCTTCGTATGAAATTGAGCCGATTTGCTTCAATTTTAACGTATGCGTCTACTAAGTACTGTTGTGTCAGTTTCCCACCGTTTAAAATAGGATTGAAGTAATTTCGCACAGACAGAAGAAAACTGTAGTACTGTAGTTGTGTAATTCTTCTTGAAGTTCCTTGCTGGTGTAGGTTTTCATGCCACCCTTGATCACTGCTTGGAAAGAATAGCGGATACAGAAGAGCATCAAGGTTGCTGTGCAAAATGCTAATCCGTTGTGTTTTAGGAACGAAAGGGTTGTTTTTGTCTGGCTTAAGATGGACTAATATATCTCTTTGAAAAGGAGGCTCTCCATCATCGTTTTGAAAAACAACTGCGACCTCACTTACACGTGGTTTGTTGTAACATCGGGGATCTTGTTGACGTTCTTGTTTAATGGCCATGATAATAGAAGGCATTTCCGTCTCTTTTTGTATAGCTCTCTGTTCCTCCTCAGCTTCAATGTCTTTTAGCATGCGATATGCGGCAGCAAATGGGCTGATTGTTTGGAAATGTACGGCAATTAGGTTCATCAGTTCTGCATTACACTTTTCATTTTCTTTTCGGTTCATCCTTTCTTCTGTAGCCTCATTTGGATGAAAGGTGTATAATTGTGCAAATGTTGGTGGTTGTCCTAGTTCTGGGTGAAGTGTTCCAGTACGGTGGTAGATCTGGCCATGAATTTTAAAACAATACGGTCCGAATCCAGGGGGCGGTGCAATGTTGGCACCAAATGAAGCAAACGCATGAGAACTGTTGATACTTCTGATATTTTCCATAAAATTTCTACTGTGTTCATGCGTTCCTTTCATCAACTGCTCAAACAGATCTGAGTAGTGACATCTTGGTAGCATCACTTTTCCTTTTTGGCAGCATTGAGTAAACTGATTGTCAGATGGTTTTTCCTCGATAAAATTCATAGATTCGCATTTTGAACAAACTACATTCATCTTCCCACAGTAGTGTTGAATAATGATAGTTTCATTGTCTGTTACGTAACGTGCAAGTTGTTGAATGTTCTGCTGGGTTTGCCTTAGTTGGTAGAGCATTCTTTTTTGATAAATTTGTCGATCGTGTTGTTCTCGGTTTGTCCTGGATTCTGGAGATTCATTCAGACGACATTGTCTATGGGATTCTGCATCGTGTGTTTGTCTGGCGGCAGTGTGTTGCGGTGTTTCACGTTCCCGACGTTGTCTGTGAGATTCCGCATCCTGTGTTGGTCTGGCGGCAGTGTCTTGTGGTGTCTCCTGTTTCCGACGTTGTCTGTGAGATTCCGCATCCTGGGCTTGTCTGGCGACAGTGTGTTGTGGTGTTTCCTGTTTCCGACGTTGTCTGTGAGATTCCGCATCCTGGGCTTGTCTGGCGACAGTGTGTTGTGGTGCCTCTTGTTCCTGCCGTTTTTGTTGAGATTCCGCATCCTGTGCTTGTCTGGCGGCAGTGTGTGGTGTTGTCTCCTGCTTCCGAATTTTTCTGTGAGCTTCCGCATCCTGGGCTTGTCTGCTGGCTGTGTGTTGTGGTGTCTCCTGTTCCCGGCGTTTTTGGTGAGATTCCGCATCCTGGGCTTGTCTGGCGGCAGTGTGTTGCGGTGTGTCCTGCGCCCGTTGTTTCTTGAGATATTCTGCATCCTTGGCTTGTCTGACGGCAGTGTGTTGCGGTGTCTCCTGTTCCCGGCGTTTTTGTTGAGATTCTGCATCGTGGGCTTGTCTGGCGGCAGTGTGTTGCGGTGTCTCCAGTTTCCGGCGTTTTTGGTGAGATTCCGCATCCTGGGCTTGTCTGGCGGCAGTATGTTGCGGTGTCTCCTGTTCCTGGCGTTTTTGGTGAGTTTCCGCATCCTGGGCTTGTCTGGCGGCAGTGTGTTTCGGTGACTCCTGTTCCCGGCGTTTTTTTTGAGCTTCCGCATCCTGGGCTTGTCTTGCGGCAGTGTGTTGCGGTGTCTCCTGTTCCCGGCGTTTTTGTTGAGATTCGGCATCCTGGGTTGTCTGGCGGCAGTGTGTTGCGGTGTCTCCTGTTCCCGGCGTTTTTTGTGAGATTCGGCATCCTGAGCTTGTCTGGCGGCAGTGTGTTGCGGGGTCTCCTGTTCCCGGCGTTTTTGTTGAGCTTCCGCATCCTGGGCTTGTCTTGCAGCAGTTTGTTGCGATGTCTCCTGTTCCCGGTGTTTTTGCTGAGCTTCCGCATTCTGGGCTTGTCTGGCGGCAGTGTGTTGCGGTGTCTCCTGTTCCCGGCGTTTTTGGTGAGTTTCCGCATCCTGGGCTTGTCTGGCGGCAGTGTGTTGCGGTGTCTCCTGTTCCCGGCGTTTTTGGTGATATTCGGCATCCTGGGCTTGTCTGGCAGCAGTGTGTTGCGGTGTCTCCTGTTCCCGGCGTTTTTTGTGAGATTCCGCATCCTGGGCTTGTCTGGCGGCAGTGTGTTGCGGTGTCTCCTGTTCCCGGCGGTTTTTGTGAGCTTCCGCATCCTGGGCTTGTGTGGCGGCAGTATGTTGTGGTGCCTGTTGCTCTCGACGTTGTCGTTTTCTTGCTGCTTCTGCTGCTTTTTGGTCTTCCTCCGTGGCGTATTTTCGCTTACGACCCATTATAAAACAGGAAGCGTAAAGAAGTATCTCTTCAGCGCGCTGTCACTGGCAGAACGTGTTCAGTAAACCTGACAGAAGTCCCTCGCACAGTGTGACTGAAGTCCCTCGCACAGTGTGACAGAAGTCCCTCGCACAGTGTGACTGAAGTCCCTCGCACAGTGTGACAGAAGTCCCTCGCACAGTCTGACTGAAGTCCCTCGCACAGTGTGACTGAAGTCCCTCGCACAGTGTGACAGAGAAAACCTGCTCAGTACGTTATGAGCATTTTGTGAGTCACATGACCACATGGGCGGAGTTAGCCGTGCTATCTCCCGAAGGTGGCGTAGATATTTGAAATGTTGCGGTAATTGGCCGGAGAGCGTGTTTAAATTTGGCGCGGAAATCTGTGATTGGTCGCGGGCGGCCAATCATAGAAGCAGGTTTTAAATGTCGCGCGCCGTGTTCCTAAGCAGCGGACAGTGTGTTTGAATTCAGCGTTCAAATCTCTTAGGAGGGCGCGACCAATCAGCGTATCGTATTGGTGAGGACCGGGGAGCGGCTGCCTGTGCTGCTACTTCCGCTCCGAGAACTCGGGACATGAGCGGGCGCTCGCAGCAGAAGTATCAGGACCCGCAGCGCCGCTCCCCGGTCCTCCCTACACACGCTAGCCGCATGGATGTCAGCGCCGCTCCCCGGTCCTCCCTTCCGCATGGATGTCAGCGCCGCTGCCTGTGCGGATACTTCCGCTCCGAGAAGCCAGGACATGACCGGGCGCTCGCAGCAGAAGTATCCGGACCCGCAACGCCACTCCCCGGTCCTCCCTTCACACCCTAGCCGCTGATGTCCCCACAGTATCGGCATGGTGTTCCAAAGGTCCGGACATTTGTGTTAAAAATCGCTGATTGGTCGCTGGCGCTGCCCGCGACCAATCACCGATTTGGGCGCCACATTTAAATATCGGCCGCGACCAATCACAGATCTTGGCTCCACATTTAAACACCGCTGTGCTGATTGGTCGCCGACGCTGGGCGCCACCAATCACCGATTTTGGCGCCACATTTAAATAGCGTCCGCGACCAATCAGTACAGCGGTGTTGAAATGTGGAGCCAAGATCGGTGATTGGTCGCGACCGATATTTAAATCTGGCGCCCAAATCGGTGATTGGTCGCGGGCAGCGCCAGCGACCAATCAGCGATTTTTAACACAAATGTCCGGACCTTTGGAACACCATGCGGATACTGTGGGGACATCAGCGGCTAGGGTGTGAAGGGAGGACCGGGGAGCGGCGCTGCGGGTCGGGATACTTCTGCTGCGAGCGCCCGCTCATGTCCCTGGTTCTCGCAGCAGAAGTATCCGCACAGGCAGCGCCGCTCCCCGGTCCTCCCTTCACACCCTAGCCGCTGATGTCCCCACAGTATCCGCATGGTGTTACAAAGGTCCGGACATTTGTGTTAAAAATCGCTGATTGGTCGCTGGCGCTGCCCGCAACCAATCACCGATTTGGGCGCCAAATTTAAATATCTGCCGCGACCAATCACCGATCTTGGCTCCAGATTTAAACACCGCTGTGCTGATTGGTCGTGGCCGATATTTAAATTTGGTGCCCAAATCGGTGATTGGTCGCGGGCAGCACCCGCGACCAATCAGCGATTTTTAACACAAATGTCCAGACCTTAGTAACACCATGCGGATACTGTGGGGACATCAACGGCTAGGGTGTGAAGGGAGGACCGGGGAGCGGCGCTGCGGGTCGGGATACTTCTGCTGCGAGCAGTCGCTCATCTCCCGGCTTCTCTGAGTGGAAGTATCCGCACAGGCAGCGGCGCTCCCCGGTCCTCACTAATACGATTCCGCTCCCCGCTCCTCACCAATACGATTCGCTGATTGGTCGCGCTCTCCGCACGCGACCAATCAGTGATCTTGGCGCTAAAGTCAAACACCGCTCTGCTGATTGGACGCGGCCGCTGCCAGCGACCAATCACCGATTTGGGCGCCACATTTAAATAGCGGGCGCGACCAATCAGTACAGCAGTGTTTAAATGTGGAGCCAAGATCGGTGATTGGTCGCGGCCGATATTTAAATTTGGCGCCAAAATCGGTGATTGGTCGCGGGCAGCGCCTGCGACCAATCAGCGATTTTTAACACAAATGTCCGGAGCTTTGTAACACCATGCGGATACTGTGGGGACATCAGTGGCTAGGGTGTGAAGGGAGGACCGGGGAGCGGCGCTGCGGGTCGGGATACTTCTGCTGCGAGCTCCCGCTCATGTCCCGGGTTCTCGCAGCAGAAGTATCCGCACAGGCAGCGCCGCTGACATCCATGCGGCTAGGGTGTGAAGGGAGGACCGGGGAGCGGCGCTGACATCCAATTGGCCGCGGCCGCTATTTAAATGTGCCGCACAAATCGGTGATTGGTCGCGGTCTTGGCCCGCGACTAATCACCGATTTGTGCGCCAAATTTAAATATCGGCCACGACCAATCACCGATCTTGATTCCACATTTAAACACTGCTGTGCTGATTGGTCGCGGCCGATATTTAAATGTGGCGCCCAAATCGGTGATTGGTCGCGGGCAGCGTCCGCGACCAATCAGCACAGCGGTATTTAACTTTTGCGCTAAGATCAGTGATTGGTCGGGTCCGAAGACCGCGACCAATCCTCGAATCGTCTTGGTGAGGACCGGGGAGCGGCTGCCTGTGCGGCTACTTCGGCTGCGAGAACCCGGGACATGAGCGGGCACTCGCAGCAGAAGTATCCCGACCCGCAGCACCGCTCCCCGATCCTCCCTTCCGCATGGAGGTCAGCGACGCCGGAGGTCCTTCCGCTGCTACCGGCCGGGAGATGAGCACCTCGCGCCGCTCATCTCCCGGCTGCATCTCCGTCCCGCAGATGGGTCCGGCGGTCGGGGTCCTTCTGCTGTTACTCGCCGCTGTGCTCCGTCCCGCAGATGAGCCGCTAACGGCCGCCATCTTTTTTCAGAAATCCCGCGGCGCTGATTGGCGGCTGCCGGACCAATGAGCGACGCGGGATTTCCTGGACAGACAGACAGACAGATAGACAGACAGACAGACAGACAGACGGGATAAGACAATTATATATATAGATAATACTGCCCCTATGTACAAGAATATAACTACTATAATACTGCCCAGTGGCGTACCGCCAATGGCGGCAGACCACGCGACTGCTATGGGGCCTGTGAGCCGGGGGGTCCCCATAGCAGTCCAGGGGTGGACATACTGCCGCTGCTGCAGCAACGCCGGGTCCCCACGATGCAGCTGCACCAAGGGGCCCGCAAGGTGCAGCTGCTCCCTGCACGCGGCTGTCAGGGAGCGATCCCTGCAGCTCCACTGCTGTCAGGAGGAGAATAGCAGCGGAGCTGGAGGGTTCGTCCTCTGCTTCTTCCCTGACCCAGGCGCGCGCAGCTTGATGACATTATCAAGCAGCGCGCGCCTGGGGCAGGAAGAAAGCTGCCGGCCACCAGGAGGATGCAGCTGCAGGGGAAATGCTGGGGAGTGGAGGGGAGGTGGGGGGAGAGCAATGGTGGGGCTGGGGAGAGGAATGATAGGACTGGGAAGAGCAATAATGGTGCTGATGGGACTGGGGAGAGAAATATTGGGGCTGAGGAGAGGGCTGATGGGGCTGGGGAGAGGAATAATGGGGTTGATGGGGCTGGGGAGAGCAATAATGGGGTTGATGGGGCTGGGGAGAGGAATAATGGGGTTGATGGGACTGGGGAGAGCAATAATGGGGCTGATGAGGCTGGGGAGAGGAGTGATGGGGCTTGGGATAGGAATAATGGGACTAATGGGGCTGGGAAGAGAAATAATGGGGCTGGGGAGAGGAATGATGGGGTTGATGGTGCTGGGGAGAGGAATAATGGGATGGTGGGGTTAGGGAGAGCAATGATGGGGCTGGGGAGAGGAATGATGGGGCTGGGGAGAGCAATGATGGGGATGGTGGGGCTGGGGTGAGCAATGATGAGGCTGATGGGGCTGGGGAGAGGAATAATGGAGTTGATGGGGCTGGGGAGAGGAATGATGAGATTATGGGGCTGGGGAGAGCAATGATGGGGCTAATGGGGCTGGGGAGAGGAATGATGGGGCTGGGAAGAGCAATAATGGGGCTGATGGGGCTGGGAAGAGCAATAATGGGGCTGATGGGGCTGGGGAGAGGAATGATGGGGCTGATAGGGCTGGGGAGAGCTATGATGGGGATGGTGGGGAAGGGGAGAGCAATGACGTGTTGCTGGGAGAGAGCAATGATGAGGGTGCTGGGAGCGAGCAATGATGGGGGTGCTGGGACAAAGCAATGGTGGGGGGCTGGGAGAGAGCAATTATGTGGGGCTGGGAGAGAGCAATGATGGAGGTGCTGGGACAGAGTAATGATGGGGGTGCTGAGAGGAAATGATGGGGGTGCTGGGAGAGCGCAATGATGGGGGTGCTGGGAGAGAGCAATGATGGAGGTGCTGGGACAGAGCAAAGATGGGGGGCTTGGAGAGAGCAATGATGGAGGTGCTGGGACAGAGCAATGATGGGGGTGCTGGGACAGAGCAATGATGGGGGCTTGGAGAGAGCAATGATGCGGGTGCTGAGAGAGAGCAATGATGAGGGTGCTGGAAGAGAGCAACGATGAGGGTGCTGGGACAGAGCAATGACGGGGGTGCTGGGACAGAGCAATGACGAGGGTGCTGGGAGAGAGCAATTATGGGGGTTTCACTTTGCTTGTACTGTGAAGCCTTGTATGTTTTCTGTTTGCACATAGCCTTACAGTTAATTGGGGAGAGTCACAGAGACTGAATAATTTATATTATTGGCCGGTGCAGATTATAGTTAATGGGGGGCACAGTGCTGCTTATCACTTTATATTTTGATTACTAAGTGGCTAATAGTATATTAATTGGGGGGGGGGGTACATAGACACATGTATGTATACATACAATATGCGACCTTGTTATTTTCTAGGCTGGAGATCATCGTGACAAGACGAGTCGTGGCTGGGAGATATCGACATGAAGGTCTGACCAGACGGAGAAGAAGCAGCAAAAAACTGACTCTGATCAGACGAGACGTTAGCGGTTAGGCTGCGTGCACACGATGCGTTTTTCATGCGTTTATGCGGCGGAATTTCCGCAGCGGAAACACATCAAAAACGCATGGTAATCCGCACCCCATGGTCCCCAATGGCATTCCGCAATGTCAATGCACATGCTGCGGATTTTTCCGCAGCGTTTCTGCAGCGCAATTAAATCCGCAGCATGTTCATTAATTTTGCGGAAGCGCCGCCATTGACTTGCATTGAGACGCATAGAATCCGTGTCTGTACATTTGTACAAGCGGATTATATGCGTCTCTATGTGCGGATGGTACCCAGGTCTGGAGGACAGGAGACTCTCATCCAGACCTGGGTACCATTGTACCTGTAAAAAAAAGAATAAAATAATAAATAAAGTTTATATTCACCTGTCCGGCGGCCCCTGCAGCGCTTCTCCTTCCAGGACCTGAGATGACGTCGCGGTCATGTGACCGCAGGCTGTCTCGTGAGATGCCGGCAACCCGGAAGAAGCCAGGACGAGCGCGACAGCACACGCGGCGGGGGATCGGGGGTAAGTATAGCTTTATTTTTTTATTTTTACGGTCACACTATATAAATCCATGCCGTTTGCATGGATTTATATAGTGTGACCTAGTTGTCAAGCACTTTCCAAGTGATGCTATCGCCTGGAAAGCGCTTGTCAGTCCGCATGCGGAAACACATGCGTTAACGCATGTAGGGTACGCATGTGAATCCGCATGTATTCCGCATGTATTCTGCAGGAAAAACGCATGCACAATCTGCATGCGTTTTTTCTGCCAGGAAGATGCAGAAATGCTGCAGAAATTTTCTGCTTCCTTTCTGCATCGTGGGAACATAGCCTAAGTGCCTGGATGTAAATATTATTCTGTATCTGCACTGTGTGACTTGGAGTGATAATGTTATCTGTAAAATCCCTTAGGCCACATTCTCACATTTGTGTGAAATGTCCGTGTGCTGCCAGATCTTTTTATCGGATGGTCCACGGACTCATACAGTTTCATAGATCCATTCACACATCCATGAAAATCACGTATCTGAGAATGAGATCTGTGAGGGTCAGAGAATGTCCTGTTCTGATCCGATTTTGAGGATTAGAATAGGACATGCTCAATGCGTCTTTAAAACAGGGCAGCACACCGGCACTGCACACGGATACAGGAATGTAGCCTTATTATGTATAGCACAGTCCCTTAGTATATAGTGTACTCACTTATTATGTATAGCGCCATTGTTAGTTATATAGTTTCCTCTTTTATTATGTATAGTGCCGTCCCTTATTATGTACCATCCTCTCTAGCGGCTCACAGTTGGGAGATCATACTGTGTTGGGGTCAGCATACTTTACCCTGGGAGTTGAGGTGGGGTACAGTAGGGTCATTACACTGTGCATGTGGAGGAATTCACCATGGGGGTTTCATACTGTGTTTGGGGGACCCTTTTATTGGCATCACACTTTATGGGGCAATGAAAGAGAGATCTAGGACGTCAGTGTGAAGCCCAGCTGTGCTTGGTATCACAGATCCTAGAAGGGTGTATTGATGGATTCCTCCACAAGAGGCCCCCATGACCATTCACACATCTCCACCTTCCACCTCAGACCACCAGAGGGAGCCCGTTAGGGATATAAAGGGAAGGTGGAGCCAGGCAGCAGTTAGTCTGGAGACGACAGTGAGTCTAGACTGGAGTCTGTTCTGAGTCTAAGTGAGTTGCAGTCAGAGTCTAGTTCAGTCTGGTTTAGCAGTGAGTCCAGTGCAGTCTGAGAAGAGTTACCTCAGAGGACAAAAGCCTGTTCCAGCTCCTGCAATTGCTATCCTGCAGTGGAGCTTCCAGATCAAGACTCGGTGTAGCTCAGAGAGGTGAACTTTGGGCGTGCCGGCGACATAAGATCGGTGAAGCGCGGCAAGCTGCCGTTAGTGTGAGTAGCCTACTGAGGGCCCGAGTAGGCTGAAGGCGAGTAGAGAGAGTTAGTTCATAGGGGGCAGAGGAGCTTAACTAGCTCACCCCGAAGAAGCAGTTACCGGACACCGGGTCCGAAGCTTACCGGGATCTCCATGACCCAGTAAGATATACCGGAATCCCTGGAGAACTACAAGTACCAGGATCGCTAAAGTGCTGATATGCAACAGAGCCAGGAGACACATAGGCCCCGTAAGCCGGGAGCGTGCACTCCAAGAGAAGGCCCTACTACAAGGTCAGCCAGCGCAGGACAGAGACAAAGTTAGGCCTAGCTCCAGGCAGGTCAGAAACTTACTACGCAGAGTCAAGAAACAGGAGGCCCAAAACCCGCTCATTGGGGAGGATCCGGACATACACCCTTCACCCTACAGTGCTCTGGGGAGTGCCTGAATTTCCATCAGCAAAAGGTACTGAAGTGACTATCGTGTCTGTCCCTGTTCTTGCTCTGACCCGGCGGGGTCTCTTCGTCCTGCTTTCCTCGTACATACACTGCCCTGAGGCCTAGCTCCACCTGTGGGGAGCTATACCACCCAGCTGCCTTATCACCAGCCTCAGTGAACTGCGCAGCGCTGGTGATCATCACCAGAAGCCACAGGTGGCGTCACGAACTCTTTTATAAACTTAACAAATCACCAACCCTTTTAAAGGAGAGGCCCAGGGTACGGGCCCGGGAGCCGACCACCGCGACATCCCTACAAGGCCAGGCTAAAGGCCCGGGTACCGAGTCATTCCCCTTCCCCCTGGGCTAGTCATCTCCGACTTTGCGTCACGAACAGGATTGCGTGCCCGCTGCAACGACGAAGTGTTGTGCCCGTTGCCACCGGGTACTGTGCGCCTTTATTCTGAACTGCGTATGTAAAGTTGTGGTGAAGGTTGCCGCCATTGTTGGGCCGCTGAGCAAGAAAAAGGGCGTAACCGCAGGAAAATAAGGGGCGTACCTGCAGAAGAGCGCAAAGTCCCGGACACGCCCCACGCCTCGACGTCAAATCAGGAAGCGCCAGGTCCTGTACGGAGCATCAATGAACGCACTGACATAGGACGCAAGCGACGCAAGGTCCTGAAGATAACAGTCACCTGCGGAGCTGCGGCCTACCGGAAGAAAGAACTAGAAGGTAGGCCACGGTTAACTAGGGGGGCGCCAAGATGTCCGACGAACAGCAGAACGCCGACCTGCCAGTCAACGTTCCTGAAGTTCAACCCGCGCCCGATGATGAGCAGGCCGAAGCCGCCGCTCCACCAGCAGCGCCTGTAACACCCGTCATTCCTATCACTTTACCGTACATTCCTGGAGCAAAGTGGCTCCCCCAGTACAACGGCAAACCAGATACCCTGTCTGGATTCAAACGGAAGATATGTGGTATCTTGGACATGTACTCTATGACCGGCAAACAAAGAGCTGCCGTTGTATTAGGACAACTGACTGGTGCTGCGGAACTGGAAGTGGAAACAAGGTCAGCCGCAGACCAGGAGTCAGTGTCCGCAATATTCCAAAAACTACAGACTGTATTTGAGGACCTTACTGAGGCGGACCTCCGGATGAGGTTCTACAGCTGCTCCCAACAACCAGAGGACAATGTTCGGGACTATGCCTGGCGTCTCCAAGGGGCCCTGCGGGCTCTGAACCAGGTTAGTCCAACCAGCGTTGAGAATGAGAACAAAATGCTGAAGGAACAGTTTGTCCAGGGAGTGATGTCTCCAGAGGAGGGCAGGACTGTGCGTTGGTGGTCCCTGGATCATCCAGATGCCACCTTTGACAATCTTAAGGACATGGCTATAAAAGGGCTGCAGCCCCTGGAAACAAATACCATCCAACGTTACCAGGGTGGGGCTACTCCAGTGCCTGCAACACCCACCTTTTCCCCAGTGACTGCTGAAGCTAAGGTTCCAGCAACGTCCCCTAAAGAACTGGACAGTTTGCGCTCTGAAGTGCGTCAATTGAGCAAAACCTTGACCACCGTGCTGAGTGCCCTGCAGTTGCGGACAGAGTCTGAGGAAGGAGGGAAGATCCTGCTAGCCGATAGCCCTGAGAATGTTCCCTGGATGAGGAGGAGGAGGAGACCAACACCACCCTCGCCAAGGACCAGTGACCAGCGCCGTCCACCGAAGGACCCAGCCTGCTACCGCTGCCGCAAGACCAGACACATCGCCCATAATTGTCCTTTAAACGAGAAAACCCGGGGTCCAAGGGCCGACACCCAGGAGTAGACTCACCAGGCCCATCAGACTGGTACAACAGGTTCGTCGGAGGAAGACCTTTCCTGTCCATTGTATTGGACGGGATCCCGACGCACGCCCTGCTGGATACAGGATCTCAGGTAACCATCATGCCTGAAGTCCTCTACAAGAGGTTCTGGTCCATGGACGACCTACGTCCGCCAGCTCCAAATTTGTCTGTATATGCTTCAAATGGACTCCCCCTTAACCTACTCGGGGTTAAGGACGTGACTGTAAAAGTGGGGAGAGTGGAGCTGAAGGACCAGGGACTAATTGTAGAGGAGACTAACCCTGATTACAGCAACCCTTATATGGTACTAGGTACTAACATTGTTGGTAACTGTTTGGGAGAGGTTGTGTTCTTGCTCCAACAGATCGCCGACACTGCCAGACCGAGACAGAGGAGGGCACTGCAAAGGGTGATCCGAGTCCTGATGTATCAACAGCAAGTAAGGTTAACAGACGGTGAAATCGGTAATGTGCGGGTAACAGACCCCATACCCATTGTCATCCCCCCAATGAGTGAGATGCTCATCTGGTGTAGAGCTGCCATAGGTCTTAGAGGACAGAGCTATCAGGCGGTAGTAGAACCCCTTTGCTCCGAGCACAGACCCACGCTCTTAACCGCCAGGGGAGTGGTAGACGTACGTAATGGGAGGGTGCCCGTCCGTCTTCTCACTTTAGGGGAAGATGAGGTCAAACTGCCACGTTATGCCACTGTTGCCAAATTACATGCTGTCAATAATAACTGCATCCATGAGGTGGAGTCCTTAACCTCACCAGATGAAGTAGAGGATAATGACCCTGCAACCCAGGTGGAGGATTGGTGTCAGCAGCTCCATGTTGGGACAGACACCACTCCTGCCCCTCAAAAACAGGGTGTACGCCGGGAGGTTCAGGAATACTCGCAGGTGTTCAGTAGACATCCACTTGACTTCGGGAGGGTTAAGGGGGTTCAACATCATATCCCCACAGGCAACCATTCCCCAATCAAAGAACGTTATAGGCCTATACCCCCAGCTCACTACCAGAAGGCAAAAGAAATGCTGCATGACATGATGAAGGCGGGAGTAATAAGGGATAGTTGTAGTCCCTGTGCAGCTCCCCTAGTGCTGGTTAGGAAAAAGGACGGGAGCATGAGAATGTGTGTAGATTACCGTCAAGTAAATCGCATTACATATAAAGATGCATACCCTTTACCACGCATAGAGGAGTCCCTAGCTGCCTTGAAGTCTGCAAATTACTTTTCCACCCTTGACCTCACTAGTGGATACTGGCAAGTAGCTGTGGCTGAGGAGGATCGGGAGAAGACGGTATTCACCACCCCGATGGGACTCTGCGAGTTCAACAGTATGCCGTTTGGACTCTGCAATGCCCCCGGAACGTTCCAGAGATTGATGGAGTGCTGCCTGGGACACCGCAACTTCGAGACTGTGTTACTTTACCTGGATGACGTAATAGTGTATTCCAGAACGTACGAGGACCACCTGAAACACCTGGCAGAGGTATTTGAGTCACTGTCCCGATACGGGATGAAGTTGAAACCCTCAAAGTGCCATCTGCTCAAGAAGAAGGTACAGTACCTGGGACACATTGTCAGTCCGGAAGGCGTAGCACCAGACCCGGAGAAAGTCACAGCCATCCAGAAGTGGCCGGAACCGAAGAACCTCAAGGAGGTGCGTCAGTTCTTGGGACTAGTAGGATACTACAGGAGGTTCGTAAAGGACTACACAAAGGAAGCAGCTCCTCTGCAAGACCTCCTGGTAGAGCAGTCCCCCAAAGGCAAAAACCCTCCATTCCACTGGGGTAAGGAGCAAGCAGAGTCGTTTCAGGAGATGAAGGAGATCCTGACAGGTGATGAGAATCTAGCCTACCCTGACTACAGCCAACCGTTCCTGCTGTATACGGATGCCAGCAACGAAGGCCTGGGCGCTGTCTTAAGTCAGAAGCAGAATGGGCAAGAGAAAGTCATCGCATACGCAAGCAGGAAGCTAAGTCCGACTGAGAGGAACCCAGAGAACTATAGCAGCTTCAAGTTGGAGTTCCTGGCCTTGGTCTGGGCCATCACTGAACGGTTCAAGCACTATCTGGCCGCCAGCAAGTTCACTGCCTTTACTGATAACAACCCCTTGACCCATCTTGAAACAGCTAAGTTGGGGGCACTGGAACAACGATGGATGGCTCGGCTGTCAAACTACCAATTTACAATCAAATACCGGGCGGGCCGCAAGAACACCAACGCCGATGCCCTGTCTAGGATGCCTCACCAGTCAGACACAGAAGAAGTGGATGACCTGGAAGAGGTAGAGCTACCTGCCTTTCCCCGGAGTGGGATGATCCATGAGCAACGAGCCTCCAGGAAGCAGCGTGGAAAGACGTTAAACCCCCAGCCTCACCACAGCTGGAAAGAGACCCAGGACAGCGACCCGGTTGTCAGCCGCATCAAACAGCTGATAACCCAAGAAGGTGCCTCCCTGGAGAAAGATGCGTCTCTGCAAGCAAAGCAGCTGTGGAACGAGAGAAGCCGGCTGTTTATTTACCGTGAGAAGCTGTGCCGGAGGTACGTCAATCCAAAAACTCATGAGATGATATGGCAGATAGTAGTCCCTAAAACAGACATCCGGATGGTATTAGAAGCTTACCACGATCAGGCGGGGCACTTCGGCTGGAAAAAGCTAGAGACCCTGCTGAAGTGTCGATTCTACTGGGTAGGAATGCGCAGCTCCATTGAAAGGTGGTGCCGGGACTGTGGACCCTGCGGCCTAAGAAGGAAAGACTTCAGCAGCCAGAAGGCACCCCTGCAGCCCATCAAGACGACTCAGCCCCTGAAGATCGTGGCCCTGGACCATGTCAAGCTCTCCCCCAGCAGGTCAGGGTACTCCTATGCTCTGACCATGGTAGATCACTACTCACGTTTTCTGGTGGTCGCCCCCGTCAAAGACCTGACGGCAGAGACAGCAGCAAAAACATTCCAAGCGTATTTCTGTAGACCCCATGGCTACCCTGAGCAGGTGCTGACGGACCAAGGCCCGGCCTTTGAGGCTGAGATGTTCAAGGAGTTCTGCCATCTCTACGGGTGTAAAAAGATAAGAACTACACCTTACCACCCACAAACGAACGGTCTCTGCGAAAAGATGAACAACATCATCATCGACCTTCTAAAGACCATACCATCGACCATCTCTGAGGAGAGAAACCAGTTGCCAGACCTACTACCAGACCTAGTGGATCTGTACAATCATATACCAGTCAGTTCCACCAATTGCACTCCGGCATATCTCATGCGGGCAAGGCCAGGAAAGCTGCCCATGGATTTGGAGCTTGGTGTTGTTGAACCAGAAGCTGATATGACCACTGAGGACTGGGACGAGACCAGACAAGAGCAGTACAGAAGGGTACAAGCTTGTGTCAAGGACAGTCTTACTCGGGTGAGAGAAAAGCAGGAAATGCTCTACAACAAAAACGCACCAGCAGAACCTTTCACACCTGGTGAAACAGTATTGAAAAGAAAAAGACGCAACCACAAACTTGATGACCAGTGGGAAAAAGAACCCTACACTGTGTTACTGTCAAGATTTGACAACAAAAAGACATGCATAATCAGTCGTGATGGAGGAAAAACATCTGCTACAGTGTCCAGGGACCACTTAAAGTTGTGTCCAGAATTACTAAAACCCCAACAAAAAGTGCCTCTCACAATCCAGGAAGAACCAGAAGAAGCAGTGATACACACTGACCTTGGAGACTTCCCAGCTGATTGGCCTCAGATAGGAGGTGCAGTAATCATTCCAGTTCTCCAATTCTATGAACAGCCAGAAAACCCTATACAGCAAGTTGTACCTGTAAGTGCTGCAGAAGAGCCAGCTCAAGAAGTATCCCCGGATGAAGGATCCCCGGCAGGAGCAGAGCAAGAGGGCCCAGCCAATGGTAGACTTGCCAGTCCAAGAGAGAGGTTAAGGCAGTTTTACAACATGGTTACACGTAGAACTGATAGAGTAACTGAGGATACAGACACTGACACTCCACCAACCACAGCACTACGCAGATCAGTACGCAGCACAAGAGGTAAACCTCCTGCTAGGTACACACAGTAGATGATCAAAATTGCTGAAAGTGTAGATAGTTACCCCTGGGGTATTAAATTGAATTATATTAACTTGAAATCTACTGAATTAATTGTCTATTTTCATGCATGCTAATCCATGTGTGCTTTTTCCTATTAATTCTTTATGCCTACATAATGAACTTCGTGGCTGAGGACTGTGTGCAGCCCAAAAACTTTTATTGTATATAATTGCGCTCCCTGGAGTGCCCTTTTGGTGACTTCAGAAGGAAAACCTGTTTGGAGTGGCTCTCTTGCAGGTCCAACTCGGGATCTTCATGCCCTGCAGCCACCCCAGGGCCTAAGTAGAGGGTTTAGGACAGGTCCCTCAAAAAAAAACAAAAAACACCAAGAACTCTACCTTGTGAGATGGACATCCTGTATGGGTACCTCACCATAGGAGACTTGGAGTCTGAGGACACTCTGTATTTGTTATTGCTATGCAACGTTTAAGATTGGTGCCTCCCATAAAGGGAAGATTGTTTTAGTATTGCTTATATTTCCTATTGTTACTGTTTTTTATAAAATGTACTTCATCCCGGGAGTGCTGAGCTTAACTAGGGGGGAATATGAAGCGCAGCTGTGCTTGGTATCACAGATCATAAGATCGGTGAAGCGCGGCAAGCTGTCGTTAGTGTGTGTAGCCTATTGAGGGCCCGAGTAGGCCGAAGGCAAGTAGAGAGAGTTAGTTCATAGGGGGCAGAGGAGCTTAACTAGCTCACCCCGAAGGTGCAGTTACCGGACACCGGGTCCAAAGCTTACCGGGATCTCCATGACCCAGTAAGATAAACCGGAATCCCTGGAGAACTACAAGTCCCAGGATCGCTAAAGTGCTGATACGTAACAGAGCCAGGAGACACATAGGCCCCGTAAGCCGGGAGCGTGCACTCCAAGAGAAGGCCCTACCACAAGGTCAGCCAGCGCAGGACAGAGACAAAGTTAGGCCTAGCTCCAGGCAGGTCAGAAACTTACTACGCAGAGTCAAGAAACAGGAGGCCCAAAACCCGCTCATTGGGGAGGATCCGGACATACACCCTTCATCCTACAGTGCTCTGGGGAGTGCCTGAATTTCCATCAGTAAAAGGTACTGAAGTGACTATCGTGTCTGTCCCTGTTCTTGCTCTGCCCCTGTGGGGTCTCTTCGTCCTGCTTTCCCCGTACATACACTGCCCTGAGGCCTAGCTCCACCTGTGGGGAGCTATACCACCCAGCTGCCTTATCACCAGCCTCAGTGGACTGCGCAGCGCTGGTGATCATCACCAGAAGCCACAGGTGGCGTCACAAACTCTTTTATAAACGTAACAAATCACCAACCCTTTTAAAGGAGAGGCCCAAGGTACGGGCCCGGGAGCCGACCACCGCGACATCCCTACAAGGCCAGGCTAAAGGCCCGGGTACCGAGTCATTCCCCTTCCCCCTGGGCTAGTCATCAGCAGGAGGAAAATTACTATGTAAAGGATGGAAAGTTATAGTAGTTATATTCTTGTACATAGGGGCAGTATTATAGTAGTTATATTCTTGTACATAGTAGCAGTATTATAGTAGTTATATTCTTGCACATAGTAGCAGTATTATAGTAGTTATATTCTTGTACATAGTAGCAGTATTATAGTAGTTATATTCTTGTACATAGGGGCAGTATTATAGTAGATATATTCTTGTACATAGGGGGCAGTATTATAGTAGTTATATTCCTGTACTTAGGAGGCAGTATTATAGAAGTTATATTCTTGTACATAAGAGCAGTATTATAGTAGTTATATTCTTGTAAATAGGGAGCAGTATTATAGTAGTTATATTCTTGTACGTAGGAGCAGTATTATAGTAGTTATATTCTTCTACATAGGGGGCAGCATTATAGAAGTTATATTCTTGTACATAAGAGCAGTATTATAGTAGTTATATTCTTGTACATAGTGAAAAGTATTAAAGTAACTATATTCTTGTACATAGGGAGCAGTATTATAGTAGTTATATTCTTGTACATAAGAGCAGTATCATAGTAGTTATATTCTTGTACATAGGGAGCAGTATTATAGTAGTTATGTTCTTGTACAAAGGGGCAGTATTATAGTAGTTATATTCTTGTTCATAGGAGCAGTATTATAGTAGTTATATTCTTGTACATATGAGCAGTATTATAGTAGTTATATTCTTGTACATATGAGCAGTATTATAGTAGTTATATTCTTGTACATAGGGGCAGTATTATAGTAGTTATGTTCTTGTACATAGGGGCAGTATTATAGTAGTTATATTCTTGTTCATAGGAGCAGTATTATAGTAGTTATATTCTTGTACATAGGGGGCAGTATTATAGTAGTTATATTCTTGTACATAGAGGCAGTATTATAGTAGTTATATTCTTGTACATAGAGGCAGTATTATAGTAGTTATATTCTTGTACATAGAGGCAGTATTATAATAGTCATATTCTTGTACATAGGGAGCAGTATTATAGTAGTTATATTCTTGTACATAGTGGCAGTATTATAGCAGTTATATTCTTGTACATAGGGAGTAGTATTATAGTAGTTATATTCTTGTACATAGGGGGTAGTATTATAGTAGTTATATTCTTGTACATAGGAGCAGTATTATAGTAGTTATATTCTTGTACATAGGGGGCAGTATTATAGAAGTTATATTCTTGTACATAAGAGCAGTATTATAGTAGTTATATTCTTGTACATACGGAGCAGTATTATAGTAGTTATATTCTTGTACATAGGGAGCAGTATTATAGTAGTTATATTCTTCTACATAGGGGGCAGTATTATAGAAGTTATATTCTTGTACATAAGAGCAGTATTACAGTAGTTATATTCTTGTACATAGGGAGCAGTATTATAGTAGTTATATTCTTGTACATAAGGAGCAGTATTATAGTAGTTATATTCTTGTACATAGAGGACAGCATTATAGTAGTTATATTCTTGTAGATAGGGGGCAGTATTATAGTAGTTATATTCTTGTACATAGGGGCAGTATTATAGTAGTTATATTCTTGTAGATAGGGGGCAGTATTATAGTAGTTATATTCTTGTACATAAGAGCAGTATCATAGTAGTTATATTCTTGTACATAGGGAGCAGTATTATAGTAGTTATATTCTTGTACAGAGGAGCAGTATTATAGTAGTTATGTTTTTGTACATAGGGGCAGTATTATAGTAGTTATATTCTTGTTCATAGGAGCAGTATTATAGAAGTTATATTCTTGTACATATGAGCAGTATTATAGTAGTTATATTCTTGTACATATGAGCAGTATTATAGCAGTTATATTCTTGTACATAGGGGCAGTATATAGTAGTTATGTTCTTGTACATAGCGACAGTATTATAGTAGTTATATTCTTGTTCATAGGAGCAGTATTATAGCAGTTATATTCTTGTACATAGGGGGTAGTATTATAGTAGTTATATTCTTGTACATAGGGGGTAGTATTATAGTAGTTATATTCTTGTACATAGGAGCAGTATTATAGTAGTTATATTCTTGTACATAGGGGGCAGTATTATAGTAGTTATATTCTTGTACATAAGAGCAGTATTATAGTAGTTATATTCTTGTACATAGGGAGCAGTATTATAGTAGTTATATTCTTCTACATAGGGGGCAGTATTATAGAAGTTATATTCTTGTACATAAGAGCAGTATTATAGTAGTTATATTCTTGTACATACGGAGCAGTATTATAGTAGTTATATTCTTGTACATAGGGAGAAGTATTATAGTAGTTATATTCTTCTACATAGGGGGCAGTATTATAGAAGTTATATTCTTGTACATAAGAGCAGTATTATAGTAGTTATATTCTTGTACATATGAGCAGTATTATAGCAGTTATATTCTTGTACATAGGGGCAGTATTATAGTAGTTATGTTCTTGTACATAGGGGCAGTATTATAGTAGTTATATTCTTGTTCATAGGAGCAGTATTATAGCAGTTATATTCTTGTACATAGGGGGTAGTATTATAGTAGTTATATTCTTGTACATAGGGGGTAGTATTATAGTAGTTATATTCTTGTACATAGGAGCAGTATTATTGTAGTTATATTCTTGTACATAGGGAGCAGTATTATAGTAGTTATATTCTTGTACATAAGGAGCAGTATTATAGTAGTTATATTCTTGTACATAGAGGGCAGTATTATAGTAGTTATACTCTTGTACATACGGAGCAGTATTATAGTAGTTATATTCTTGTACATAGGGAGCAGTATTATAGTAGTTATATTCTTCTACATAGGGGCAGTATTATAGAAGTTATATTCTTGTACATAAGAGCAGTATTATAGTAGTTATATTCTTGTACATAGGGAGCAGTATTATTGTAGTTATATTCTTGTACATAAGGAGCAGTATTATAGTAGTTATATTCTTGTACATAGAGGACAGTATTATAGTAGTTATATTCTTGTAGATAGGGGGCACTATTATAGTAGTTATATTCTTGTACATAGGGGCAGTATTATAGTAGTTATATTCTTGTAGATAGGGGGCAGTATTATAGTAGTTATATTCTTGTACATAAGAGCAGTATTATAGTAGTTATATTCTTGTACATAGGGAGCAGTATTATAGTAGTTATATTCTTGTACATAGTGGCAGTATTATAGCAGTTATATTCTTGTACATAGGGAGTAGTATTATAGTAGTTATATTCTTGTACATAGGGGGTAGTATTATAGTAGTTATATTCTTGTACATAGGAGCAGTATTATAGTAGTTATATTCTTGTACATAGGGGGCAGTATTATAGAAGTTATATTCTTGTACATAAGAGCAGTATTATAGTAGTTATATTCTTGTACATACGGAGCAGTATTATAGTAGTTATATTCTTGTACATAGGGAGCAGTATTATAGTAGTTATATTCTTCTACATAGGGGGCAGTATTATAGAAGTTATATTCTTGTACATAAGAGCAGTATTACAGTAGTTATATTCTTGTACATAGGGAGCAGTATTATAGTAGTTATATTCTTGTACATAGAGGACAGCATTATAGTAGTTATATTCTTGTAGATAGGGGGCAGTATTATAGTAGTTATATTCTTGTACATAGGGGCAGTATTATAGTAGTTATATTCTTGTAGATAGGGGGCAGTATTATAGTAGTTATATTCTTGTACATAAGAGCAGTATCATAGTAGTTATATTCTTGTACATAGGGAGCAGTATTATAGTAGTTATATTCTTGTACAGAGGAGCAGTATTATAGTAGTTATGTTTTTGTACATAGGGGCAGTATTATAGTAGTTATATTCTTGTTCATAGGAGCAGTATTATAGAAGTTATATTCTTGTACATATGAGCAGTATTATAGTAGTTATATTCTTGTACATATGAGCAGTATTATAGCAGTTATATTCTTGTACATAGGGGCAGTATATAGTAGTTATGTTCTTGTACATAGCGACAGTATTATAGTAGTTATATTCTTGTTCATAGGAGCAGTATTATAGCAGTTATATTCTTGTACATAGGGGGTAGTATTATAGTAGTTATATTCTTGTACATAGGGGGTAGTATTATAGTAGTTATATTCTTGTACATAGGAGCAGTATTATAGTAGTTATATTCTTGTACATAGGGGGCAGTATTATAGTAGTTATATTCTTGTACATAAGAGCAGTATTATAGTAGTTATATTCTTGTACATAGGGAGCAGTATTATAGTAGTTATATTCTTCTACATAGGGGGCAGTATTATAGAAGTTATATTCTTGTACATAAGAGCAGTATTATAGTAGTTATATTCTTGTACATACGGAGCAGTATTATAGTAGTTATATTCTTGTACATAGGGAGCAGTATTATAGTAGTTATATTCTTCTACATAGGGGGCAGTATTATAGAAGTTATATTCTTGTACATAAGAGCAGTATTATAGTAGTTATATTCTTGTACATATGAGCAGTATTATAGCAGTTATATTCTTGTACATAGGGGCAGTATTATAGTAGTTATGTTCTTGTACATAGGGGCAGTATTATAGTAGTTATATTCTTGTTCATAGGAGCAGTATTATAGCAGTTATATTCTTGTACATAGGGGGTAGTATTATAGTAGTTATATTCTTGTACATAGGGGGTAGTATTATAGTAGTTATATTCTTGTACATAGGAGCAGTATTATTGTAGTTATATTCTTGTACATAGGGAGCAGTATTATAGTAGTTATATTCTTGTACATAAGGAGCAGTATTATAGTAGTTATATTCTTGTACATAGAGGGCAGTATTATAGTAGTTATACTCTTGTACATACGGAGCAGTATTATAGTAGTTATATTCTTGTACATAGGGAGCAGTATTATAGTAGTTATATTCTTCTACATAGGGGCAGTATTATAGAAGTTATATTCTTGTACATAAGAGCAGTATTATAGTAGTTATATTCTTGTACATAGGGAGCAGTATTATAGTAGTTATATTCTTGTACATAAGGAGCAGTATTATAGTAGTTATATTCTTCTACATAGAGGACAGTATTATAGTAGTTATATTCTTGTAGATAGGGGGCACTATTATAGTAGTTATATTCTTGTACATAGGGGCAGTATTATAGTAGTTATATTCTTGTAGATAGGGGGCAGTATTATAGTAGTTATATTCTTGTACATAAGAGCAGTATTATAGTAGTTATATTCTTGTACATAGGGGGCAGTATTATAGTAGTTATATTCTTGTACATAGGGGCAGTATTATATTAGTTATATTCTTATACATAGGAGCAGTATTATAGTAGTTATATTCTTGCACATAGGGGCAGTATTATATTAGTTATATTCTTGTATATAGGAGCAGTATTATAGTAGTTATATTCTTGTACATAGGGGCAGTATTATAGTAGTTATATTCTTGTACATAGGCAGCAGTATTATAGTAGTTATATTCTTGTACATAGGAGGCAGTATTATAGTAGTTATATTCTTGTACATAGGGGCAGTATTATAGTAGTTATGTTCTTGCACATAGGGGGCAGTATTCTTGTACATACGGGCAGTATTATATTAGTTATATTCTTGTATATAGGTGCAGTATTATAGTAGTTATATTCTTGTACATATGGGGCAGTATTATAGTAGTTATATTCTTGTACATAGGAGCAGTATTATAGTAGTTATATTCTTGTACATAGGGGCAGTATTATATTAGTTATATTCTTGTACATAGGAGCAGTATTATAGTAGTTATATTCTTGTACATAGGGGGCAGTATTATAGTAGTTATATTCTTGTACATAGGGAGCAGTATTATAGTAGTTAGATTCTTGTACATAGGAGGCAGTATTATAGTAGTTATATTCTTGTGCATAGGGGCAGTATTATAGTAGTTATGTTCTTGCACATAGGGGGCAGTATTATAGTAGTTATATTCTTGTACATAGGAGGCAGTATTATAGTAATTATATTCTTGTACATAGGAGCAGTATTATAGTAGTTATATTCTTGTACATAGGGGCAGTATTATAGTAGTTATATTCTTGTACATAGGGGGCAGTATTATAGTAGTTATATTCTTGTACATAGGGGGCAGTATTATAGTAGTTATATTCTTGTACATAGGAGCAGTATTATAGTAGTTATATTCTTGTACATAGGAGCAGTATTATAGTAGTTATGTTCTTGTACATAGTGGGCAGTATTATAGTAGTTATATTCTTGTACACAGGGGCAGTATTATAGTACTTATATTCTTGTACATAGGGGGCAGTATTATAGTAGTGATATTCTTGTACATAGGGGGCAGTATTATAGTAGTTATATTCTTGTACATAGGAGCAGTATTATAGTAGTTATATTCTTGTACATAGGGGCAGTATTATAGTAGTTATGTTCTTGCACATAGGGGGCAGTATTCTTGTACATACGGGCAGTATTATAGTTGTTTATGAGGTCACTTGCTTTTTGTGTTCTACTAAACAGTACATTTCTTTGCAGGAGAAAGTTCCTTCCTGGTATGAGGTGAATATATATTGTTTCTCCACTCTGAGATGTGATTCTTTATAAAAAGTAAAAGGTTCTAATGAATCTTGTTTCAAAAATGTCATCACCTTATTACTTGATGGCTGGATTGATGTTGCGGAGTGCGGAGATTTGTGTATGAATTGTGATTTGATTCAGTTCTGTCTGGTTAATGTAATGTTGCGGACCCTCTACTAGGGGGAGTGATAGATCTGGAGGTGTTGTTGCTCCCTTTCCTCCTCCTGGTATTACCTGTCCATGGTGCTGAACTGCTGAGCTGGACATTAAAAAATACAATTATCTGTAATCTCTCTCATTTGTTAATTAGTAAATTCCTTCCACTTTTATTATCTCTGCTGTCAGTAAAAGGAATCACTGTTTAGATTTAGGAGGTTAATAGGCTGGACAGCCCTCGTACTTCTTAAAACTGGGGGTTTGTTTCTAGTGATGAACGAGCACTAAAATGCTCGAGTGCTCGGTACTCGAATACAGCAGGTTGGAAGCTCGGACGGGCCCAAATCGAGTAATGAGTATAATGGTAGTCAATGGGAAACTTGAGCATCTTTCCGGCAGACCCTAACAGGAGGGCTGGTGGTAGGGGGGCAGGGAAATCGCTGAAATGGATGAAAATGAGAGGTGGTGAGTTCTTCTTCAATGGAAGTCTACAAACAGAGGCAGGACAGACATCTGAGATGGTTTAGTGAATCCTGCATTGACCAGGGGGTTGGACCAGATGACCCTGGAGGTCCCTTCCAACTCTTAACATTCTATAGTTCTATGATTCTATGAAGCAGAGCTCTAATGGAATGGGAACAGCATGGGGAAGACCCCTGGAAGCATCTCTGACTCCCAGGTCGCTGCTGGGAACAATGTTGTTAGAGTATTACGCCACTTTTACGGACTGACAATAAAACATACAAAACCAAAGATAAAATGGATTTTACAGGAAAAAATGTTAGGAAACTTTCTTTCCTGTATAATGACTTGTATATAAGGAAAAATTAAAAACAGAAAAAAAACCCGCCTCCTCCACCCCTTAATAGCCGGGCCATCTCTCCCCGTATTTCACCGTCGCCTATAACTACAGTAGATGACATAGTACAGGGAGTAATAAAACTACACCTACCGGTAAATGTAATTTTGTCTGGGCTTGTGGGGTGTGTGACATAGTCAGACACATCCTGTTTAATTAAAAAAAAATAGCAGAAACTGGGACTCTGATACACCCTATATTAGATCTGAAGGAGGGTCTTATACACATTCTGGTAAAATTTTTGGTACTGGGACTCCTAGACTGGTAAAGCCTATGCACTAAGTGCAAGGGCTGCCAAAAATTAGAAGGAAGGACTGCATACACCCTGTATTAGACATAAAGTAGGGCCTCAGAAATTTTTTTTTACAATTTTTAAGGAGTGGGACTCCTAGACTGGTAAAGCCTATGGTCTAAGTGTAAGGGCTGAAAAAACATTTACTCCTGGGGGGTATACATATACAAAATATATATTCCCAAGAATTGTAGAGTTAGGCCTCATACACACCCTGGAAAAATTAAGAGCAAGTGTCGCATGATGGCCCTCCAAAAATTATGAGTTAAAAATGTGGGCATCACTACACACAAGCTCCTCATGTCCCACTTGAAACTTGCAGGGTGAGAGGCCAGAATCAATAAATGGAAATGTGAACAGCTCTTCGGAGTGTCCAAGTGTGGGTTCATTTGTCTCTTGGGACTCGCCATAGTGGGAGGAAGGAGAATCAGGGTGAGGATTATGTGGTCCAGACTCTTGGCTAGTGAGACTGGACCATGTGGAAGACAGGGTGGTGCTGGGAATCAGACTGGAAGCATTATCTGCCATCCACATAACTACCTGATTGCACTGTTCTGGCTTCAAGAGTGGTGTGTCGTGCCCCCTTGCAAAGTGGGACAGGAAGCTAGGTCTCATGGATGAGAGTGTTTTGTTGTGCTCCCACAGCAGGCACAGTTTCACCTGGCTCACCGCCTTGGCTTCTGCGTGCACCATCAGCAGCACGTCCACTTCTCTGTCCCTTACCTCACGCCTTTCCAGTATTAATAGAGAAAAGAAAATATGTAGCCCTGAAAAGGACTTTTGTTTTTAGGTTGCAGCAGCAGTACACTTATAGAACAGAGATGTCAAACTCAAACACACAGAGAGCCAAAATGAAAAACTTGGACAAAGTCGTGGAGCAATCATAAAACAGTATAATGGGCCCCACACAGCCCTCCATACAGAATAATGGGCCCCATATAGTCCCCCATACAGAATAATGTGCCCCACATAGTCCTCCATACAGTATAATGGGCCCCACATAGTCCTCCATTCAGTATAATGGGCCCCACATAGTCCTCCATACAGTATAATGGGCCCCACATAGTCCTCCATACAGTATAACGGGCCCCACATAGTCCTCCACACAGTATAACGGGCCCCACATAGGGATGATGGTTCTGGTGTCACGGGCCAAATATAATCACTCTGCTGGTCAGATTTGGCCAACGGGCCAGAGTTTGACATGTATGCTATAGAAGGACTGTAAGGCAATAAACCCTGCCTATATGCCTCTAATCCAAAACTATCCCTCCTCCACCAGATATCCCTACACTGAATGCAGGTAACAGCAGTTTTACTTGAGAAGGGACAGTATGTAGCCCTGAAAAGGACTTTTGTTTTAATGGTGCAGCAGCGTTATACAAGTACCACAATAACAATTAAACACTGCCTATATGCCTGCTCTAATCTAAGCTCTCCCTCCGAGATCAACTCTCCCTGAACTGCTTCCAGGGGACAGTGTGCCGAGCATTGTGTCACCGGGTCTTATATAAGACCCCATGACGTGATGCGGCCGATCAATCATAGTAATGGCAGTAGCCAACATGGCTATGACATTACTGTGTATGGCTGCAATCTCCACATGTTTATTGGCTGTCTAACAACCGCAAAACATGCGTGACGGGGACTCGAGCATAGCGCTCGAGTACCACTGATACTGGATCGAGTAGCAAGCGAACCCCAGCAATGCGATGCTCGATCGAGTATGGAGCAGTGGCGAGCACGCTCGCTCATCACCAGTTGTTACCATTGTATCCAGTGTAGATCCTCTGTGACCTGATCAGCTTTGATTCATGTGACATTTTATCTGCACTGATACATTGTGACGAAGTATCAGATCAGCAGGGACGTTTGTGCAGCTGATGTGTTTGCCTCACTGAAAATCAGCTGTCATTGAGCAGCGCCTGTGAGTCCCATCATGGCTGCTCACAGTTTCCATGGATTCTTTGCTTGGAGAAGGGTCTCTGTCTGCAGATGGACGTCAGCACCAAAGCCTCCCAGATTGTCCTTGTGAAAAAAGGGGAACTCTCAAGGAAGAGCCACCAAATCTCCCCAAAGCTCCGCATTCCCACCTCTCCTCCTTCCCTCTGCTCTTGGTGAAGTGCAGGGATAGGAAAAGGTCTAGTCTGGGGTCTGTTCTGGGGTCTATAAATAGAGAGGCCTTTTTTTAGGGGTCTGGTCTGGATTCTCCATTAGTTTAGAGGGTCTGGTCTCCATTAGTTTAGAGGGCCTGGTCTAGGTTCTCCATTAGTTTAGAGGGTCTGGTCTAGGTTCTCCATTAGTTTAGAGGGTCTGGTCTAGGTTCTCCATTAGTTTAGAGGGTCTGGTCTAGGTTCTCCATTAGTTTGAGTCTGGTCTGACTTCTCTTTTAGTTTTGGGCTTTTGATCTAGGTTCTTTATTAGGCTTAGGGGTCCGGTCTGGGATCTCTACTAGTTTATGGGGTCTGCAGTGGATTCTCTTTTAGTTTAGGGAGTCGGTTCTGGGTTCCCTATTAATATTGGGACCTGATTTGCATTTTCTCATAGTTTACAGGGTTTGGTCTGGGTTCTCTATTCTTTAAGGGGGTCTAGTATAGGTTCCCTATTAGTTTAGGGGGTGTTTTCTGAGTTCCCTCTTAGTTTAGGGGACTGTGCTGGGTTCTTGCTTAGTTTTAATATCTGGTCTGGGTTTTCTATTAGTTTAGGGAATCTAGCATGAATTCTCTTAGTTTAGGGGTGTGTTCTGAGTTCCCTATTAGTTTAGGGGATCTGGTCTTGATTTTCTATTAGTTTTGATGTCTGGTCTGTGTTGTTTCTCAGTTTACGGGGTCTGATCTGGGTTCTCCATTAGTTTACTGGGTCTGGTCTGTGTTCTTCACCAGTTTACGGGGTCTGGGTTCTCCATTAGTTTAGGGGTCTGGTATAGGTTCCCTATTAGCTTAGTGGATTTGTTCTGTACTCTCTATTAGTTTTGGGGGGGCGTATGAGTTTAGCAGATCTGGTCTGCGGTGTGTATTTATTGTTGGGTATTGTGAGGGGTTTTATCTAACATTTGTGATTGAAATGTCTTATGCTGCAGTTGTGTCCCATTCAGTTCAATGGAACAACATTACTGAGAACCAGAGCCAAATGTTGTATCCAGCACTTTCTATTCCTCTGTTTTGTTCTGTATTAATGACATACCCATAATGATCCCAAGTCTGCAGGAAGCTGCCCACTTCTTTATTTTGCAGACATCATTATTTTTCTATTAAATATTTCCTTTAATAAGCAAATTCTCCCCAAATACTTTTGAACATCAGTCTTTTTCTTTAGCTATGTCTACTTCTGGGAAATCAGGGTGACAGCCACACTTACCAATATAACACAACGGGTGTCAGACAGATTTTCTTGTGTCCAGACCAGTAAATCCGATCCTTAATCTCATATTTTTGCATATTCTGGTCCCTAAGAAAAGTTGAATATTACCCCAATAGTAGCTGGAAGAACTGGTCATCGTCCCATTCTTTACACCCAGGGGTTGAGAAGACCCATCTCGGTCACTCAGCTGCAGGGCTGGTTACAAGAAAGAGCTCTGATACACTGTGACGAATCTGCACCTGTGAGAGCTGACCCAGTGGGGATAGATTATCAGGCTCAATACTAAATATTTCCATCACTGAGAGCACGCAGTGGTGTTGGAAACAGTGAGAATTTGAAAGGGTTAACTGTTGCAATGTTGGAAGCTCACACTCATAGTACAGTCACATCACCACCCAGCGCCCCCAGCTACAGCCGCAGGGGTGGGGAGGCTTCCAGCTCGGCTTTCCCACGGTGCGAGGTTATAACACGCCTGTAACTACTCTCACTTGTCATAACCGAAACTCGGGGACTCGGGAAACAAAAGTGGGCACTGTACTGTATATAGGGGCACATTCTAAATGGGGCACTCTGGCTCCGGCAATACATATGGGGCACAATATAGCCGTGGGACTCAAAATGTGAGCACTATATCTATATATATAATTGTCTTATCCTGTCTGTCTGTCTGTCTGTCTGTCCAGGAAATCCCGCGTCGCTCATTGGTCCGGCAGCGGCCAATCAGCTCGCGGGATTTCTGAAAAAAGATGGCGGCCGTTAGCGGCTCATCTGCGGGACGGAATCGTATTAGTGAGGACCGGGGAGCGCCGCTGCCTGTGCGGATACTCCCACTCAGAGAAGCCGGGAGATGAGCGACTGCTCGCAGCAGAAGTATCCTGACCCGCAGCGCCGCTCCCCGGTCCTCCCTTCACACCCTAGCAGCTGATGTCCCCACAGTATCCGCATGGTGTTACAAAGATCCGGACATTTGTGTTAAAAATCGCTGATTGGTCGCTGGCGCTGCCCGCGACCAATCACCGATTTGGGCGCCAAATTTAAATATCGGCCACGACCAATCAGCACAGCGGTGTTTAAATCTGGAGCCAAGATCGGTGATTGGTCGCGGCCGATATTTAAATTTGGCGCCCAAATCGGTGATTGGTCGCGGGCAGCGCCAGCGACCAATCAGCGATTTTTAACACAATGTCCGGACATTTGTAACACCATGCGGATACTGTGGGGACATCAGCGGCTAGGGTGTGAAGGGAGGACCGGGGAGCGTCGCTGCCTGTGCGGATACTTCTGATGCTAGAACCAGGGACATGAGCGGCCGCTCGCAGCAGAAGTATCCCGACCCGCAACGCCGCTCCCCAGTCCTCCCTTCACACCCTAGCCGCTGATGTCCCCATAGTATCCGCATGGTGTTACAAGGTCCGGACATTTGTGTTAAAAATTGCTAATTGGTCGCAGGCGCTGCCCGCGACCAATCACCGATTTGGGCGCAAAATTTAAATATCGGCCGCGACCAATCACCGATCTTGGCTCCACATTTCAGCACCGCTGTACTGATTGGTCGCGGACGCTATTTAAATGTGGCGCCAAAATCGGTGATTGGTGGCGCCCAGCGTCGGCAACCAATCTGCACAGCGGTTTATAAATGTGGAGCCAAGATCCGTGATTGGTCGCCGCCGATATTTAAATTTGGCGCCAAAATCGGTGATTGGTCGCGGGCAGCGCCTGCGACCAATTAGCGATTTTTAACACAAATGTCCGGATCTTTGTAACACCATGCGGATACTGTGGGGACATCAGCGGCTAGGGTGTGAAGGGAGGACCGGGGAGCGGCGCTGACATCCATGCGGCTAGCGTGTGTAGGGAGGACCGGGGAGCGGCGCTGCGGGTCCGGATACTTCTGCTGCCAGCGCCCGCTCATGTCCCGGCTTCTCGGAGCGGAAGTACCCGCACAGGCAGCGCCGCTCCCCGGTCCTCACCAATACCATACGCTGATTGGTCGCGCCCTCCCGACGCGACCAATCAGAGATTTGAACGCTGAATTCAAACACACTGTCCGCTGCTTAGTAACACGGCGCGCGACATTTAAAACCTGCTTCTATGATTGGTCGCGGACGCCGCCCGCGACCAATCACAGATTTCCGTGCCAAATTTAAACACGCTCTCCGGCCAATTACCGCAACATTTCAAATATCTACGCCACGTACGGGAGATAGAACGGCTAACTCCGCCCATGTGGTCATGTGACTCACAAAATGCTCATAACGTACTGAGCAGGTTTTCTCTGTCACACTGTGCGAGGGACTTCAGTCAGACTGTGCGAGGGACTTCAGTCAGACTGTGCGAGGGACTTCAGTCACACTGTGCGAGGGACTTCTGTCACACTGTGCGAGGGACTTCAGTCACACTGTGCGAGGGACTTCTGTCACACTGTGCGAGGGACTTCTGTCACACTGTGCGAGGGACGTCTGTCAGGTTTACTGAACACGTTCTGCCAGTGACAGCGCGCTGAAGAGATACTTCTTTACGTTTCCTGTTTTATAATGGGTCGTAAGCGAAAATACGCCACGGAGGAAGACCGAAAAGCAGCAGAAGCAGCAAGAAAACGACAACGTCGAGAGCAACAGGCACCACAACATACTGCCGCCAGACAAGCCCAGGATGCGGAAGCTCACAAAAAACGTCGGGAACAGGAGATACCGCAACACACTGCCGCCAGACAAGCCCAGGATGCGGAATCTCACAAAAAACGCCGGGAACAGGAGACACCGCAACACACTGCCGCCAGACAAGCCCAGGATGCTGAATATCACCAAAAACGCCGGGAACAGGAGACACCGCAACACACTGCCGCCAGACAAGCCCAGGATGCGGAAACTCACCAAAAACGCCGGGAACAGGAGACACCGCAACACACTGCCGCCAGACAAGCCCAGGATGCGGAAGCTCAACAAAAACGCCAGGAACAGGAGACACCGCAACAAACTGCCGCAAGACAAGCCCAGGATGCGGAAGCTCAACAAAAACGCCGGGAACAGGAGACACCGCAACACACTGCCGCCAGACAAGCTCAGGATGCCGAATCTCACAAAAAATGCCGGGAACAGGAGACACCGCAACACACTGCCGCCAGACAAGCCCAGGATGCCGAATCTCAACAAAAACGCCGGGAACAGGAGATAAAGTATTATTCTGTGTATTCATTGTATTATTGTTAAATCTTCATAGCGGCATCTGCAGCATGTGCTACTAAAGTGAATGCAGATTTGTGCCTCTCCACGCACTTAGTCCCGGCGTGGAAAGCAGCGAATCTACAGACAGCAGCTAATCACAGCAGTATCTGAGAGCGCGTGCTGCGCCTCCGATCCTGCGAGGAGCTGCTGAAAACAGGACAGACAGCGCTGGAGCAGAGAAAGGAAACAAGGGGAGGATTAGGGTTTAGTTTTTGAACTGTGCTGTAGAGATGGGGGAATGAGTAGGTCATACCAAACCAGGATAAGGGGGCCATACAAGCTAAGATGAGGAAGGCGTACAATCCAAAATAAGTCAGCCATACAAACCAGGATTAGAGGAATGAGGCAGCCATACAAACCACATTGACAGACCGCGCTGTGGATGCTGGATGTGACACGATGACGGATAACCCCGGCCACAGCCCGTCATTCACTGTGGTGCGCGGAACAGCAGACCCCCGGCTGCAGCCACAAATAGTCGTGATGTAAACGGAAGCAACATACGGCTGCAGGCGAAAGAATTACATGCTGGCTGTGCGTCGTCAGCGATGTTGTCACAAGCAGGATTGACAACATGACGTAATGACAAAATTCATTAGGGGCACCGAGGGGATACATTGTGAAGTTAATTAAAAGTAGTGCACAACCCATTTAAACACTGCTTCGCTGCTTAGTGGCGCCCGGTCAGCCGCATGCATATTCTAGATTACCAGATGCATTAGAATCGGGCCACCATCTAGTATATATATATATATATATATATATATATATATATATGGGATATTTTGGATTAGGCATCATATTGTGGGTACAATCTTGCAGATAGACTGTACATACTGAAGGCACTGTATATAGGGAGACAGTACAGTATATGAGGGCACTATCTGATTTGGGCTTTACATTCCAACTCTGAAGCATCAGGAAAGAAGGAAAGGCTATCCTTGGCGTAAATATTTTGGAAGCTAAGCTATACCTCTAAACTTGTCTTGTCCGTTTTAGGCGCCCACACAGAAATAGTGCCCCGAGAGAAGCCCCATAGTGTTTCCGCAAAGTGCAATACCACTTTTATAGCCTACATGCAGTATGATGCCATAGAGCCCCCCTATACACTGTTATACTCTATATGATGCCCCCACACATTGTATTATACACCCATTTGATGCCCACACACACATACACACACTCACATACACACACAAGGCATTATACCTCCACACACCGAACTATTCCTCTTGTAGGGATTCACTTTCTCAGGTAGGCATTAGGTAGCGTTCACACAGGCAATGCGGTTTGATCCAAACAGGTGCAGTGTTATTGCTTCTATAAAACTCCCAGGGAGCCAAAACCAAACACAGCCTCTACTGGGCACAAAGGTATCACAGCAAATACACAGTTCATTCAGCAGCACATATATGTCAGTGCAGGCTCACCCAAACAGATTACAGTCCTGTCTCCCGAAGCAAGCTTTATAAGTAGCAGAGACCCGATCCCACCAGTCTCTGTATCACCTTCAGCCTGAGCTCCAGCAGCTTCCAGCGCCAAACAGAAGTGTTCAACTCTGGGCACCCTGAACAGGCTGCAGCTTCCACATGTTCTCTGCAGCTCCAACACACAGACTGCTCAGCTTTCCCAGCTGATCCATGCAGTCTTTGTTCAGAGAGAGACCCCGGCACGTCCCTCTCCCAGCTATAGCCCACGTTTTGGCTGGTCACTCACCAGCAGCACAATCGACTCTGCTCAACATCCAGCAGACTGATACACCTAGTGAACACAAGCCCTGGTTCTTAGCCCATAAAACACAGGAGTATCTAATCAACACCTGCAATGCTAGGATTTAACACAGTCCTACCTGACTTTGCTACACTTTATGTGAAGCTCCCACTCAGTACTATGCCCCCATATGATTTTCCCACACAGTACTGAGATCTCATAATACCCACACATAGTAATGTTTGCCCATATGACACCACTGCACAGTAGTATACCCCATACAAAGCCCCGACACAGTATTATGCCCCCATGTAATGCACCACACATTAGTATGTCCCATACAAAGCCCCCACACAGTATTATGCCCCAATATAATGCACCACACAGTATTATGCTGCTATATAATGCACCACACAGTATTATGCTCCCATATAATGCACCACACAGTATTATGCCCCCATATAATGCACCACACAGTATTATGCCCCCATTTAATGCACCACACGGTATTATGCCCCCATATAATGCACTACACAGTATTATGCCGCTATATAATGCACCACACAGTATTATGCTCCCATATAATGCACCACACAGTATTATGTTCCCATATGATCCCCACACACAGTATTATGCAATGATATAATGTCCCCCACACAGCGTTATGACCCCGCTCCCATAAAATGACGCCACACAAAACCTTGCCACCATGTGATGCCACTTCTTCCCAATGGCAAATAAGGAAACAAATACCCAGCCTGTGAGTGGTCTGGCTTTCTGCTTTATGCTGTGTCTGTTCTCGGTGGAACAGTCACGTCATTGCAACTCCAGTGGCAAGCCTCAGATGGTACAGGTGATTGAAGCGGTGGGGTGCTGAGAGCCCCCTACCATTATATTCCACTGTATAACTGCCCTAAAGATACAGATAATGTTAAAACAGGACATACTGCCCACCTCCAGGGACAGAGGGACAACTCCCCAAATCTGGGACTGTCCTACTGGATATGGAATGGTTGGAAGTTATGGATTTGGGCAGTACATTAGAGGTGCTCCTTGGATGGGAAACTGTATATAGGGGTACAGTTTAGCTGATACATTGTATATATGGGCACATGATCTGGCTGGAGCAATGTATGGGGCACTCAGACTATAGGACTGTATATGGGGGATCTATATATGACGTTCTCTTGCTGGGCACGACTGGAGGCAACTTGCATACTCTCATGAATTAAGCCTTCTAATGGAAGGACCAAATTTACCTGATCGACCCAGGGAGCCATACCCCAACCATGCTTGTTACGTTTTGCAGAGGATCCATGGGCCCCACACAGAGACACAGGGACTCCAGCTACAGGTGAAAAGCAATGACATCCCTAAAGAAGAATTACAGGTTATGGACATTAGTTCATGGTACTGTATATGCTCCACAAGTTCTGGGAATTAGTAGGGGCTGCCTTGTCAGATAAGATCCAGGACAAGCAGACTGTAAGGGGTATTCCCATCTCCAAGATTCTATCCCAATATGTAGTAGGTGTAATAATAATAATATTAGCAAATACCTCCAATTAGAAATGTAGTATAGTTCTCCTGATTAGCTATGTCACTTACCCCATGTGCAGGGCATTGCAGTAGCTTATATATCCATGGTTACGGCCACTAACAACTAACTGTCATGGATACCTAAGCTACTGCAATGCCCTGCACATGGGGTAAGTGACATAGCTAATCAGGAGAACTATACTACATTTCTAATTGGAGGTATTTTCTAATATTATTATTATTATTACACCTGCTACATATTGGGATAGGATCTTGGAGATGGGAATACCCCTTAAATATTTCCATCCATTACATTTCTTCATTGGAATGAGCATTGATTGAGGTGGAGTTATCCTTTACGATATCAGATATGTAACAGCAGAAGTATCCAAAAGAAACAGGAACTATTTAGCATAAAATGAGGAGGAGGCAGAACTGGTCCGGGCGGGTATATAAGGAGTATACAGGGAGGCTTCTTCATTTCTGATTGCCATTACTTGTACAGAGACAGAAGACATTTCGTGTCCTGCAGGAGAGGAGGCATGACGCCGAGGAAAAGAGAAAGAAGAAAGAAGATTTATTTTTTTATTTATTTTTTTTTTATCTCATTTTTTCTCCTTGTTTTGATTCTCCTTTACGCAACATACACAGACCCCGGTCAAAAATCACATTTTGTTTTTAAAAGTTCTTATTTTTAAGCAACTTTTCTTGTTAATTAATTTTTCATTAGAATTTCTATTTATTAATATAATTGATGATTTTTAGTTTGAAGCAGCGGGACCATTCAAATATTTTTTTTCATTTTGTTCACCAATTTCTCTTTGTAATATTTCTTATTTCATGTTTTTAGAAAAAAAAATATTTTTCATTACTTATTATTTGGATCTTTTCATTTACTATAATTTTTTTACACGTTTTTTGTAAATGCTTTATTTGTAACTATATTATAAAGAACTTTAATTTCTTATTTATTTTCTCATGAATTAGTTATTTTTTACTGCTGCTTTTTGCGATTTATTTATTTTATTTAACTTTTTGTTACTTTTTAGGCAGAATTTGGGAATTATTTCTATTCTTTTGTATCAGGATATTATTGGAATCTTTGTGGGGGTGATAATTGCCCTCTGAACCATCAGCGGAGCTGTTTAGCAATTATCTATTGTGTAAAGTGAGTTTAAAGGGGTCTTCCCATGAACAAAGTTCTTTTTAATCAATAGATCTTGGAATAATAATAATTTCCACAATTGGACGCATTTAAATAAAATGTTCCTGTGCTGAGATAATCTTATAAATGTGCCCCTGATGTGTACTGTGTAATGGCTGTGTGATACTGTCTGCTGAGCCGTGTATCTAATCCTATCCTGTGTGATACTGTCTGCTGAGCCGTGTATCTAATCCTATCCTGTGTGATACTGTCTGCTGAGCCGTGTATCTAATCCTATCCTGTGTGATACTGTCTGCTGAGCCGTGTATCTAATCCTATCCTGTGTGATACTGTCTGCTGAGCTGCTGTATCTAATCCTATCATGTGTGATACTGTCTGCTGAGCCGTGTATCTAATCCCCTCCTGTGTGATACTGTCTGCTGAGCTGTGTATCTAATCCTATCCTGTGTGATACTGTCTGCTGAGCTGTGTATCTAATCCTATCCTGTGTGATACCGTCTGCTGAGCCGTGTATCTAATCCTATCCTGTGTGATACTGTCTGCTGAGCCGTGTATCTAATCCTATCCTGTGTGATACCGTCTGCTGAGCCGTGTATCTAATCCTCTCCTGTGTGATACTGTCTGCTGAGCTGTGTATCTAATCCTATCCTGTGTGATACTGTCTGCTGAGCTGTGTATCTAATCCTATCCTGTGTGATACTGTCTGCTGAGCTGCTGTATCTAATCCTATTCTGTGTGATACTGTCTGCTGAGCCGTGTATCTAATCCCCTCCTGTGTGATACTGTCTGCTGAGCTGTGTATCTAATCCTATCCTGTGTGATACTGTCTGCTGAGCTGCTGTATCTAATCCTATCCTGTGTGATACTGTCTGCTGAGCCATGTATCTAATCCTATCCTGTGTGATACTGTCTGCTGAGCCGTGTATCTAATCCTGTCCTGTGTGATAATGTCTGCTGAGCTGCTGTATCTAATCCTATCCTGTGTGATACTGTCTGCTGAGCCATGTATCTAATCCTATTCTGTGTGATATTGTTTGCTGAGCCGTGTATCTAATCCTATCCTGTGTGATACTGTCTGCTGAGCTGCTGTATCTAATCCTATCCTGTGTGATACTGTCTGCTGAGCCGTGTATCTAATCCTATCCTGTGTGATACTGTCTGCTGAGCTGCTGTATCTAATCCTATCCTGTGTGATACTGTCTGCTGAGCCGTGTATCTAATCCTATCCTGTGTGATACTGTCTGCTGAGCCATGTATCTAATCCTATCCTGTGTGATACTGTCTGCTGAGCTGCTGTATCTAATCCTATCCTGTGTGATACTGTCTGCTGAGCCATGTATCTAATCCTATTCTGTGTGATACTGTTTGCTGAGCCGTGTATCTAATCCTATCCTGTGTGATACTGTCTGCTGAGCTGCTGTATCTAATCCTATCCTGTGTGATACTGTCTGCTGAGCCGTGTATCTAATCCTGTCCTGTGTGATACTGTCTGCTGAGCTGCTGTATCTAATCCTATCCTGTGTGATACTGTCTGCTGAGCCATGTATCTAATCCTATTCTGTGTGATACTGTTTGCTGAGCCGTGTATCTAATCCTATCCTGTGTGATACTGTCTACTGAGCTGCTGTATCTAATCCTATCCTGTGTGATACTGTCTGCTGAGCCATGTATCTAATCCTATCCTGTGTGATACTGTCTGCTGAGCTGCTGTATCTAATCTTATCCTGTGTGATACTGTCTGCTGAGATGTGTATCTAATCCTATCCTGTGTGAAACCGTCTGCTGAGCTGCTGTATCTAATCCTAACACATGATAGGATTAGATGCAGTATCACAAATGTTAGGATTAGATACACGCCTCAGCAAACAGAATCACACAGGATAGGATTAGATACACGGCTCAGCAGTCGGTATCACACAGGATAGGATTAGATACAGCAGCTCAGCAGACGGTATCACACAGGATAGGATTAGATACACATCTCAGCAGACTGTATCACACAGGATAGGATTAGATACACGGCTCAGCAGACAGTATCACACAGGATAGGATTAGATACACGGCTCAGCAGACAGTATCACACAGGATAGGATTAGATACATGGCTCAGCAGTCGGTATCACACAGGATAGGATTAGATACACGGCTCAGCAGTCGGTATCACACAGGATAGGATTAGATACACGGCTCAGCATTCGGTATCACACAGGATAGGATTAGGTACACGGCTCAGCAGACGGTATCACATAGGACAGGATTAGATAGACGGCTCAGCAGACGGTATCACACAGGATAGGGTTAGGTACACGGCTCAGCAGACGGTATCACATAGGATAGGATTAGATACACGGCTCAGCAGACAGTATCACACAGGATAGGATTAGGTACACGGCTCAGCAGACGGTATCACACAGGATAGGATTAGGTACACGGCTCAGCAGACGGTATCACATAGGACAGGATTAGATACACGGCTCAGCAGACGGTATCACACAGGATAGGGTTAGGTACACGGCTCAGCAGACGGTATCACATAGGATAGGATTAGATACACGGCTCAGCAGACAGTATCACACAGGATAGGATTAGGTACACGGCTCAGCAGACGGTATCACATAGGACAGGATTAGATACACGGCTCAGCAGACGGTATCACACAGGATAGGGTTAGGTACACGGCTCAGCAGACGGTATCACATAGGATAGGATTAGGTACACGGCTCAACAGAAGGTATCACACAGGAGAGGATTAGGTACAGCAGCTCAGCAGACAGTATCACACAGGAGAGGATTAGATACACTGCTCAGCAGACAGTTTTGAAGCCTATCCTGTGTGATACTGTCTGCTGAGCCGTGTATCTAATCCTATCCTGTGTGATACTGTCTGGTGAGCCGTGTATCTAATCCTATCCTGTGTGATACTGTCTGCTGAGCCATGTAGCTAATCCTATCCTGTGTGATACTGTCTGGTGAGCCGTGTATCTAATCCTATCCTGTGTGATACTGTCTGCTGAGCCGTGTATCTAATCCTATCCTGTGTGATACTGTCTGGTGAGCTGTGTATCTAATCCTATCCTGTGTGATACTGTCTGCTGAGCCGTGTCTCTAATCCTATCCTGTGTGATACTGTCTGCTGAGCCGTGTATCTAATCCTATCCTGTGTGATACTGTCTGCTGAGCCGTGTATCTAATCCTATCCTGTGTGATACTGTCTGCTGAGCCGTGTATCTAATCCTATCCTGTGTGATACTGTCTGCTGAGCTGTGTATCTAATCCTATCCTGTGTGATACAGTCTGCTGAGCCGTGTATCTAACCCTATCCTGTGTGATACTGTCTGCTGAGCCGTGTATCTAATCCTATCCTGTGTGATACTGTCTGCTGAGCCATGTATCTAATCCTATCCTGTGTGATACTGTCTGCTGAGCTGTGTATCTAATCCTATCCTGTGTGATACTGTCTGCTGCGCCGTGTATCTAATCCTATCCTGTGTGATACTGTCTGCTGAGCCGTGTATCTAATCCTATCCTGTGTGATACTGTCTGCTGAGCCGTGTATCTAATCCTATCCTGTGTGATACTGTCTGCTGAGCCGTGTATCTAATCCTATCCTGTGTGATACTGTCTGCTGAGCCGTGTATCTAATCCTATCCTGTGTGATACCGTCTGCTGAGCCGTGTATCTAATCCTATCCTGTGTGATACCGTCTGCTGAGCCGTGTATCTAATCCTATCCTGAGTGATACTGTCTGCTGAGCCGTGTATCTAATCCCAGCCTGTGTGATACTGACTGCTGAGCTGTGTAGCTAATCCTATCCTGTGTGATACTGTCTGCTGAGCCGTGTATCTAATCCTATCCTGTGTGATACTGTCTGCTGAGCTGTGTATCTAATCCTATCTTGTGTGATACTGTCTTCTGAGCCATGTATCTAATCATATCCTGTGTGATACTGTCTGCTGAGCTGTGTATCTAATCCTATCCTGTGTGATACTGTCTGCTGAGCTGCTGTATCTAATCCTATCCTGTGTGATACTGTCTGCTGAGCCCTGTATCTAATCCTATCCTGTGTGATACTGTCTGCTGAGCTGCTGTATCTAATCCTATCCTGTGTGATACTGTCTGCTGAGCCATGTATCTAATCCTATTCTGTGATACTGTTTGCTGAGCCGTGTATCTAATCCTATCCTGTGTGATACTGTCTGCTGAGCTGCTGTATCTAATCCTATCCTGTGTGATACTGTCTGCTGAGCCGTGTATCTAATCCTATCCTGTGTGATACTGTCTGCTGAGCTGCTGTATCTAATCCTATCCTGTGTGATACTGTCTGCTGAGCCGTGTATCTAATCCTATCCTGTGTGATACTGTCTGCGGAGCAATGTATCTAATCCTATTCTGTGTGATACTGTTTGCTGAGCCGTGTATCTAATCCTATCCTGTGTGATACTGTCTGCTGAGCTGCTGTATCTAATCCTATCCTGTGTGATACTGTCTGCTGAGCCGTGTATCTAATCCTATCCTGTGTGATACTGTCTGCTGAGCTGCTGTATCTAATCCTATCCTGTGTGATACTGTCTGCTGAGCCGTGTATCTAATCCTATCCTGTGTGATACTGTCTGCTGAGCCATGTATCTAATCCTATCCTGTGTGATACTGTCTGCTGAGCTGCTGTATCTAATCCTATCCTGTGTGATACTGTCTGCTGAGCCATGTATCTAATCCTATTCTGTGTGATACTGTTTGCTGAGCCGTGTATCTAATCCTATCCTGTGTGATACTGTCTGCTGAGCTGCTGTATCTAATCCTATCCTGTGTGATACTGTCTGCTGAGCCCTGTATCTAATCCTATCCTGTGTGATACTGTCTGCTGAGCTGCTGTATCTAATCCTATCCTGTGTGATACTGTCTGCTGAGCCATGTATCTAATCCTATTCTGTGATACTGTTTGCTGAGCCGTGTATCTAATCCTATCCTGTGTGATACTGTCTGCTGAGCTGCTGTATCTAATCCTATCCTGTGTGATACTGTCTGCTGAGCCGTGTATCTAATCCTATCCTGTGTGATACTGTCTGCTGAGCTGCTGTATCTAATCCTATCCTGTGTGATACTGTCTGCTGAGCCGTGTATCTAATCCTATCCTGTGTGATACTGTCTGCGGAGCAATGTATCTAATCCTATTCTGTGTGATACTGTTTGCTGAGCCGTGTATCTAATCCTATCCTGTGTGATACTGTCTGCTGAGCTGCTGTATCTAATCCTATCCTGTGTGATACTGTCTGCTGAGCCGTGTATCTAATCCTATCCTGTGTGATACTGTCTGCTGAGCTGCTGTATCTAATCCTATCCTGTGTGATACTGTCTGCTGAGCCGTGTATCTAATCCTATCCTGTGTGATACTGTCTGCTGAGCCATGTATCTAATCCTATCCTGTGTGATACTGTCTGCTGAGCTGCTGTATCTAATCCTATCCTGTGTGATACTGTCTGCTGAGCCATGTATCTAATCCTATTCTGTGTGATACTGTTTGCTGAGCCGTGTATCTAATCCTATCCTGTGTGATACTGTCTGCTGAGCTGCTGTATCTAATCCTATCCTGTGTGATACTGTCTGCTGAGCCGTGTATCTAATCCTGTCCTGTGTGATACTGTCTGCTGAGCTGCTGTATCTAATCCTATTCTGTGTGATACTGTTTGCTGAGCCGTGTATCTAATCCTATCCTGTGTGATACTGTCTGCTGAGCTGCTGTATCTAATCGTATCCTGTGTGATACTGTCTGCTGAGCCATGTATCTAATCCTATCCTGTGTGATACTGTCTGCTGAGCTGCTGTATCTAATCTTATCCTGTGTGATACTGTCTGCTGAGATGTGTATCTAATCCTATCCTGTGTGAAACCGTCTGCTGAGCTGCTGTATCTAATCCTAACACATGATAGGATTAGATGCAGTATCACAAATGTTAGGATTATATACACGCCTCAGCAGTCGGTATCACACAGGATAGGATTAGATACAGCAGCTCAGCAGACGGTATCACACAGGATAGGATTAGATACACATCTCAGCAGACTGTATCACACAGGATAGGATTAGATACAGCAGCTCAGCAGACAGTATCACACAGGATAGGATTAGATACACGGCTCAACAGACAGTATCACACAGGATAGGATTAGATACATGGCTCAGCAGTCGGTATCACACAGGATAGGATTAGATACACGGCTCAGCAGTCGGTATCACACAGGATAGGATTAGATACACGGCTCAGCAGACGGTATCACACAGGATAGGATTAGGTACACGGCTCAGCAGACGGTATCACATAGGACAGGATTAGATACACGGCTCAGCAGACGGTATCACACAGGATAGGGTTAGGTACACGGCTCAACAGAAGGTATCACACAGGAGAGGATTAGGTACAGCAGCTCAGCAGACAGTATCACACAGGAGAGGATTAGATACACTGCTCAGCAGACAGTTTTGAAGCCTATCCTGTGTGATACTGTCTGCTGAGCCGTGTATCTAATCCTATCCTGTGTGATACTGTCTGGTGAGCCGTGTATCTAATCCTATCCTGTGTGATACTGTCTGCTGAGCCATGTAGCTAATCCTATCCTGTGTGATACTGTCTGGTGAGCCGTGTATCTAATCCTATCCTGTGTGATACTGTCTGCTGAGCCGTGTATCTAATCCTATCCTGTGTGATACTGTCTGGTGAGCTGTGTATCTAATCCTATCCTGTGTGATACTGTCTGCTGAGCCGTGTCTCTAATCCTATCCTGTGTGATACTGTCTGCTGAGCCGTGTATCTAATCCTATCCTGTGTGATACTGTCTGCTGAGCCGTGTATCTAATCCTATCCTGTGTGATACTGTCTGCTGAGCCGTGTATCTAATCCTATCCTGTGTGATAATGTCTGCTGAGCCGTGCATCTAATCCTCTCCTGTGTGATACTGTCTGCTGAGCCGTGTATCTAATCCTATCCTGTGTGATACTGTCTGCTGAGCCGTGTATCTAATCCTATCCTGTGTGATACTGTCTGCTGAGCCATGTATCTAATCCTATCCTGTGTGATACTGTCTGCTGAGCTGTGTATCTAATCCTATCCTGTGTGATACTGTCTGCTGAGCTGTGTATCTAATCCTATCCTGTGTGATACTGTCTGCTGAGCCGTGTATCTAATCCTATCCTGTGTGATACTGTCTGCTGAACCATGTATCTAATCCTATCCTGTGTGATACTGTCTGCTGAGCTGTGTATCTAATCCTATCCTGTGTGATACTGTCTGCTGCGCCGTGTATCTAATCCTAGCATGTGTGATACTGTCTGCTGAGCCGTGTATCTAATCCTCTCCTGTGTGATACTGTCTGCTGAGCCGTGTATCTAATCCTATCCTGTGTGATACCGTCTGCTGAGCCGTGTATCTAATCCTATCCTGTGTGATACCGTCTGCTGAGCCGTGTATCTAATCCTATCCTGTGTGATACCGTCTGCTGAGCCGTGTATCTAATCCTATCCTGAGTGATACTGTCTGCTGAGCCGTGTATCTAATCCTATCCTGTGTGATACTGTCTGCTGAGCTGTGTATCTAATCCCAGCCTGTGTGATACTGACTGCTGAGCTGTGTATCTAATCCTATCCTGTGTGATACTGTCTGCTGAGCCGTGTATCTAATCCTATCCTGTGTGATACTGTCTGCTGAGCTGTGTATCTAATCCTATCATTCGTTTTCGGGATTTGCTGCTTTATAATGAAGTTTAGAATTAGAACCTTTGTGTTTTCTCACTTTTCTTACTATAAAGCCTTCGCTGTTATTTTCTGTGTCGTCTTGGTTTATTCGGGAGGACAATTCCCTAATTTATGAAAAAGGAAGGTGAGACATGATGAGAGCAGAGGATGCTGGGAGCCACAGACACCAGGAATCACCCTGTCCTCATAGTTTGTTACAATGTGTCAGTGCAGGTAACATGTATCAGTCTGGAGTCCACAGAGGATTGTGCAGACTGGATACTAATGTAACAAACACTTCAGCTCTATTGGACTTTCTAAATGTATTTTAAAAAAAGGTTTCTATTCACTGCCAGGAAGCAGAGATGGTGAAAAATGGCGAGAAACTGAAATACAAAGTCTATTAGATTATTATTATTTATAATTGTGCACTGATTAAGGGAGGATATAATGTGTTATACTGGGTTGGAGCCCAGCATAGGGAGGATTCTCTATTCAGGGCGTCCCTTTAAGATAGATAAATAAAATTCCCTTTAAGTTGTGAGATACATTCGTTCTAGTAAAAGCTACTCGATATAGGAAAAGTATCTGATTCAGATATTGGAGTCGGCGTGATGTCATCTAGCGGCGACCAAACCCGGATATTACTGCTGCCACCACCGGCCGTCTCATCTCATCGCCATCAGAAAACGTCCTCACAGCCGCTGCGATCTCCTCAAACCAGTTGGGTAGGTGACGCGCGTTGTGGGGACATAAAATAAGTGTTGTGGTGACAAATACTACGCCGTACATATTCTCCTCCCCCATATATACACTTTATAAAGGCGGCAAGGTGAGCGCGTCCTCTACATGAATCACAGCAGAAAATGAAATAAAAAGTTTCATTTGCAATTTAAAGAGTTAAACCCGGTGGGGGGAGGAGGGGCCCAAACAGCATGCTAATAAGTACAATGATGAGACATTGTGGGAAAATTATTGCTGAGCAAGCAGCCGCCATCTTGGAAAATCAAGCCGCACCCTAAATATTGCATTATGTGAGGTCTGAGGTGACAGGACGCGGCTCACACCCGGTAATTATCGCTGATAGATGGATCATCTAACTACAAGACTGCAAAATTCTCACGCCCTGGATAACGATGCGGGTGTGTATAATATATTAACCTATACAAAGTACACCTGTTTAGTGTACATAAAACCTAAAAAAGAAAAAAACAGGACTCTTTGCCAATACCTACAGATCTCCCGATGTTCCTCTTTGTACTTCTCTCTTCCATCACCATATTTTGCTAAAAATTATGTAATATTTTATATTGTGTCGTTGTTCTATTTTTGTATAATAATATATCTACTAATATTGAACTTTTTTTCACCCTTGTTCTTTTTTCCATTAGAACTCTGCCATTATTATCTTATTGTGTAGGTATTGGCAAAGAGTCCTGTCTTTTTCTTTTTAAGGTTATATATATATATATATATATATATATATATTTATATATACAGTATATATACACAGTATATATATTATAGACAGACACCAAACATCTCAGGTTATATAACCGCATAGCACAGTGTTATCAGTACGATCTGTGTGATATTATGTATATATTATATTCTTACACACGCACATATATATAGATAAATATACCTGACATCACATACCTCCATATTACCCGTATACCTCTATATAACCCATATACCTCTATATACCTCCATATAACCTGTCTACCTCTATATACCTCCATATAACCCGTATACCTTTATATAACCCTATATTATCCGTATACCTCCATATAACTCCTATACCTCCATATAACCTATATACCACTATATAGTCCGTATACCTCTATATAACCCGTATACCACTATATACCTCTATATTACCCGTATACCTCTATATACCCCTATATTACACTTATACCTCCATATAACCCGTATACCTCTATATAACCTATACACCTCTATATAACCCTAATAACTCAATATAACCCGTATACCTCTATATACCTCCATATAACCCTAATACCTCTATATAACCCGTATACCTCTATATACCTCTGTATAACCTGTACACCTCCATATAACCCTGTACACCTCCATATAACCCTGTACACCTCCATATAATCCGTACACCTCCATATAACCCCATACACCTCCATATAACCCCGTACACCTCCATATAACCCCGTACACCTCCATATAACCTGTACACCTCCATATAACCCTGTACACCTCCATATAATCCGTACACCTCCATATAACCCCGTACACCTCCATATAACCCTGTACACCTCCATATAACCCTGTACACCTCCATATAACCCCATACACCTCCATATAACCCCATACACCTCCATATAACCCCATACACCTCCATATAACCCCGTACACCTCCATATAACCTATATACCTCTATATGACCTCACCAGGGGCGGATATGGACAGAAGAGGTCCCTGTGCAGGACCAGTATATGGTCGTTTTGCAGTGCAGTAATATGTCTGTGACAGAAGCTGTTTGCGGTTTTGGAGGCAGAATGGGGCCCCTTGCCTCCTGGGCCCCTGTGCGGCTGCCCCAATGATAGGTCTGTGCCTGAACCTCACTTACCTCCATATAACCGCAATCTCTTGACCTTGGAGGTTTGGGGCTCAGGAGGCCTCATTCCATAAGAGCCTTTCTTGGTTACCAATAGCAACCAATCACAGTGCAGCTTTCATTCTGCCAGAGCTGTTTAAAAAATGAAGGCTCCTCTGTGGTTGGTTGGTATGGACTACGATGATGTTTTTCTTTTACTCCATTTTGATAAGTGAGGGCCTATGACTCGGCCTCTTCCACTGTGAACGGTCAGTGGATCCCACATCTCTTGGTCTCTCTGCTCGCAGTTACTCCTGCTCTTTTTCCTTCCATTGGTCTCTCATTATTAATCAGTCACTGTGCACGCTCTGCGCCATCATACTGCGCCTATATTATCGTGTAGCGCTGCACGGGCCTGTGCTGATGCTGGAGCCCTCCTCCTGGAGGCTGCCCCCACTAACGTGAAACACCAGCGGAGTTTAGTGATGCCACCACGTACTGTGACCCACCAGCCAGCTTAAAGTAAAGCCCACCCGCCAACCCCCCAGAATGTCAGGAAGGCTCCTAAAAAAAAAAAGGGGAAACCTCCCAGAGTCACAAAAGATCCTATATTTTATTTCTTTTACTCACTGGAGCACACCATTAATTCCACAGCACTTCACAGACATTATCATCGCTGCATTGGGGCTCACAATCTACATTCCCTATCAGTGTTTGGAGTGTGGGAGGAAACCGGAGAACCCGGAGGAAACCCACGCAAACTACTTGAAGATTCTGTCTTTGGTAGGATTTGAACCCAGGACCCCAGTGCTGCAAGGATGACTGCTAACGCATGCGCTGTGATGAGCAGTTCCGGGCGCAAACGTGCAGGGAGCCTCTCGTCACAGCGCATGCGTGGCAATGGGGGCAGTTTACATAGTAGATAGGACATGACAGGTTCCCTTTAAGGATGTTTTTTATTTACAGGAATGTGGCACCGCGATGGGTGCGGCCAGTGCACCTTTATTCACCAACCTCTTCCCTGTGTCTGGGTGGTTTCCTCCTGATTCTCCAGTTTCCGTCCACACACTAAAAACATACTGATAGGTAGTTTAGACGTACTGACCGTGAGCCCCAATGGGGACAGAGATGATGATGACTGTAAAGCACTATGGAATTTTGGCGCTATTTAAGTGAGAAAAATAAATAAACCCATATAGGCTCATAGCAGTTCCCGTAACCACTACTATTGGTGATCTATTCAACTAGAATGTATGTTTTTAAATGTATTTACAAATAAAATTGTTATTTTTCCATGGTTCTCTTCTTATTGAAGAGTTACAAAAGTGTCTGAAAATATCCCTGAGGGTAATTCCTGAGGGTTTCTTGTACTCCACAGTAACTTGTATACTAAACACTGAAAGTCCCCATGTCCGAACTCCAAGATGTCATCTCTACTGACCCAAAGCACAAGAAAAATCACTCAATGTATACAAAGAATCATGTCTGCTGACCCAAAAAAATAAAATAAAAACACTAGAGGATTTATACAGTGAAGCATGGTGGTGGCTTGGTGATCTCTACAATGAAGCAGCATAGTGGCTCAGTGGTTAGCATTATTGCTTTGCAGCACTGAGATTCTGATTTCAAATCTCACCAAGGACAACATCTGCAAGGAGTTTGTATGTTCTCCCTGTGTTTGCGTGGGTTTCATCCTGGTTCTCCAGTTTCCTCCCACACTCCAAAAACATACTGATAGGGAATTTAGATATATTGATTGTGAGCCCCAATGGGGACAGAGATGATGTCTGCAAAGCGCTATGGAATTATTGGCGCTATGTAAGTGAGTAAAATTAAGCATGATGGGGACTCAGTGATGCCGACAGTGAACTATGGTGTTGTCTCAGTGATGCTTACTGTGAAGTATGGTGGTGACTACTTGATTCCTACAGTGAAGTACGGTGGTGACTCCGTGATTCCTACAGTGAAGCACAGTCCACCAAGGCTTGGTTTCAGGAGATGTCCAGGAAGATTCTAGAGCAACTGTCACAGTTTTCTGACTTGGACCCCAAAGAAAATCTTTAATAGGATGTGAAGAAGGAGGTTGCAGAAAAACCCTATAATATTAGTAACCTACAGTTAGGTCCATATATATTTGGACAGAGACAACATTTTTCTAATTTTGGTTCTAGAAATTACCACAATGAATTTTAAACAAAAACAATTCAAATGCAGTTGAAGTTCAGACTTTCAGCTTTCATTTGAGAGTATCCACATTAAAATTGGATGAAGGGTTTAGGAGTTTCAGCTCCTTAACATGTGCCACCCTGTTTTTAAAGGGACCAAAAGTAATTGGACAGATTAAATAATTGTAAATAAAATGTTCATTTCTAGTACTTGGTTGAAAACCCTTTGTTGGCAATGACTGCCTGAAGTCTTGAACTCATGGACATCACCAGACGCTGTGTTTCCTCCTTTTTGATGCTCTGCCAGGCCTTCACTGCGGTGGTTTTCAGTTGATGTTTCTTTGTGGGCCTTTCTGTCTGAAGTTTAGTCTTTAACAAGTGAAATGTGTAGCATTGGCGTCCCTGCCTCCTGCTAGGCAGGGACGCCGCTCCCCTCACCTCTCCGCTCCGTGCCCGGCGTCTTCCTCCGGCTCTGCTGGCAGCGCGCGCTGCTTCCCGGCCTCTGTGCTTAGGGCGCGCGCGCTCCCCCTCTCTTAAAGGGGCCGCGCGCGCCGTCCTAAGGAGTCCCCGGCCAATGGCCGGAGGACCTCACCATATATAAGGCACCTCCTCCAAAATGGAGGTGCCCGAGCAATGTTGTTGCAAAGCCTTTCAACTCAACTTCAGCCCTCAGGTCCCGTTACCAGTTACCTGCCAGTCACCTGCCAGATTCCTGTTTGATACCTGCCTGATACCTGCTTACCTGCTTGCTATCCTGTGGTCCGACAGTCTGCCTACCAGCTCCTGCCAGTCTGTCTATGGATCAGTCCGCCTGCGGACCAGGAAGTACCTGCCAGATACCTGCCCGCTAGCCTACCTGGAGGCTCTGCCGTCACTTGCTGTGACCACCTGCTTGTCCAGAGACTCTTGCCCGCTCACCTGGGAGCGCTCACCTGCTACCTGCCTGCTAGCCTACCTGGAGGCTCTGCCGTCACTTGCTGTGACCACCTGCTTGTCCAGAGACTCTTGCCCGCTCACCTGCTACCTGCCTGCTAGCCTACCTGGAGGCTTAGCCGTCACTTGCTGTGACCACCTGCCTGTCCAGAGACTCTTGCCCACTCACCTGGGAGCGCTCACCTGCTACCTGCCTGCTAGCCTACCTGGAGGCTCTGCCGTCACTTGCCGTGACCACCTGCCTGTCCAGAGACTCTTGCCCGCTCAACTGGGAGCGCTCACCTGCTACCTGCCTGCTAGCCCCGTCTAGAGACTCTTACCCTGCTGTCTTGCCGTGACCACCTGCCCGTCTAGAGACTCTTACCCTGCTGTCACTTGCCGTGACCACCCGCCTGTCAAGAGACTGTCCCCGTCACTTGCCGTGACTTCCTGCCCTTCTACCCAGAGACTGTCCCTGTCACTTGCCGTGACTACCTGCCCGCCTTCCCTGGGAGCCACCCGCTTCCTTACAAGGACTGCCCCTTTGTATAGTTGCTCAGAGGTTCCACCTCCCAGACCCGTTACAAAATGCATGCTCAGTTGGGTTGAGATCAGGTGACTGACTTGGCCATTCAAGAATATTCCACTTCTTTGCTTTAATAAACTCCTGGGTTGCTTTGGCTTTATGTTTTGGGTCATTGTCCATCTGTAGTATGAAACGATGACCAATCAGTTTGGCTGCATTTGGCTGGATCTGAGCACACAGTATGGCTCTGAATACATCAGAATTCATTCTGCTGCTTCTGTCCTGTGTCACATCATCAATAAACACTAGTGACCCAGTGCCACTGGCAGCCATGAATGCCCAAGCCATCACACTGCCTCCGCCATGTTTTACAGATGATGTGGTATGCTTTGGATCATGAGCTGTACCACGCCTTCGCCATACTTTTCTCTTTCCATCATTCTGGTAGAGGTTGATCTTGGTTTCATCTGTCCAAAGAATGTTCTTCCAGAACTGTGCTGGCTTTTTTAGATGTTTTTTAGCAAAGTCCAGTCTAGGCTTTTTCTTCTTGATGCTTATGAGGGGCTTGCACCGTGCAGTGAACCCTCTGTATTTACTTTCATGCAGTCTTCTCTTTATGGTAGATTTGGATATTGATACGCCTACCTCCTGGAGAGTGTCGTTCACTTGGTTGGCTGTTGTGAAGGGGTTTCTCTTCACTATGGAGATTATTCTGCGATCATCCACCACTGTTGTCTTCCGTGGGCGTCCAGGTCTTTTTGCATTGATGAGTTCACCAGTGCTTTCTTTCTTTCTTTCTCAGGATGTACCAAACTGTAGATTTTGCCACTCCTAATATTGTAGCAATTTCTCGGATGGGTTTTTTCTGTTTTTGCAGCTTAAGGATGGCTTGTTTCACCTGCATGGAGAGCTCCTTTGACCGCATGTTTACTTCACAGCAAAACCTTCCAAATGCAAGCACCACACCTCAAATCAACTCCAGGCCTTTTATCTGCTTAATTGAGAATGACATAACAAAGGGATTGCCCACACCTGTCCATGAAATAGTCTTGGAGTCAATTGTCCAATTACTTTTGGTCCCTTTAAAAACAGGGTGGCACATGTTAAGGAGCTGAAACTCCTAAATCATTCATCCAATTTTAATGTGGATACCCTCAAATGAAAGCTGAAAGTCTGAACTTCAACTGCATCTGAATTGTTTTGTTTAAAATTCATTGTGGTAAAGTCTAGAACCAAAATTTAGAAAAATGTTGTCTCTGTCCAAATATATATGGACCTAACTGTAGGTAATATTAGTAACCTAGGGGTCATTGCCCATGAGGAAAGGGCGAAGATTCTTCAGGAATGTTAGAAGATACTGGTGTCTGGTAATGCATCACATGAACAGCAGGTCATAACAGCCAGAGTGGCAGCAAGTTATAACAGCCAGCGGTGCTCTCCTAAGTGCTAAAGACACTAGTAATGAAGAGGTCAATATTCCTGAGACTGCAGTAGTCAGTAATAGTGGCAATTTGTGCAGAATTTGTAGATCCCACTTGTTTTATTAGTTGTGTTCAGCTATTTAGATTTTTCTAGTTTCATTGATTTAATGCAAAGAACAGAAAGTTTGTAGATGTTGTCAATAAACTAAATATGTATAACTCCATGAAATGTAAGCAGAGTGCCTCCATAAACTATATGATTTTACAACAAGATCCCATTTAGTTCTAATAAGAGTTAATTGTTAGTGTTGAGCGAACATGCTCGACACTGCTCGGTACTCGCCCGAGCATCACGCTACTCGGGATGTTCGGCGAGCACCGAGCATTTCCGGGTTACTCGGGCGGGAGCTCGGGTCTCCGCCCTGCATGTTTGGCGCTCTTTACAGAGCCAATGAACATGCAGGGATTGCCAGCCAGTCACTGTAATGCTGCAGCCATGTTGGTTGTGGGCATTACAGTGATTGGCTGGCCGCACAGCGTCACCTCGAGTATTTAAAACGGGGCGCTTCCATCTTGGACACAGTCGTTCCAGATCAGACAGTGTAGGGACAGCGCTGCTGATTTAGGGAGAGATATAAACTGCGAAATAGTTAGTGTAGGGTCTGTAAAGGCTGCCAGATCAAAAAAAAAATGTCCTTCTCAGGACTAATATCCATCCCAGATACCAGGCAGGCAGGCTGTATAGGAGACGCAGTGGTTATACCAGCAAACGCTGCATTACAGTCCTGTGTGCTCCTGTTGCTGAAATTGCTGGACTTAGCACCAGGTGTCGGGGGCCAGGAAAAATCCTTTTTTTTTCATCTAAATCCTCCTTTTTTTTTCCTCCTTCACACTGTACAAATACCCGTCTTATTAACCTTTTGGTGTGTCCCCCCCCCCCCCCAAAAAAAAGCATGTCTCTGATTTTTCAGACACAAATATAACTGTTGAAAATAGTCTGGTGTAGGCTAGAGAAACAGAAGTGTTGTTTTGCACTTCCACGGTTCAAACCTCTGTATTATCCATTTTGGGCCATTTGCATCTAAAAAAAAAACAGTTTGAGTGTGTCGCTCACTGTTCAGCCGCAAATATCTCTATTTAAAAAAGTGTGCTATACCCCAGTAAACAATAACTGTGGTTTTGCCATCCCACGGTAAAAAATCTCTATTATTCAGGTTTTGGTAGTTTTTTCCGTAAAGAAAAACAGTAGTGTCTCCTGACTGTTGTGACACAAAAATATATCTGTTGAAAATAGTCTTGTGTAGGCCCGACATCCCAGTGTGGTTTCACAGTTCCACTGGTCAAATCGCTGTACTCTCCAGTTTTGGGCCTTTGGTATTTAAAAAAAAAGCAGTTTGAGTGTGTCGCTCACTGTTCAGCCGCAAATATCTCTATTTAAAAAAGTGTGCTATACCCCAGTAAACAATAACTGTGGTTTTGCCATCCCACGGTAAAAAATCTCTATTATTCAGGTTTTGGTAGTTTTTTCCGTAAAGAAAAACAGTAGTGTCTCCTGACTGTTGTGACACAAAAATATATCTGTTGAAAATAGTCTTGTGTAGGCCCGACATCCCAGTGTGGTTTCGCAGTTCCACGGGTCAAATCGCTGTACTATCCAGTTTTGGGCCTTTGGTATCTAAAAAAAAGCAGTTTGAGTGTGTCGCTCACTGTTCAGCCGCAAATATCTCTATTTAAAAAAGTGTGGTATACCCCAGTAAACAATAACTGTGGTTTTGCCATCCCACGGTAAAAAATCTCTATTATTCAGGTTTTGGTAGTTTTTTCCGTAAAGAAAAGCAGTAGTGTCTCCTGACTCTTGTGACACAAAAATATATCTGTTGAAAATAGTCTTGTGTAGGCCCGACAGCCCAGTGTGGTTTCGCAGTTCCACGGGTCAAATCGCTGTACTATCCAGTTTTGGGCCTTTGGTATCTAAAAAAAAGCAGTTTGAGTGTGTCGCTCACTGTTCAGCCGCAAATATCTCTATTTAAAAAAGTGTGGTATACCCCAGTAAACAATAACTGTGGTTTTGCCATCCCACGGTAAAAAATCTCTATTATTCAGGTTTTGGTAGTTTTTTCCGTAAAGAAAAGCAGTAGTGTCTCCTGACTCTTGTGACACAAAAATATATCTGTTGAAAATAGTCTTGTGTAGGCCCGACAGCCCAGTGTGGTTTCGCAGTTCCACGGGTCAAATCGCTGTACTATCCAGTTTTGGGCCTTTGGTATCTAAAAAAAAAGCAGTTTGAGTGTGTCGCTCACTGTTCAGCCGCAAATATCTCTATTTAAAAAAGTGTGGTATACCCCAGTAAACAATAACTGTGGTTTTGCCATCCCACGGTAAAAAATCTCTATTATTCAGGTTTTGGTAGTTTTTTCCGTAAAGAAAAACAGTAGTGTCTCCTGACTGTTGTGACACAAAAATATATCTGTTGAAAATAGTCTTGTGTAGGCCCGACATCCCAGTGTGGTTTTGCAGTACCACGGGTCAAATCGCTGTACTATCCAGTTTTGGGCCTTTGGTATCTAAAAAAAAAGCAGTTTGAGTGTGTCGCTCACTGTTCAGCCGCAAATATCTCTATTTAAAAAAGTGTGGTATACCCCAGTAAACAATAACTGTGGTTTTGCCATCCCACGGTAAAAAATCTCGATTATTCAGGTTTTGGTAGTTTTTTCCGTAAAGAAAAACAGTAGTGTCCCCTGACTGTTGTGACACAAAGATATGTCTGTTGAAAATAGTCTTGTGTAGGCCCGACATCCCAGTGTGGTTTCGCAGTTCCATGGGTTAAATCGCTGTACTATCTAGTTTTGGGCCTTTGGTATCTAAAAAAAAAGCAGTTTGAGTGTGTCGCTCACTGTTCAGCCGCAAATATCTCTATTTAAAAAAGTGTGCTATACCCCAGTAAACAATAACTGTGGTTTTGCCATCCCACGGTAAAAAATCTCTATTATTCAGATTTTGGTAGTTTTTTCCGTTAAAAAAGCAGTAGTGTCTCCTGACTGTTGTGACACAAAAATATATCTGTTGAAAATAGCAGGGGCGGACACAGACTGTAGTGGGCCCCTGTGCAAGAAATTTTTGGGGGCCCCCCCCTGCCCTTCATAAGGCAACAAAGTTATGTAAACATAACCCCCCCATGTGCAGCCCTCATCCCCCCCATATGCAGCTCTCATCCCATGTGCAGCTCACCCCCCCGTGCATCTCTCATCCCCCCCGTGCATCTCTCATCCCCCCCTGCATCTCTCATCCCCCCCGTGCATCTCTCATCCCCCCCCGTGCATCTCTCATCCCCCCCGTGCATCTCTCATCCCCCCCATGTGCATCTCTCATCCCTCCCATGTGCATCTCTCATCCCTCCCATGTGCATCTCTCATCCCTCCCATGTACATCTCTCATCCCCCCCTGCATCTCTTGCCCCCCCGTGCATCTCTCATCCCCCCCGTGCATCTCTCATTCCCCCCCGTGCATCTCTCATTCCCCCCCCGTGCATCTCTCATTCCCCCCCCGTGCATCTCTCATCCCTCCCATGTGCATCTCTCATCCCTCCCATGTGCATCTCTCATCCCTCCCATGTGCATCTCTCACCCCCCCGTGCATTTCTCATCCCTCCCATGTGCATCTCTCACCCCCCCGTGCATCTCTCATCCCCCCGTGCATCTCTCATCCCCCCCATGTGCATCTCTCATCCCCCCCATGTGCATCTCTCATCCCCCCCATGTGCATCTCTCATCCCCCCCGTGTGCATCTCTGATCCCCCCCATGTGCATCTCTCATCCCCCCCATGTGCATCTCTCATCCCCCCCCATGTGCATCTCTCACCCCCTCCCCATGTGCATCTCTGATTCCCCCCACTCCTGATTAATTAATTGTATTTAAAAAAAATAAAACTTGTTATACTTACCCCCATGCGATCCCTGCAGAATCCTGGCGCTCGTCCACGTCGCTGCCACCAGGTTCTCCTGACGTTCGGCCATGTGACGGCGCCACATACATAGCCATCAGCTTTTGTTTTGGCCAAAAGATTTTTAAAGCCGCCACCACGATAAGGTAGACTCTTCTGGCCGGGCCCTACTCTAAGCTATTAAAATTTTCTTAAAATATCCAATACTCTTTTTAGATATATTTTTATTTAGTTTTCTTTAAGGCAATGTGTCATATACATTTTTTTTTTAAATGACCAATAATACCACATACAGGGAATACCGCCACACCATGACCAGACCACATATTACCACAACATAGTGGCCGAATAATACCACACAGAAGGGAGAAAAACTGCCACACCATGACCAGACCACATATTACCACCACATTACTAATATTACCACCACATTACTAATATTACCATAAGTGTCATTATACACGGGAGCTCTATACATGGTATGTATAATGTAAGTGTCCAGGTAATCTAGTGATCACCAGTGACATTATACACAGGAGCTCTGTATATAGTGTCAGTGTACAGGTAATACAGTGATCACCAGTGACATTATACATAGGAGCTCTGTATATAGTGTACAGGTAATACAGTGATCACCAGTGACATTATACACAGGAGCCCGGTACATAGTATATAGTGTAAGTGTACATGTAATACACTGACTCACTGGTGACGTCTCTAGGTGAAGTCCTTCAGCTACGCTTTTCTCCTTCATTCAGCACAGACCGCCATCACGTCTTCCAGCCAGGACTTGTCTCTGCATAAAATAACACAGTTATCTAGAGCACATTCCCCAACTTCTACATTACGCAGCTGAATACAGACGTGCATCCACCATCAATATATGGTTAGTTATTATGCCACCTACCATTCCAAATATAAATTGTAATCCACCACGGTGCCCCCATTAACTGTAAATAGGCACTTAATATATAATTTAATTAGAACCTCTACTCTTTCCGCCAATTTGTTACCAGTTACACTCCTGCATCCGCAACGCCCCCTACTCTATGCTTCCTGCTCCCCGCATTCATTATTTACATGCACCCCCTGCCCCAATTCATTATATCATGTCCGTGCTCTCCCCACCCCATCATCATTTACTCTCCCCCACCCCACATTCATTATGTGCAGCTCATTATCCCCCTACTCCCAATTCCCCCATGTGCAGCTCATTTTCTCCCAATTCCCCCATGTGCAGCTCTCATCCCCCCCATGTGCAGCTTTCAAACCCCCCCATGTGCAGCTCTCAAACCCCCCCATGTGCAGCTCTCAAACCCCCCCATGTGCAGCTCTCAAACCCCCCCATGTGCACATCTCTCACCACCCCCCCATGTGCACATCTCTCACCCCCCCATGTGCACATCTCTCATCCCCCTCCCCCACATGTGCCCCTCTCTCATCCCCCCCATGTGCATCTCTCATCCCCCCACATGTGCGGCTCTCACCACCTACCCATGTGCACCTCTCTCACCCCCCCATGTGCACCTCTCTCATCCCCCTCCCCCACATGTGCACCTCTCTCATCCCCCTCCCCCACATGTGCACCTCTCTCATCCCCCCCACATGTGCATCTCTCATCTCCCCCCCCACATGTGCATCTCCCATTCCCCCCCCCACATGTGCATCTCCCATTCCCCCCCCCCACATGTGCATCTCCCATTCCCCCCCCCCCACATGTGCATCTCCCATTCCCCCCCCCCACATGTGCATCTCCCATTCCCCCCCCCCACATGTGCATCTCCCATTCCCCCCCCCCCCACATGTGCATCTCCCATTCCCCCCACTCCTAGTTAATTGTATTTAAAAAAAAATAAAACTGGTTATACTTACCCCCATGCGATCCCTGCAGAATCCTGGCACTCGTCCAAATCGCTGACACCAGGTTCTCCTGACTTCCGGCCATGTGACGGCGCCGTCACATGACCGGAAGTCAGGGGAATCATGAAGGCGCTGCCACGGCAGCGCAGCGCAGCGCTGAGATGTCCCGGACCCGGCGCTTAGCATGGGGCCGGAGGCCCCATCAGGCGAGAGATGCACAAGAGGGGGGCCCCCAACGGGGCTCCGAGGGGGCCCCTACCGGCCGGGCCCCATACTGGAGTCAGAGCAGTCATGCCCTGATGGCGGCCGTGCTGGAGGGGCCCCCTCTCCCTCGGGGCCCCCGTTCAATGAACCGGCTGCACGGGCGGTAGTTCCGCCCCTGGAAAATAGTCTTGTGTAGGCCCGACATCCCAGTGTGGTTTCGCAGTTCCACGGGTCAAATCGCTGTACTATCCAGTTTTGGGCCTTTGGTATCTAAAAAAAAAGCAGTTTGAGTATGTCGCTCACTGTTCAGCCGCAAATATCTCTATTTAAAAAAGTGTGGTATACCCAGTAAACAGTAACTGTGGTTGTGCCATCCCACGGTAAAAAATCTCTATTATTCAGGTTTTGGTAGTTTTTTCCGTAAAGAAAAACAGTAGTGTCTCCTGACTGTTGTGACACAAAAATATATCTGTTGAATATAGTCTTGTGTAGGCCCGACATCCCAGTGTGGTTTCGTAGTTCCACGGGTCAAATCGCTGTACTATCCAGTTTTGGGCCTTTGGTATCTAAAAAAAAAGCAGTTTGAGTGTGTCGCTCACTGTTCAGCCGCAAATATCTCTATTTAAAAAAGTATGGTATACCCCAGTAAACAATAACTGTGGTTTTGCCATCCCACGGTAAAAAATCTCTATTATTCAGGTTTTGGTAGTTTTTTCCGTAAAGAAAAGCAGTAGTGTCTCCTGACTGTTGTGACACAAAAATATATCTGTTGAAATTAGTCTTGTGTAGGCCCGACATCCCAGTGTGGTTTCGCAGTTCCACGGGTCAAATCGCTGTTCTATCCAGTTTTGGGCCTTTGGTATCTAAAAAAAAAGCAGTTTTAGTGTGTCGCTCACTGTTCAGCCGCAAATATCTCTATTTAAAAAAGTGTGGTATACCCCAGTAAACAATAACTGTGGTTTTGCCATCCCACGGTAAAAAATCTCTATTATTCAGGTTTTGGTAGTTTTTTCCGTAAAGAAAAACAGTAGTGTCTCCTGACTGTTGTGACACAAAAATATATCTGTTGAAAATAGTCTTGTGTAGGCCCGACATCCCAGTGTGGTTTCGCAGTTCCACGGGTCAAATCGCTGTACTATCCAGTTTTGGGCCTTTGGTATCTAAAAAAAAAGCAGTTTGAGTATGTCGCTCACTGTTCAGCCGCAAATATCTCTATTTAAAAAAGTGTGGTATACCCCATGAAACAATCACTGTGGTTTTGCCATCCCACAGTAAAAAATCTCTATTATTCAGGTTTTGGTAGTTTTTTCCGTAAAGAAAAACAGTAGTGTCTCCTGACTGTTGTGACACAAAAATATATCTGTTGAAAATAGTCTTGTGTAGGCCCGACATCCCAGTGTGGTTTCGCAGTTCCACGGGTCAAATCGCTGTACTATCCAGTTTTGGGCCTTTGGTATCTAAAAAAAAAGCAGTTTGAGTGTGTCGCTCACTGTTCAGCCGCAAATATCTCTATTTAAAAAAGTGTGGTATACCCCAGTAAACAATAACTGTGGTTTTGCCATCCCACGGTAAAAAATCTCTATTATTCAGGCTTTGGTAGTTTTTTCCGTAAAGAAAAACAGTAGTGTCTCCTGACTGTTGTGACACAAAAATATATCTGTTGAAAATAGTCTTGTGTAGGCCCGACATCCCAGTGTGGTTTCGCAGTTCCACGGGTCAAATCGCTGTACTACCCAGTTTTGGGCCTTTGGTATCTAAAAAAAAAGCAGTTTGAGTGTGTCGCTCACTGTTCAGCCGCAAATATTTCTATTTAAAAAAGTGTGGTATACCCCAATAAACAATAACTGTGGTTTTGCCATCCCACGGTAAAAAATCTCTATTATTCAGATTTTGGTAGTTTTTTCCGTTAAAAAAGCAGTAGTGTCTCCTGACTGTTGTGACACAAAAATATATCTGTTGAAAATAGTCTTGTGTAGGCCCGACATCCCAGTGTGGTTTCGCAGTTCCACGGGTCAAATCGCTGTACTATCCAGTTTTGGGCCTTTGGTATCTAAAAAAAAAGCAGTTTGAGTATGTCGCTCACTGTTCAGCCGCAAATATCTCTATTTAAAAAAGTGTGGTATACCCAGTAAACAGTAACTGTGGTTTTGCCATCCCACGGTAAAAAATCTCTATTATTCAGGTTTTGGTAGTTTTTTCCGTAAAGAAAAACAGTAGTGTCTCCTGACTGTTGTGACACAAAAATATATCTGTTGAAAATAGTCTTGTGTAGGCCCGACATCCCAGTGTGGTTTCGCAGTTCCACGGGTCAAATCGCTGTTCTATCCAGTTTTGGGCCTTTGGTATCTAAAAAAAAAGCAGTTTTAGTGTGTCGCTCACTGTTCAGCCGCAAATATCTCTATTTAAAAAAGTATGGTATACCCCAGTAAACAATAACTGTGGTTTTGCCATCCCACGGTAAAAAATCTCTATTATTCAGGTTTTGGTAGTTTTTTCCGTAAAGAAAAGCAGTAGTGTCTCCTGACTGTTGTGACACAAAAATATGTCTGTTGAAAATAGTCTTGTGAAGGCCCGACATCCCAGTGTGGTTTCGCAGTTCCACGGGTCAAATCGCTGTACTACCCAGTTTTGGGCCTTTGGTATCTAAAAAAAAAGCAGTTTGAGTATGTCGCTCACTGTTCAGCCGCAAATATCTCTATTTAAAAAAGTGTGGTATACCCAGTAAACAATAACTGTGGTTTTGCCATCCCACGGTAAAAAATCTCTATTATTCAGATTTTGGTAGTTTTTTCCGTAAAGAAAAACAGTAGTGTCTCCTGACTGTTGTGACACAAAAATATATCTGTTGAAAATAGTCTTGTGTAGGCCCGACATCCCAGTGTGGTTTCGCAGTTCCACGGGTCAAATCGCTGTTCTATCCAGTTTTGGGCCTTTGGTATCTAAAAAAAAAGCAGTTTTAGTGTGTCGCTCACTGTTCAGCCGCAAATATCTCTATTTAAAAAAGTATGGTATACCCCAGTAAACAATAACTGTGGTTTTGCCATCCCACGGTAAAAAATCTCTATTATTCAGGTTTTGGTAGTTTTTTCCGTAAAGAAAAGCAGTAGTGTCTCCTGACTGTTGTGACACAAAAATATATCTGTTGAAAATAGTCTTGTGTAGGCCCGACATCCCAGTGTGGTTTCGCAGTTCCACGGGTCAAATCGCTGTACTATCCAGTTTTGGGCCTTTGGTATCTAAAAAAAAAGCAGTTTGAGTATGTCGCTCACTGTTCAGCCGCAAATATCTCTATTTAAAAAAGTGTGGTATACCCAGTAAACAGTAACTGTGGTTTTGCCATCCCACGGTAAAAAATCTCTATTATTCAGGTTTTGGTAGTTTTTTCCGTAAAGAAAAACAGTAGTGTCTCCTGACTCTTTTGACACAAAAATATATCTGTTGAATATAGTCTTGTGTAGGCCCGACATCCCAGTGTGGTTTCGCAGTCCCACGGGTCAAATCGCTGTACTATCCAGTTTTGGGCCTTTGGTATCTAAAAAAAAAGCAGTTTGAGTGTGTCGCTCACTGTTCAGCCGCAAATATCTCTATTTAAAAAAGTGTGCTATACCCCAGTAAACAATAACTGTGGTTTTGCCATCCCACGGCAAAAAATCTCTATTATTCAGGTTTTGGTAGTTTTTTCCGTAAAGAAAAACAGTAGTGTCTCCTGACTGTTGTGACACAAAAATATATCGGTTGAAAATAGTCTTGTGTAGGCCCGACATCCCAGTGTGGTTTCGTAGTTCCACGGGTCAAATCGCTGTACTATCCAGTTTTGGGCCTTTGGTATCTAAAAAAAAAGCACTTTGAGTGTGTCGCTCACTGTTCAGCCGCAAATATCTCTATTTAAAAAAGTATGGTATACCCCAGTAAACAATAACTGTGGTTTTGCCATCCCACGGTAAAAAATCTCTATTATTCAGGTTTTGGTAGTTTTTTCCGTAAAGAAATGCAGTAGTGTCTCCTGACTGTTGTGACACAAAAATATATTTGTTGAAATTAGTCTTGTGTAGGCCCGACAGCCCAGTGTGGTTTCGCAGTTCCACGGGTCAAATCGCTGTACTATCCAGTTTTGGGCCTTTGGTATCTAAAAAAAAAGCAGTTTGAGTGTGTCGCTCACTGTTCAGCCGCAAATATCTCTATTTAAAAAAGTGTGCTATACCCCAGTAAACAATAACTGTGGTTTTGCCATCCCACGGTAAAAAATCTCTATTATTCAGGTTTTGGTAGTTTTTTCCGTAAAGAAAAGCAGTAGTGTCTCCTGACTCTTGTGACACAAAAATATATCTGCTGAAAATAGTCTTGTGTAGGCCCGACAGCCCAGTGTGGTTTCGCAGTTCCACGGGTCAAATCGCTGTACTATCCAGTTTTGGGCCTTTGGTATCTAAAAAAAAAGCAGTTTGAGTGTGTCGCTCACTGTTCAGCCGCAAATATCTCTATTTAAAAAAGTGTGGTATACCCCAGTAAACAATAACTGTGGTTTTGCCATCCCACGGTAAAAAATCTCTATTATTCAGGTTTTGGTAGCTTTTTCCGTAAAGAAAAACAGTAGTGTCTCCTGACTGTTGTGACACAAAAATATATCTGTTGAAAATAGTCTTGTGTAGGCCCGACATCCCAGTGTGGTTTTGCAGTACCACGGGTCAAATCGCTGTACTATCCAGTTTTGGGCCTTTGGTATCTAAAAAAAAAGCAGTTTGAGTGTGTCGCTCACTGTTCAGCCGCAAATATCTCTATTTAAAAAAGTGTGGTATACCCCAGTAAACAATAACTGTGGTTTTGCCATCCCACGGTAAAAAATCTCGATTATTCAGGTTTTGGTAGTTTTTTCCGTAAAGAAAAACAGTAGTGTCCCCTGACTGTTGTGACACAAAGATATGTCTGTTGAAAATAGTCTTGTGTAGGCCCGACATCCCAGTGTGGTTTCGCAGTTCCATGGGTTAAATCGCTGTACTATCTAGTTTTGGGCCTTTGGTATCTAAAAAAAAAGCAGTTTGAGTGTGTCGCTCACTGTTCAGCCGCAAATATCTCTATTTAAAAAAGTGTGCTATACCCCAGTAAACAATAACTGTGGTTTTGCCATCCCACGGTAAAAAATCTCTATTATTCAGATTTTGGTAGTTTTTTCCGTTAAAAAAGCAGTAGTGTCTCCTGACTGTTGTGACACAAAAATATATCTGTTGAAAATAGCAGGGGCGGACACAGACTGTAGTGGGCCCCTGTGCAAGAAATTTTTGGGGGCCCCCCCCTGCCCTTCATAAGGCAACAAAGTTATGTAAACATAACCCCCCCATGTGCAGCCCTCATCCCCCCCATATGCAGCTCTCATCCCATGTGCAGCTCACCCCCCCGTGCATCTCTCATCCCCCCCGTGCATCTCTCATCCCCCCCTGCATCTCTCATCCCCCCCGTGCATCTCTCATCCCCCCCGTGCATCTCTCATCCCCCCCCGTGCATCTCTCATCCCCCCCCGTGCATCTCTCATCCCCCCCATGTGCATCTCTCATCCCTCCCATGTGCATCTCTCATCCCTCCCATGTGCATCTCTCATCCCTCCCATGTGCATCTCTCATCCCCCCCCCTGCATCTCTTGCCCCCCCGTGCATCTCTCATCCCCCCCGTGCATCTCTCATTCCCCCCCGTGCATCTCTCATTCCCCCCCCGTGCATCTCTCATTCCCCCCCCGTGCATCTCTCATCCCTCCCATGTGCATCTCTCATCCCTCCCATGTGCATCTCTCATCCCTCCCATGTGCATCTCTCACCCCCCCGTGCATTTCTCATCCCTCCCATGTGCATCTCTCACCCCCCCGTGCATCTCTCATCCCCCCCATGTGCATCTCTCATCCCCCCCATGTGCATCTCTCATCCCCCCCATGTGCATCTCTCATCCCCCCCGTGTGCATCTCTCATCCCCCCCATGTGCATCTCTCATCCCCCCCCATGTGCATCTCTCATCCCCCCCCATGTGCATCTCTCATCCCCCCCCATGTGCATCTCTGATTCCCCCCACTCCTGATTAATTAATTGTATTTAAAAAAAATAAAACTTGTTATACTTACCCCCATGCGATCCCTGCAGAATCCTGGCGCTCGTCCACGTCGCTGCCACCAGGTTCTCCTGACGTTCGGCCATGTGACGGCGCCACATACATAGCCATCAGCTTTTGTTTTGGCCAAAAGATTTTTAAAGCCGCCACCACGATAAGGTAGACTCTTCTGGCCGGGCCCTACTCTAAGCTATTAAAATTTTCTTAAAATATCCAATACTCTTTTTAGATATATTTTTATTTAGTTTTCTTTAAGGCAATGTGTCATATACATTTTTTTTTTAAATGACCAATAATACCACATACAGGGAATACCGCCACACCATGACCAGACCACATATTACCACAACATAGTGGCCGAATAATACCACACAGAAGGGAGAAAAACTGCCACACCATGACCAGACCACATATTACCACCACATTACTAATATTACCACCACATTACTAATATTACCATAAGTGTCATTATACACGGGAGCTCTATACATGGTATGTATAATGTAAGTGTCCAGGTAATCTAGTGATCACCAGTGACATTATACACAGGAGCTCTGTATATAGTGTCAGTGTACAGGTAATACAGTGATCACCAGTGACATTATACATAGGAGCTCTGTATATAGTGTACAGGTAATACAGTGATCACCAGTGACATTATACACAGGAGCCCGGTACATAGTATATAGTGTAAGTGTACATGTAATACACTGACTCACTGGTGACGTCTCTAGGTGAAGTCCTTCAGCTACGCTTTTCTCCTTCATTCAGCACAGACCGCCATCACGTCTTCCAGCCAGGACTTGTCTCTGCATAAAATAACACAGTTATCTAGAGCACATTCCCCAACTTCTACATTACGCAGCTGAATACAGACGTGCATCCACCATCAATATATGGTTAGTTATTATGCCACCTACCATTCCAAATATAAATTGTAATCCACCACGGTGCCCCCATTAACTGTAAATAGGCACTTAATATATAATTTAATTAGAACCTCTACTCTTTCCGCCAATTTGTTACCAGTTACACTCCTGCATCCGCAACGCCCCCTACTCTATGCTTCCTGCTCCCCGCATTCATTATTTACATGCACCCCCTGCCCCAATTCATTATATCATGTCCGTGCTCTCCCCACCCCATCATCATTTACTCTCCCCCACCCCACATTCATTATGTGCAGCTCATTATCCCCCTACTCCCAATTCCCCCATGTGCAGCTCATTTTCTCCCAATTCCCCCATGTGCAGCTCTCATCCCCCCCATGTGCAGCTTTCAAACCCCCCCCATGTGCAGCTCTCAAACCCCCCCATGTGCAGCTTTCAAACCCCCCCATGTGCACATCTCTCACCACCCCCCCATGTGCACATCTCTCACCCCCCCATGTGCACATCTCTCATCCCCCTCCCCCACATGTGCCCCTCTCTCATCCCCCCCATGTGCATCTCTCATCCCCCCACATGTGCGGCTCTCACCACCTACCCATGTGCACCTCTCTCACCCCCCCATGTGCACCTCTCTCATCCCCCTCCCCCACATGTGCACCTCTCTCATCCCCCTCCCCCACATGTGCACCTCTCTCATCCCCCTCCCCCACATGTGCACCTCTCTCATCCCCCCCACATGTGCATCTCTCATCTCCCCCCCCCACATGTGCATCTCCCATTCCCCCCCCCCCACATGTGCATCTCCCATTCCCCCCCCCCCACATGTGCATCTCCCATTCCCCCCCCCCCACATGTGCATCTCCCATTCCCCCCACTCCTAGTTAATTGTATTTAAAAAAAAATAAAACTGGTTATACTTACCCCCATGCGATCCCTGCAGAATCCTGGCACTCGTCCAAATCGCTGACACCAGGTTCTCCTGACTTCCGGCCATGTGACGGCGCCGTCACATGACCGGAAGTCAGGGGAATCATGAAGGCGCTGCCACGGCAGCGCAGCGCAGCGCTGAGATGTCCCGGACCCGGCGCTTAGCATGGGGCCGGAGGCCCCATCAGGCGAGAGATGCACAAGAGGGGTGCCCCCAACGGGGCTCCGAGGGGGCCCCTACCGGCCGGGCCCCATACTGGAGTCAGAGCAGTCATGCCCTGATGGCGGCCGTGCTGGAGGGGCCCCCTCTCCCTCGGGGCCCCCGTTCAATGAACCGGCTGCACGGGCGGTAGTTCCGCCCCTGGAAAATAGTCTTGTGTAGGCCCGACATCCCAGTGTGGTTTCGCAGTTCCACGGGTCAAATCGCTGTACTATCCAGTTTTGGGCCTTTGGTATCTAAAAAAAAAGCAGTTTGAGTATGTCGCTCACTGTTCAGCCGCAAATATCTCTATTTAAAAAAGTGTGGTATACCCAGTAAACAGTAACTGTAGTTGTGCCATCCCACGGTAAAAAATCTCTATTATTCAGGTTTTGGTAGTTTTTTCCGTAAAGAAAAACAGTAGTGTCTCCTGACTGTTGTGACACAAAAATATATCTGTTGAATATAGTCTTGTGTAGGCCCGACATCCCAGTGTGGTTTCGTAGTTCCACGGGTCAAATCGCTGTTCTATCCAGTTTTGGGCCTTTGGTATCTAAAAAAAAAGCAGTTTTAGTGTGTCGCTCACTGTTCAGCCGCAAATATCTCTATTTAAAAAAGTGTGGTATACCCCAGTAAACAATAACTGTGGTTTTGCCATCCCACGGTAAAAAATCTCTATTATTCAGGTTTTGGTAGTTTTTTCCGTAAAGAAAAACAGTAGTGTCTCCTGACTGTTGTGACACAAAAATATATCTGTTGAAAATAGTCTTGTGTAGGCCCGACATCCCAGTGTGGTTTCGCAGTTCCACGGGTCAAATCGCTGTACTATCCAGTTTTGGGCCTTTGGTATCTAAAAAAAAAGCAGTTTGAGTGTGTCGCTCACTGTTCAGCCGCACATATCTCTATTTAAAAAAGTGTGCTATACCCCAGTAAACAATGACTGTGGTTTTGCCATCCCAAGGTAAAAAATCTCTATTATTCAGGTTTTGGTAGTTTTTTCCGTAAAGAAAAGCAGTAGTGTCTCCTGACTGTTGTGACACAAAAATATATCTGTTGAAAATAGTCTTGTGTAGGCCCGACATCCCAGTGTGGTTTCGCAGTTCCACGGGTCAAATCGCTGTACTATCCAGTTTTGGGCCTTTGGTATCTAAAAAAAAAGCAGTTTGAGTATGTCGCTCACTGTTCAGCCGCAAATATCTCTATTTAAAAAAGTGTGGTATACCCAGTAAACAGTAACTGTGGTTTTGCCATCCCACGGTAAAAAATCTCTATTATTCAGGTTTTGGTAGTTTTTTCCGTAAAGAAAAACAGTAGTGTCTCCTGACTCTTGTGACACAAAAATATATCTGTTGAATATAGTCTTGTGTAGGCCCGACATCCCAGTGTGGTTTCGCAGTCCCACGGGTCAAATCGCTGTACTATCCAGTTTTGGGCCTTTGGTATCTAAAAAAAAAGCAGTTTGAGTGTGTCGCTCACTGTTCAGCCGCAAATATCTCTATTTAAAAAAGTGTGCTATACCCCAGTAAACAATAACTGTGGTTTTGCCATCCCACGGCAAAAAATCTCTATTATTCAGGTTTTGGTAGTTTTTTCCGTAAAGAAAAACAGTAGTGTCTCCTGACTGTTGTGACACAAAAATATATCTGTTGAAAATAGTCTTGTGTAGGCCCGACATCCCAGTGTGGTTTCGCAGTTCCACGGGTCAAATCGCTGTACTATCCAGTTTTGGGCCTTTGGTATCTAAAAAAAAGCAGTTTGAGTGTGTCGCTCACTGTTCAGCCGCAAATATCTCTATTTAAAAAAGTGTGCTATACCCCAGTAAACAATAACTGTGGTTTTGCCATCCCACGGTAAAAAGTCTCTATTATTCAGGTTTTGGTAGTTTTTTCCGTAAAGAAAAGCAGTAGTGTCTCCTGACTCTTGTGACACAAAAATATATCTGTTGAAAATAGTCTTGTGTAGGCCCGACAGCCCAGTGTGGTTTCGCAGTTCCACGGGTCAAATCGCTGTACTATCCAGTTTTGGGCCTTTGGTATCTAAAAAAAAAGCAGTTTGAGTGTGTCGCTCACTGTTCAGCCGCAAATATCTCTATTTAAAAAAGTGTGGTATACCCCAGTAAACAATAACTGTGGTTTTGCCATCCCACGGTAAAAAATCTCTATTATTCAGGTTTTGGTAGTTTTTTCCGTAAAGAAAAACAGTAGTGTCTCCTGACTGTTGTGACACAAAAATATATCTGTTGAAAATAGTCTTGTGTAGGCCCGACATCCCAGTGGGGTTTTGCAGTACCACGGGTCAAATCGCTGTACTATCCAGTTTTGGGCCTTTGGTATCTAAAAAAAAAGCAGTTTGAGTGTGTCGCTCACTGTTCAGCCGCAAATATCTCTATTTAAAAAAGTGTGGTATACCCCAGTAAACAATAACTGTGGTTTTGCCATCCCACGGTAAAAAATCTCGATTATTCAGGTTTTGGTAGTTTTTTCCGTAAAGAAAAACAGTAGTGTCCCCTGACTGTTGTGACACAAAGATATGTCTGTTGAAAATAGTCTTGTGTAGGCCCGAAATCCCAGTGTGGTTTCGCAGTTCCATGGGTTAAATCGCTGTACTATCTAGTTTTGGGCCTTTGGTATCTAAAAAAAAAGCAGTTTGAGTGTGTCGCTCACTGTTCAGACGCAAATATCTCTATTTAAAAAAGTGTGCTATACCCCAGTAAACAATAACTGTGGATTTGCCATCCCACGGTAAAAAATCTCTATTATTCAGATTTTGGTAGTTTTTTCCGTTAAAAAAGCAGTAGTGTCTCCTGACTGTTGTGACACAAAAATATATCTGTTGAAAATAGTCTTGTGTAGGCCCGACATCCCAGTGTGGTTTCGCAGTTCCACGGGTCAAATCACTGTACTATCCAGTTTTGGGCCTTTGGTATCTAAAAAAAAATCAGTTTGAGTGTGTCGCTCACTGTTCAGCCGCAAATATCTCTATTTAAAAAAGTGTGGTATACCCAGTAAACAGTAACTGTAGTTGTGCCATCCCATGGTAAAAAATCTCTATTATTCAGGTTTTGGTAGTTTTTTCCGTAAAGAAAAACAGTAGTGTCTCCTGACTGTTGTGACACAAAAATATATCTGTTGAATATAGTCTTGTGTAGGCCCGACATCCCAGTGTGGTTTCGTAGTTCCACGGGTCAAATCGCTGTACTATCCAGTTTTGGGCCTTTGGTATCTAAAAAAAAAGCAGTTTGAGTGTGTCGCTCACTGTTCAGCCGCAAATATCTCTATTTAAAAAAGTATGGTATACCCCAGTAAACAATAACTGTGGTTTTGCCATCCCACGGTAAAAAATCTCTATTATTCAGGTTTTGGTAGTTCTTTCCGTAAAGAAAAGCAGTAGTGTCTCCTGACTGTTGTGACACAAAAATATATCTGTTGAAATTAGTCTTGTGTAGGCCCCACATCCCAGTGTGGTTTCGCAGTTCCACGGGTCAAATCGCTGTTCTATCCAGTTTTGGGCCTTTGGTATCTAAAAAAAAAGCAGTTTTAGTGTGTCGCTCACTGTTCAGCCGCAAATATCTCTATTTAGAAAAGTGTGGTATACCCCAGTAAACAATAACTGTGGTTTTGCCATCCCACGGTAAAAAATCTCTATTATTCAGGTTTTGGTAGTTTTTTCCGTAAAGAAAAACAGTAGTGTCTCCTGACTGTTGTGACACAAAAATATATCTGTTGAAAATAGTCTTGTGTAGGCCCGACATCCCAGTGTGGTTTCGCAGTTCCACGGGTCAAATCGCTGTACTATCCAGTTTTGGGCCTTTGGTATCTAAAAAAAAGCAGTTTGAGTGTGTCGCTCACTGTTCAGCCGCAAATATCTCTATTTAAAAAAGTGTGCTATACCCCAGTAAACAATAACTGTGGTTTTGCCATCCCAAGGTAAAAAATCTCTATTATTCAGGTTTTGGTAGTTTTTTCCGTAAAGAAAAACAGTAGTGTCTCCTGACTGTTGTGACACAAAAATATATCTGTTGAAAATAGTCTTGTGTAGGCCCGACATCCCAGTGTGGTTTCACAGTTCCACTGGTCAAATCGCTGTACTATCCAGTTTTGGGCCTTTGGTATCTAAAAAAAAAGCAGTTTGAGTGTGTCGCTCACTGTTCAGCCGCAAATATCTCTATTTAAAAAAGTGTGGTATACCCCAGTAAACAATCACTGTGGTTTTGCCATCCCACAGTAAAAAATCTCTATTATTCAGGTTTTGGTAGTTTTTTCCGTAAAGAAAAACAGTAGTGTCTCCTGACTGTTGTGACACAAAAATATATCTGTTGAAAATAGTCTTGTGTAGGCCCGACATCCCAGTGTGGTTTCGCAGTTCCACGGGTCAAATCGCTGTACTATCCAGTTTTGGGCCTTTGGTATCTAAAAAAAAGCAGTTTGAGTGTGTCGCTCACTGTTCAGCCGCAAATATCTCTATTTAAAAAAGTGTGCTATACCCCAGTAAACAATAACTGTGGTTTTGCCATCCCAAGGTAAAAAATCTCTATTATTCAGGTTTTGGTAGTTTTTTCCGTAAAGAAAAACAGTAGTGTCTCCTGACTGTTGTGACACAAAAATATATCTGTTGAAAATAGTCTTGTGTAGGCCCGACATCCCAGTGTGGTTTCACAGTTCCACTGGTCAAATCGCTGTACTATCCAGTTTTGGGCCTTTGGTATCTAAAAAAAAAGCAGTTTGAGTGTGTCGCTCACTGTTCAGCCGCAAATATCTCTATTTAAAAAAGTGTGGTATACCCCAGTAAACAATCACTGTGGTTTTGCCATCCCACAGTAAAAAATCTCTATTATTCAGGTTTTGGTAGTTTTTTCCGTAAAGAAAAACAGTAGTGTCTCCTGACTGTTGTGACACAAAAATATATCTGTTGAAAATAGTCTTGTGTAGGCCCGACGTCCCAGTGTGGTTTCGCAGTTCCACGGGTCAAATCGCTGTACTATCCAGTTTTGGGCCTTTGGTATCTAAAAAAAAAGCAGTTTGAGTGTGTCGCTCACTGTTCAGCCGCAAATATCTCTATTTAAAAAAGTGTGGTATACCCCAGTAAACAATAACTGTGGTTTTGCCATCCCAAGGTAAAAAATCTCTATTATTCAGGCTTTGGTAGTTTTTTCCGTAAAGAAAAACAGTAGTGTCTCCTGACTGTTGTGGCACAAAAATATATCTGTTGAAAATAGTCTTGTGTAGGCCCGACATCCCAGTGTGGTTTCGCAGTTCCACGGGTCAAATCACTGTACTATCCAGTTTTGGGCCTTTGGTATCTAAAAAAAAAGCAGTTTGAGTGTGTCGCTCACTGTTCAGCCGCAAATATCTCTATTTAAAAAAGTGTGGTATACCCCAGTAAAGAATAACTGTGGTTTTGCCATCCCACGGTAAAAAATCTCTATTATTCAGGTTTTGGTAGTTTTATCCGTAAAGAAAAACAGTAGTGTCTCCTGACTGTTGTGACACAAAAATATATCTGTTGAAAATAGTCTTGTGTAGGCCCGACATCCCAGTGTGGTTTCGCAGTTCCACGGGTCAAATCGCTGTACTATCCAGTTTTGGGCCTTTGGTATCTAAAAAAAAAGCAGTTTGAGTGTGTCGCTCACTGTTCAGCCGCAAATATCTCTATTTAAAAAAGTGTGGTATACACCAGTAAACAATAACTGTGGTTTTGCCATCCCACGGTAAAAAATCTCTATTATTCAGGTTTTGGTAGTTTTTTCCGTAAAAAAAGCAGTAGTGTCTCCTGACTGTTGTGACACAAAAATATATCTGTTGAAAATAGTCTTGTGTAGGCCTGACATCCCAGTGTGGTTTCGCAGTTCCACGGGTCAAATCGCTGTACTATCCAGTTTTGGGCCTTTGGTATCTAAAAAAAAAGCAGTTTGAGTATGTCGCTCACTGTTCAGCCGCAAATATCTCTATTTAAAAAAGTGTGGTATACCCAGTAAACAGTAACTGTGGTTTTGCCATCCCACGGTAAAAAATCTCTATTATTCAGGTTTTGTAGTTTTTTCCGTAAAGAAAAACAGTAGTGTCTCCTGACTCTTGTGACACAAAAATATATCTGTTGAAAATAGTCTTGTGTAGGCCCGACATCCCAGTGTGGTTTCGCAGTTCCACGGGTCAAATCGCTGTACTATCCAGTTTTGGGCCTTTGGTATCTAAAAAAAAAGCAGTTTGAGTATGTCGCTCACTGTTCAGCCGCAAATATCTCTATTTAAAAAAGTGTGGTATACCCCATGAAACAATCACTGTGGTTTTGCCATCCCACAGTAAAAAATCTCTATTATTCAGGTTTTGGTAATTTTTTCCGTAAAGAAAAACAGTAGTGTCTCCTGACTGTTGTGACACAAAAATATATCTGTTGAAAATAGTCTTGTGTAGGCCCGACATCCCAGTGTGGTTTCGCAGTTCCACGGGTCAAATCGCTGTACTATCCAGTTTTGGGCCTTTGGTATCTAAAAAAAAAGCAGTTTGAGTGTGTCGCTCACTGTTTAGCCGCAAATATCTCTATTTAAAAAAGTGTGGTATACCCCAGTAAACAATAACTGTGGTTTTGCCATCCCACGGTAAAAAATCTCTATTATTCAGGCTTTGGTAGTTTTTTCCATAAAGAAAAACAGTAGTGTCTCATGACTGTTGTGACACAAAAATATATCTGTTGAAAATAGTCTTGTGTAGGCCCGACATCCCAGTGTGGTTTCGCAGTTCCACGGGTCAAATCACTGTACTATCCAGTTTTGGGCCTTTGGTATCTAAAAAAAAAGCAGTTTGAGTGTGTCGCTCACTGTTCAGCCGCAAATATCTCTATTTAAAAAAGTGTGGTATACCCCAGTAAACAATAACTGTGGTTTTGCCATCCCACGGTAAAAAATCTCTATTATTCAGGTTTTGGTAGTTTTATCCGTAAAGAAAAACAGTAGTGTCTCCTGACTGTTGTGACACAAAAATATATCTGTTGAAAATAGTCTTGTGTAGGCCCGACATCCCAGTGTGGTTTCGCAGTTCCACGGGTCAAATCACTGTACTATCCAGTTTTGGGCCTTTGGTATCTAAAAAAAAAGCAGTTTGAGTGTGTCGCTCACTGTTCAGCCGCAAATATCTCTATTTAAAAAAGTGTGGTATACCCCAGTAAACAATAACTGTGGTTTTGCCATCCCACGGTAAAAAATCTCTATTATTCAGGTTTTGGTAGTTTTATCCGTAAAGAAAAACAGTAGTGTCTCCTGACTGTTGTGACACAAAAATATATCTGTTGAAAATAGTCTTGTGTAGGCCCGACATCCCAGTGTGGTTTCGCAGTTCCACGGGTCAAATCGCTGTACTATCCAGTTTTGGGCCTTTGGTATCTAAAAAAAAAGCAGTTTGAGTGTGTCGCTCACTGTTCAGCCGCAAATATCTCTATTTAAAAAAGTGTGGTATACACCAGTAAACAATAACTGTGGTTTTGCCATCCCACGGTAAAAAATCTCTATTATTCAGGTTTTGGTAGTTTTTTCCGTAAAAAAAGCAGTAGTGTCTCCTGACTGTTGTGACACAAAAATATATCTGTTGAAAATAGTCTTGTGTAAGCCCGACATCCCAGTGTGGTTTCGCAGTTCCACGGGTCAAATCGCTGTACTATCCAGTTTTGGGCCTTTGGTATCTAAAAAAAAAGCAGTTTGAGTATGTCGCTCACTGTTCAGCCGCAAATATCTCTATTTAAAAAAGTGTGGTATACCCAGTAAACAGTAACTGTGGTTTTGCCATCCCACGGTAAAAAATCTCTATTATTCAGGTTTTGGTAGTTTTTTCCGTAAAGAAAAACAGTAGTGTCTCCTGACTCTTGTGACACAAAAATATATCTGTTGAAAATAGTCTTGTGTAGGCCCGACATCCCAGTGTGGTTTCGCAGTTCCACGGGTCAAATCGCTGTACTATCCAGTTTTGGGCCTTTGGTATCTAAAAAAAAAGCAGTTTGAGTATGTCGCTCACTGTTCAGCCGCAAATATCTCTATTTAAAAAAGTGTGGTATACCCCATGAAACAATCACTGTGGTTTTGCCATCCCACAGTAAAAAATCTCTATTATTCAGGTTTTGGTAGTTTTTTCCGTAAAGAAAAACAGTAGTGTCTCCTGACTGTTGTGACACAAAAATATATCTGTTGAAAATAGTCTTGTGTAGGCCCGACATCCCAGTGTGGTTTCGCAGTTCCACGGGTCAAATCGCTGTACTATCCAGTTTTGGGCCTTTGGTATCTAAAAAAAAAGCAGTTTGAGTGTGTCGCTCACTGTTCAGCCGCAAATATCTCTATTTAAAAAAGTGTGGTATACCCCAGTAAACAATAACTGTGGTTTTGCCATCCCACGGTAAAAAATCTCTATTATTCAGGCTTTGGTAGTTTTTTCCATAAAGAAAAACAGTAGTGTCTCCTGACTGTTGTGACACAAAAATATATCTGTTGAAAATAGTCTTGTGTAGGCCCGACATCCCAGTGTGGTTTCGCAGTTCCACGGGTCAAATCGCTGTACTACCCAGTTTTGGGCCTTTGGTATCTAAAAAAAAAGCAGTTTGAGTGTGTCGCTCACTGTTCAGCCGCAAATATCTCTATTTAAAAAAGTGTGGTATACCCCAATAAACAATAACTGTGGTTTTGCCATCCCACGGTAAAAAATCTCTATTATTCAGATTTTGGTAGTTTTTTCCGTTAAAAAAGCAGTAGTGTCTCCTGACTGTTGTGACACAAAAATATATCTGTTGAAAATAGTCTTGTGTAGGCCCGACATCCCAGTGTGGTTTCGCAGTTCCACGGGTCAAATCGCTGTACTATCCAGTTTTGGGCCTTTGGTATCTAAAAAAAAAGCAGTTTGAGTATGTCGCTCACTGTTCAGCCGCAAATATCTCTATTTAAAAAAGTGTGGTATACCCAGTAAACAGTAACTGTGGTTTTGCCATCCCACGGTAAAAAATCTCTATTATTCAGGTTTTGGTAGTTTTTTCCGTAAAGAAAAACAGTAGTGTCTCCTGACTGTTGTGACACAAAAATATATCTGTTGAAAATAGTCTTGTGTAGGCCCGACATCCCAGTGTGGTTTCGCAGTTCCACGGGTCAAATCGCTGTACTATCCAGTTTTGGGCCTTTGGTATCTAAAAAAAAAGCAGTTTGAGTGTGTCGCTCACTGTTCAGCCGCAAATATCTCTATTTAAAAAAGTGTGGTATACCCCAATAAACAATAACTGTGGTTTTGCCATCCCACGGTAAAAAATCTCTATTATTCAGATTTTGGTAGTTTTTTCCGTTAAAAAAGCAGTAGTGTCTCCTGACTGTTGTGACACAAAAATATATCTGTTGAAAATAGTCTTGTGTAGGCCCGACATCCCAGTGTGGTTTCGCAGTTCCACGGGTCAAATCGCTGTACTATCCAGTTTTGGGCCTTTGGTATCTAAAAAAAAAGCAGTTTGAGTATGTCGCTCACTGTTCAGCCGCAAATATCTCTATTTAAAAAAGTGTGGTATACCCAGTAAACAGTAACTGTGGTTTTGCCATCCCACGGTAAAAAATCTCTATTATTCAGGTTTTGGTAGTTTTTTCCGTAAAGAAAAACAGTAGTGTCTCCTGACTGTTGTGACACAAAAATATATCTGTTGAAAATAGTCTTGTGTAGGCCCGACATCCCAGTGTGGTTTCACAGTTCCACTGGTCAAATCGCTGTACTATCCAGTTTTGGGCCTTTGGTATCTAAAAAAAAAGCAGTTTGAGTGTGTCGCTCACTGTTCAGCCGCAAATATCTCTATTTAAAAAAGTGTGGTATACCCCAGTAAACAATCACTGTGGTTTTGCCATCCCACAGTAAAAAATCTCTATTATTCAGGTTTTGGTAGTTTTTTCCGTAAAGAAAAACAGTAGTGTCTCCTGACTGTTGTGACACAAAAATATATCTGTTGAAAATAGTCTTGTGTAGGCCCGACGTCCCAGTGTGGTTTCGCAGTTCCACGGGTCAAATCGCTGTACTATCCAGTTTTGGGCCTTTGGTATCTAAAAAAAAAGCAGTTTGAGTGTGTCGCTCACTGTTCAGCCGCAAATATCTCTATTTAAAAAAGTGTGGTATACCCCAGTAAACAATAACTGTGGTTTTGCCATCCCAAGGTAAAAAATCTCTATTATTCAGGCTTTGGTAGTTTTTTCCGTAAAGAAAAACAGTAGTGTCTCCTGACTGTTGTGGCACAAAAATATATCTGTTGAAAATAGTCTTGTGTAGGCCCGACATCCCAGTGTGGTTTCGCAGTTCCACGGGTCAAATCACTGTACTATCCAGTTTTGGGCCTTTGGTATCTAAAAAAAAAGCAGTTTGAGTGTGTCGCTCACTGTTCAGCCGCAAATATCTCTATTTAAAAAAGTGTGGTATACCCCAGTAAACAATAACTGTGGTTTTGCCATCCCACGGTAAAAAATCTCTATTATTCAGGTTTTGGTAGTTTTATCCGTAAAGAAAAACAGTAGTGTCTCCTGACTGTTGTGACCCAAAAATATATCTGTTGAAAATAGTCTTGTGTAGGCCCGACATCCCAGTGTGGTTTCGCAGTTCCACGGGTCAAATCGCTGTACTATCCAGTTTTGGGCCTTTGGTATCTAAAAAAAAAGCAGTTTGAGTGTGTCGCTCACTGTTCAGCCGCAAATATCTCTATTTAAAAAAGTGTGGTATACACCAGTAAACAATAACTGTGGTTTTGCCATCCCACGGTAAAAAATCTCTATTATTCAGGTTTTGGTAGTTTTTTCCGTAAAAAAAGCAGTAGTGTCTCCTGACTGTTGTGACACAAAAATATATCTGTTGAAAATAGTCTTGTGTAGGCCCGACATCCCAGTGTGGTTTCGCAGTTCCACGGGTCAAATCGCTGTACTATCCAGTTTTGGGCCTTTGGTATCTAAAAAAAAAGCAGTTTGAGTATGTCGCTCACTGTTCAGCCGCAAATATCTCTATTTAAAAAAGTGTGGTATACCCAGTGAACAGTAACTGTGGTTTTGCCATCCCACGGTAAAAAATCTCTATTATTCAGGTTTTGGTAGTTTTTTCCGTAAAGAAAAACAGTAGTGTCTCCTGACTCTTGTGACACAAAAATATATCTGTTGAAAATAGTCTTGTGTAGGCCCGACATCCCAGTGTGGTTTCGCAGTTCCACAGGTCAAATCGCTGTACTATCCAGTTTTGGGCCTTTGGTATCTAAAAAAAAAGCAGTTTGAGTGTGTCGCTCACTGTTCAGCCGCAAATATCTCTATTTAAAAAAGTGTGGTATACCCCAGTAAACAATAACTGTGGTTTTGCCATCCCACGGTAAAAAATCTCTATTATTCAGGCTTTGGTAGTTTTTTCCATAAAGAAAAACAGTAGTGTCTCCTGACTGTTGTGACACAAAAATATATCTGTTGAAAATAGTCTTGTGTAGGCCCGACATCCCAGTGTGGTTTCGCAGTTCCACGGGTCAAATCGCTGTACTACCCAGTTTTGGGCCTTTGGTATCTAAAAAAAAAGCAGTTTGAGTGTGTCGCTCACTGTTCAGCCGCAAATATCTCTATTTAAAAAAGTGTGGTATACCCCAATAAACAATAACTGTGGTTTTGCCATCCCACGGTAAAAAATCTCTATTATTCAGATTTTGGTAGTTTTTTCCGTTAAAAAAGCAGTAGTGTCTCCTGACTGTTGTGACACAAAAATATATCTGTTGAAAATAGTCTTGTGTAGGCCCGACATCCCAGTGTGGTTTCGCAGTTCCACGGGTCAAATCGCTGTACTATCCAGTTTTGGGCCTTTGGTATCTAAAAAAAAAGCAGTTTGAGTATGTCGCTCACTGTTCAGCCGCAAATATCTCTATTTAAAAAAGTGTGGTATTCCCAGTAAACAGTAACTGTGGTTTTGCCATCCCACGGTAAAAAATCTCTATTATTCAGGTTTTGGTAGTTTTTTCCGTAAAGAAAAACAGTAGTGTCTCCTGACTGTTGTGACACAAAAATATATCTGTTGAAAATAGTCTTGTGTAGGCCCGACATCCCAGTGTGGTTTCGCAGTTCCACGGGTCAAATCGCTGTACTATCCAGTTTTGGGCCTTTGGTATCTAAAAAAAAAGCAGTTTGAGTGTGTCGCTCACTGTTCAGCCGCAAATATCTCTATTTAAAAAAGTGTGGTATACCCCAATAAACAATAACTGTGGTTTTGCCATCCCACGGTAAAAAATCTCTATTATTCAGATTTTGGTAGTTTTTTCCGTTAAAAAAGCAGTAGTGTCTACTGACTGTTGTGACACAAAAATATATCTGTTGAAAATAGTCTTGTGTAGGCCCGACATCCCAGTGTGGTTTCGCAGTTCCACGGGTCAAATCACTGTACTATCCAGTTTTGGGCCTTTGGTATCTAAAAAAAAAGCAGTTTGAGTATGTCGCTCACTGTTCAGCCGCAAATATCTCTATTTAAAAAAGTGTGGTATACCCAGTAAACAGTAACTGTGGTTTTGCCATCCCACGGTAAAAAATCTCTATTATTCAGGTTTAGGTTTTGGTAGTTTTTTCCGTAAAGAAAAACAGTAGTGTCTCCTGACTCTTGTGACACAAAAATATATCTGTTGAATATAGTCTTGTGTAGGCCCGACATCCCAGTGTGGTTTCGCAGTCCCACGGGTCAAATCGCTGTACTATCCAGTTTTGGGCCTTTGGTATCTAAAAAAAAAGCAGTTTGAGTGTGTCGCTCACTGTTCAGCCGCAAATATCTCTATTTAAAAAAGTATGGTATACCCCAGTAAACAATAACTGTGGTTTTGCCATCCCACGGTAAAAAATCTCTATTATTCAGGTTTTGGTAGTTTTTTCCGTAAAGAAAATCAGTAGTGTCTCCTGACTGTTGTGACACAAAAATATATCTGTTGAAAATAGTCTTGTGTAGGCCCGACATCCCAGTGTGGTTTCGCAGTTCCACGGGTCAAATCGCTGTACTATCCAGTTTTGGGCCTTTGGTATCTAAAAAAAAAGCAGTTTGAGTATGTCGCTCACTGTTCAGCCGCAAATATCTCTATTTAAAAAAGTGTGGTATACCCAGTAAACAGTAACTGTGGTTTTGCCATCCCACGGTAAAAAATCTCTATTATTCAGGTTTTGGTAGTTTTTTCCGTAAAGAAAAACAGTAGTGTCTCCTGACTCTTGTGACACAAAAATATATCTGTTGAATATAGTCTTGTGTAGGCCCGACATCCCAGTGTGGTTTCGCAGTCCCACGGGTCAAATCGCTGTACTATCCAGTTTTGGGCCTTTGGTATCTAAAAAAAAAGCACTTTGAGTGTGTCGCTCACTGTTCAGCCGCAAATATCTCTATTTAAAAAAGTATGGTATACCCCAGTAAACAATAACTGTGGTTTTGCCATCCCACGGTAAAAAATCTCTATTATTCAGGTTTTGGTAGTTTTTTCCGTAAAGAAAAGCAGTAGTGTCTCCTGACTGTTGTGACACAAAAATATATCTGTTGAAATTAGTCTTGTGTAGGCCTGACAGCCCAGTGTGGTTTCGCAGTTCCACGGGTCAAATCGCTGTACTATCCAGTTTTGGGCCTTTGGTATCTAAAAAAAAAGCAGTTTGAGTGTGTCGCTCACTGTTCAGCCGCAAATATCTCTATTTAAAAAAGTGTGGTATACCCCAGTAAACAATAACTGTGGTTTTGCCATCCCACGGTAAAAAATCTCTATTATTCAGGCTTTGGTAGTTTTTTCCATAAAGAAAAACAGTAGTGTCTCCTGACTGTTGTGACACAAAAATATATCTGTTGAAAATAGTCTTGTGTAGGCCCGACATCCCAGTGTGGTTTCGCAGTTCCACGGGTCAAATCGCTGTACTACCCAGTTTTGGGCCTTTGGTATCTAAAAAAAAAGCAGTTTGAGTGTGTCGCTCACTGTTCAGCCGCAAATATCTCTATTTAAAAAAGTGTGGTATACCCCAATAAACAATAACTGTGGTTTTGCCATCCCACGGTAAAAAATCTCTATTATTCAGATTTTGGTAGTTTTTTCCGTTAAAAAAGCAGTAGTGTCTCCTGACTGTTGTGACACAAAAATATATCTGTTGAAAATAGTCTTGTGTAGGCCCGACATCCCAGTGTGGTTTCGCAGTTCCACGGGTCAAATCGCTGTACTATCCAGTTTTGGGCCTTTGGTATCTAAAAAAAAAGCAGTTTGAGTATGTCGCTCACTGTTCAGCCGCAAATATCTCTATTTAAAAAAGTGTGGTATACCCAGTAAACAGTAACTGTGGTTTTGCCATCCCACGGTAAAAAATCTCTATTATTCAGGTTTTGGTAGTTTTTTCCGTAAAGAAAAACAGTAGTGTCTCCTGACTGTTGTGACACAAAAATATATCTGTTGAAAATAGTCTTGTGTAGGCCCGACATCCCAGTGTGGTTTCGCAGTTCCACGGGTCAAATCGCTGTACTATCCAGTTTTGGGCCTTTGGTATCTAAAAAAAAAGCAGTTTGAGTGTGTCGCTCACTGTTCAGCCGCAAATATCTCTATTTAAAAAAGTGTGGTATACCCCAATAAACAATAACTGTGGTTTTGCCATCCCACGGTGAAAAATCTCTATTATTCAGATTTTGGTAGTTTTTTCCGTTAAAAAAGCAGTAGTGTCTCCTGACTGTTGTGACACAAAAATATATCTGTTGAAAATAGTCTTGTGTAGGCCCGACATCCCAGTGTGGTTTCGCAGTTCCACGGGTCAAATCGCTGTACTATCCAGTTTTGGGCCTTTGGTATCTAAAAAAAAAGCAGTTTGAGTATGTCGCTCACTGTTCAGCCGCAAATATCTCTATTTAAAAAAGTGTGGTATACCCAGTAAACAGTAACTGTGGTTTTGCCATCCCATGGTAAAAAATCTCTATTATTCAGGTTTTGGTAGTTTTTTCCGTAAAGAAAAACAGTAGTGTCTCCTGACTCTTGTGACACAAAAATATATCTGTTGAATACAGTGTTGTGTAGGCCCGACATCCCAGTGTGGTTTCGCAGTCCCACGGGTCAAATCGCTGTACTATCCAGTTTTGGGCCTTTGGTATCTAAAAAAAAAGCAGTTTGAGTGTGTCGCTCACTGTTCAGCCGCAATTATCTCTATTTAAAAAAGTATGGTATACCCCAGTAAACAATAACTGTGGTTTTGCCATCCCACGGTAAAAAATCTCTATTATTCAGGTTTTGGTAGTTTTTTCCGTAAAGAAAATCAGTAGTGTCTCCTGACTGTTGTGACACAAAAATATATCTGTTGAAAATAGTCTTGTGTAGGCCCGACATCCCAGTGTGGTTTCGCAGTTCCACGGGTCAAATCGCTGTACTATCCAGTTTTGGGCCTTTGGTATCTAAAAAAAAAGCAGTTTGAGTATGTCGCTCACTGTTCAGCCGCAAATATCTCTATTTAAAAAAGTGTGGTATACCCAGTAAACAGTAACTGTGGTTTTGCCATCCCACGGTAAAAAATCTCTATTATTCAGGTTTTGGTAGTTTTTTCCGTAAAGAAAAACAGTAGTGTCTCCTGACTCTTGTGACACAAAAATATATCTGTTGAATATAGTCTTGTGTAGGCCCGACATCCCAGTGTGGTTTCGCAGTCCCACCGGTCAAATCGCTGTACTATCCAGTTTTGGGCCTTTGGTATCTAAAAAAAAAGCAGTTTGAGTGTGTCGCTCACTGTTCAGCCGCAAATATCTCTATTTAAAAAAGTGTGGTATACCCCAGTAAACAATAACTGTGGTTTTGCCATCCCACGGCAAAAAATCTCTATTATTCAGGTTTTGGTAGTTTTTTCCGTAAAGAAAAACAGTAGTGTCTCCTGACTGTTGTGACACAAAAATATATCTGTTGAAAATAGTCTTGTGTAGGCCCGACATCCCAGTGTGGTTTCGTAGTTCCACGGGTCAAATTGCTGTACTATCCAGTTTTGGGCCTTTGGTATCTAAAAAAAAAGCACTTTGAGTGTGTCGCTCACTGTTCAGCCGCAAATATCTCTATTTAAAAAAGTATGGTATACCCCAGTAAACAATAACTGTGGTTTTGCCATCCCACGGTAAAAAATCTCTAATATTCAGGTTTTGGTAGTTTTTTCCGTAAAGAAAAGCAGTAGTGTCTCCTGACTGTTGTGACACAAAAATATATCTGTTGAAATTAGTCTTGTGTAGGCCTGACAGCCCAGTGTGGTTTCGCAGTTCCACGGGTCAAATCGCTGTACTATCCAGTTTTGGGCCTTTGGTATCTAAAAAAAAAGCAGTTTGAGTGTGTCGCTCACTGTTCAGCCGCAAATATCTCTATTTAAAAAAGTGTGCTATACCCCAGTAAACAATAACTGTGGTTTTGCCATCCCACGGTAAAAAATCTCTATTATTCAGGTTTTGGTAGTTTTTTCCGTAAAGAAAAGCAGTAGTGTCTCCTGACTCTTGTGACACAAAAATATATCTGTTGAAAATAGTCTTGTGTAGGCCCGACAGCCCAGTGTGGTTTCGCAGTTCCACGGGTCAAATCGCTGTACTATCCAGTTTTGGGCCTTTGGTATCTAAAAAAAAAGCAGTTTGAGTGTGTCGCTCACTGTTCAGCCGCAAATATCTCTATTTAAAAAAGTGTGGTATACCCCAGTAAACAATAACTGTGGTTTTGCCATCCCACGGTAAAAAATATCTATTATTCAGGTTTTGGTAGTTTTTTCCGTAAAGAAAAACAGTAGTGTCTCCTGACTGTTGTGACACAAAAATATATCTGTTGAAAATAGTCTTGTGTAGGCCCGACATCCCAGTGTGGTTTTGCAGTTCCACGGGTCAAATCGCTGTACTATCCAGTTTTGGGCCTTTGGTATCTAAAAAAAAAAGCAGTGTGAGTGTGTCGCTCACTGTTCAGCCGCAAATATCTCTATTTAAAAAAGTGTGGTATACCCCAGTAAACAATAACTGTGGTTTTGCCATCCCACGGTAAAAAATCTCGATTATTCAGGTTTTGGTAGTTTTTTCCGTAAAGAAAAACAGTAGTGTCCCCTGACTGTTGTGACACAAAGATATGTCTGTTGAAAATAGTCTTGTGTAGGCCCGACATCCCAGTGTGGTTTCGCAGTTCCATGGGTTAAATCGCTGTACTATCTAGTTTTGGGCCTTTGGTATCTAAAAAAAAAGCAGTTTGAGTGTGTCGCTCACTGTTCAGCCGCAAATATCTCTATTTAAAAAAGTGTGCTATACCCCAGTAAACAATAACTGTGGTTTTGCCATCCCACGGTAAAAAATCTCTATTATTAAGGTTTTGTTAGTTTTTTCCGTAAAGAAAAACAGTAGTGTCTCCTGACTGTTGTGACACAAAAATATATCTGTTGAAAATAGTCTTGTGTAGGCCCGACATCCCAGTGTGGTTTTGCAGTTCCACGGGTCATATTGCTGTACTATCCAGTTTTGGGCCTTTGGCATCTAAAAAAAAGCAGTTTGAGTGTGTCGCTCACTGTTCAGCCGCAAATATCTCTATTTAAAAAAGTGTGCTATACCCCAGTAAACAATAACTGTGGTTTTGCCATCCCACGGTAAAAAATCTCTATTATTCAGGTTTTGGTAGTTTTTTCCGTTAGGAAAAACAGTAGTGTCTCCTGACTCTTGTGACACAAAAATATATCTGTTGAATATAGTCTTGTGTAGGCCCGACATCCCAGTGTGGTTTCGCAGTCCCACGGGTCAAATCGCTGTACTATCCAGTTTTGGGCCTTTGGTATCTAAAAAAAAAGCAGTTTGAGTGTGTCGCTCACTGTTCAGCCGCAAATATCTCTATTTAAAAAAGTGTGGTATACCCCAGTAAACAATAACTGTGGTTTTGCCATCCCACGGCAAAAAATCTCTATTATTCAGGTTTTGGTAGTTTTTTCCGTAAAGAAAAACAGTAGTGTCTCCTGACTGTTGTGACACAAAAATACATCTGTTGAAAATAGTCTTGTGTAGGCCCGACATCCCAGTGTGGTTTCGTAGTTCCACGGGTCAAATCGCTGTACTATCCAGTTTTGGGCCTTTGGTATCTAAAAAAAAAGCACTTTGAGTGTGTCGCTCACTGTTCAGCCGCAAATATCTCTATTTAAAAAAGTATGGTATACCCCAGTAAACAATAACTGTGGTTTTGCCATCCCACGGTAAAAAATCTCTATTATTCAGGTTTTGGTAGTTTTTTCCGTAAAGAAAAACAGTAGTGTCTCCTGACTCTTGTGACACAAAAATATATCTGTTGAATATAGTCTTTTGTAGGCCCGACATCCCAGTGTGGTTTCGCAGTCCCACGGGTCAAATCGCTGTACTATCCAGTTTTGGGCCTTTGGTATCTAAAAAAAAAGCAGTTTGAGTGTGTCGCTCACTGTTCAGCCGCAAATATCTCTATTTAAAAAAGTGTGGTATACCCCAGTAAACAATAACTGTGGTTTTGCCATCCCACGGCAAAAAATCTCTATTATTCAGGTTTTGGTAGTTTTTTACGTAAAGAAAAACAGTAGTGTCTCCTGACTGTTGTGACACAAAAATATATCTGTTGAAAATAGTCTTGTGTAGGCCCGACATCCCAGTGTGGTTTCGTAGTTCCACGGGTCAAATCGCTGTACTATCCAGTTTTGGGCCTTTGGTATCTAAAAAAAAAGCACTTTGAGTGTGTCGCTCACTGTTCAGCCGCAAATATCTCTATTTAAAAAAGTATGGTATACCCCAGTAAACAATAACTGTGGTTTTGCCATCCCACGGTAAAAAATCTCTATTATTCAGGTTTTGGTAGTTTTTTCCGTAAAGAAAAGCAGTAGTGTCTCCTGACTGTTGTGACACAAAAATATATCTGTTGAAATTAGTCTTGTGTAGGCCTGACAGCCCAGTGTGGTTTCGCAGTTCCACGGGTCAAATCGCTGTACTATCCAGTTTTGGGCCTTTGGTATCTAAAAAAAAAGCAGTTTGAGTGTGTCGCTCACTGTTCAGCCGCAAATATCTCTATTTAAAAAAGTGTGCTATACCCCAGTAAACAATAACTGTGGTTTTGCCATCCCACGGTAAAAAATCTCTATTATTCAGGTTTTGGTAGTTTTTTCCGTAAAGAAAAGCAGTAGTGTCTCCTGACTCTTGTGACACAAAAATATATCTGTTGAAAATAGTCTTGTGTAGGCCCGACAGCCCAGTGTGGTTTCGCAGTTCCACGGGTCAAATCGCTGTACTATCCAGTTTTGGGCCTTTGGTATCTAAAAAAAAAGCAGTTTGAGTGTGTCGCTCACTGTTCAGCCGCAAATATCTCTATTTAAAAAAGTGTGGTATACCCCAGTAAACAATAACTGTGGTTTTGCCATCCCACGGTAAAAAATATCTATTATTCAGGTTTTGGTAGTTTTTTCCGTAAAGAAAAACAGTAGTGTCTCCTGACTGTTGTGACACAAAAATATATCTGTTGAAAATAGTCTTGTGTAGGCCCGACATCCCAGTGTGGTTTTGCAGTTCCACGGGTCAAATCGCTGTACTATCCAGTTTTGGGCCTTTGGTATCTAAAAAAAAAAGCAGTTTGAGTGTGTCGCTCACTGTTCAGCCGCAAATATCTCTATTTAAAAAAGTGTGGTATACCCCAGTAAACAATAACTGTGGTTTTGCCATCCCACGGTAAAAAATCTCGATTATTCAGGTTTTGGTAGTTTTTTCCGTAAAGAAAAACAGTAGTGTCCCCTGACTGTTGTGACACAAAGATATGTCTGTTGAAAATAGTCTTGTGTAGGCCCGAAATCCCAGTGTGGTTTCGCAGTTCCATGGGTTAAATCGCTGTACTATCTAGTTTTGGGCCTTTGGTATCTAAAAAAAAAGCAGTTTGAGTGTGTCGCTCACTGTTCAGCCGCAAATATCTCTATTTATAAAAGTGTGCTATACCCCAGTAAACAATAACTGTGGTTTTGCCATCCCACGGTAAAAAATCTCTATTATTAAGGTTTTGGTAGTTTTTTCCGTAAAGAAAAACAGTAGTGTCTCCTGACTGTTGTGACACAAAAATATATCTGTTGAAAATAGTCTTGTGTAGGCCCGACATCCCAGTGTGGTTTTGCAGTTCCACGGGTCAAATTGCTGTACTATCCAGTTTTGGGCCTTTGGCATCTAAAAAAAAGCAGTTTGAGTGTGTCGCTCACTGTTCAGCCGCAAATATCTCTATTTAAAAAAGTGTGCTATACCCCAGTAAACAATAACTGTGGTTTTGCCATCCCACGGTAAAAAATCTCTATTATTCAGGTTTTGGTAGTTTTTTCCGTTAGGAAAAACAGTAGTGGCTCCTGACTGTTGTGACACAAAAATATATCTGTTGAAAATAGTCTTGTGTAGGCCCGACATCCCAGTGTGGTTTCGCAGTTCCACGAGTCAAATCGCTGTACTATCCAGTTTTGGGCCTTTGGTATCTAAAAAAAAAGCAGTTTGAGTGTGTCGCTCACTGTTCAGCCGCAAATATCTCTATTTAAAAAAGTGTGGTATACCCCAGTAAACAATAACTGTGGTTTTGCCATCCCACGGTAAAAAATCTCTATTATTCAGGCTTTGGTAGTTTTTTTCCGTAAAGAAAAACAGTAGTGTCTCCTGACTGTTGTGACACAAAAATATGTCTGTTGAAAATAGTCTTGTGTAGGCCCGACATCCCAGTGTGGTTTCGCAGTTCCATGGGTCAAATCGCTGTACTATCTAGTTTTGGGCCTTTGGTATCTAAAAAAAAAGCAGTTTGAGTGTGTCGCTCACTGTTCAGCCGCAAATATCTCTATTTAAAAAAGTGTGCTATACCCCAGTAAACAATAACTGTGGTTTTGCCATCCCACGGCAAAAAATCTCTATTATTCAGGTTTTGGTAGTTTTTTCCGTAAAGAAAAACAGTAGTGTCTCCTGACTGTTGTGACACAAAAATATATCTGTTGAAAATAGTCTTGTGTAGGCCCGACATCCCAGTGTGGTTTCGTAGTTCCACGGGTCAAATCGCTGTACTATCCAGTTTTGGGCCTTTGGTATCTAAAAAAAAAGCACTTTGAGTGTGTCGCTCACTGTTCAGCCGCAAATATCTCTATTTAAAAAAGTATGGTATAACCCAGTAAACAATAACTGTGGTTTTGCCATCCCACGGTAAAAAATCTCGATTATTCAGGTTTTGGTAGTTTTTTCCGTAAAGAAAAGCAGTAGTGTCTCCTGACTGTTGTGACACAAAAATATATCTGTTGAAATTAGTCTTGTGTAGGCCCGACAGCCCAGTGTGGTTTCGCAGTTCCACGGGTCAAATCGCTGTACTATCCAGTTTTGGGCCTTTGGTATCTAAAAAAAAAGCAGTTTGAGTGTGTCGCTCACTGTTCAGCCGCAAATATCTCTATTTAAAAAAGTGTGCTATACCCCAGTAAACAATAACTGTGGTTTTGCCATCCCACGGTAAAAAATCTCTATTATTCAGGTTTTGGTAGTTTTTTCCGTAAAGAAAAACAGTAGTGTCTCCTGACTGTTGTGACACAAAAATATATCTGTTGAAAATAGTCTTGTGAAGGCCCGACATCCCAGTGTGGTTTCGCAGTTCCACGGGTCAAATCGCTGTACTATCTAGTTTTGGGCCTTTGGTATCTAAAAAAAAAGCAGTTTGAGTGTGTCGCTCACTGTTCAGCCGCAAATATCTCTATTTAAAAAAGTGTGCTATACCCCAGTAAACAATAACTGTGGTTTTGCCATCCCACGGTAAAAAATCTCTATTATTCAGATTTTGGTAGTTTTTTCCGTTAAAAAAGCAGTAGTGTCTCCTGACTGTTGTGACACAAAAATATATCTGTTGAAAATAGTCTTGTGTAGGCCCGACATCCCAGTGTGGTTTCGCAGTTCCACGGGTCAAATCGCTGTACTATCCAGTTTTGGGCCTTTGGTATCTAAAAAAAAAGCACTTTGAGTGTGTCGCTCACTGTCCAGCCGCAAATATCTCTATTTAAAAAAGTATGGTATAACCCAGTAAACAATATCTGTGGTTTTGCCATCCCACGGTAAAAAATCTCTATTATTCAGGTTTTGGTAGTTTTTTCCGTAAAGAAAAGCAGTAGTGTCTCCTGACTGTTGTGACACAAAAATATATCTGTTGAAATTAGTCTTGTGTAGGCCCGACAGCCCAGTGTGGTTTCGCAGTTCCATGGGTCAAATCGCTGTACTATCTAGTTTTGGGCCTTTGGTATCTAAAAAAAAAGCAGTTTGAGTGTGTCGCTCACTGTTCAGCCGCAAATATCTCTATTTAAAAAAGTGTGCTATACCCCAGTAAACAATAACTGTGGTTTTGCCATCCCACGGTAAAAAATCTCTATTATTCAGGTTTTGGTAGGTTTTTCCGTAAAGAAAAACAGTAGTGTCTCCTGACTGTTGTGACACAAAAATATATCTGTTGAAAATAGTCTTGTGTAGGCCCGACATCCCAGTGTGGTTTTGCAGTACCACGGGTCAAATCGCTGTACTATCCAGTTTTGGGCCTTTGGTATCTAAAAAAAAAGCAGTTTGAGTGTGTCGCTCACTGTTCAGCCGCAAATATCTCTATTTAAAAAAGTGTGGTATACCCCAGTAAACAATAACTGTGGTTTTGCCATCCCACTGTAAAAAATCTCGATTATTCAGGTTTTGGTAGTTTTTTCCGTAAAGAAAAACAGTAGTGTCCCCTGACTGTTGTGACACAAAGATATGTCTGTTGAAAATAGTCTTGTGTAGGCCCGACATCCCAGAGTGGTTTCGCAGTTCCATGGGTTAAATCGCTGTACTATCTAGTTTTGGGCCTTTGGTATCTAAAAAAAAAGCAGTTTGAGTGTGTCGCTCACTGTTCAGCCGCAAATATCTCTATTTGAAAAAGTGTGCTATACCCCAGTAAACAATAACTGTGGTTTTGCCATCCCACGGTAAAAAATCTCTATTATTCAGATTTTGGTAGTTTTTTCCGTTAAAAAAGCAGTAGTGTCTCCTGACTGTTGTGACACAAAAATATATCTGTTGAAAATAGTCTTGTGTAGGCCCGACATCCCAGTGTGGTTTCGCAGTTCCACGGGTCAAATCGCTGTTCTATCCAGTTTTGGGCCTTTGGTATCTAAAAAAAAAGCAGTTTTAGTGTGTCGCTCACTGTTCAGCCGCAAATATCTCTATTTAAAAAAGTGTGGTATACCCCAGTAAACAATAACTGTGGTTTTGCCATCCCACGGTAAAAAATCTCTATTATTCAGGTTTTGGTAGTTTTTTCCGTAAAGAAAAACAGTAGTGTCTCCTGACTGTTGTGACACAAAAATATATCTGTTGAAAATAGTCTTGTGTAGGCCCGACATCCCAGTGTGGTTTCGCAGTTCCACGGGTCAAATCGCTGTACTATCCAGTTTTGGGCCTTTGGTATCTAAAAAAAAAGCAGTTTGAGTGTGTCGCTCACTGTTCAGCCGCAAATATCTCTATTTAAAAAAGTGTGCTATACCCCAGTAAACAATAATTGTGGTTTTGCCATCCCAAAGTAAAAAATCTCTATTATTCAGGTTTTGGTAGTTTTTTCCGTAAAGAAAAACAGTAGTGTCTCCTGACTGTTGTGACACAAAAATATATCTGTTGAAAATAGTCTTGTGTAGGCCCGACATCCCAGTGTGGTTTCACAGTTCCACTGGTCAAATCGCTGTACTATCCAGTTTTGGGCCTTTGGTATCTAAAAAAAAAGCAGTTTGAGTGTGTCGCTCACTGTTCAGCCGCAAATATCTCTATTTAAAAAAGTGTGGTATACCCCAGTAAACAATAACTGTGGTTTTGCCATCCCACAGTAAAAAATCTCTATTATTCAGGTTTTGGTAGTTTTTTCCGTAAAGAAAAACAGTAGTGTCTCCTGACTGTTGTGGCACAAAAATATATCTGTTGAAAATAGTCTTGTGTAGACCCGACATCCCAGTGTGGTTTCGCAGTTCCACGGGTCAAATCACTGTACTATCCAGTTTTGGGCCTTTGGTATCTAAAAAAAAAGCAGTTTGAGTGTGTCACTCACTGTTCAGCCGCAAATATCTCTATTTAAAAAAGTGTGGTATACCCCAGTAAACAATAACTGTGGTTTTGCCATCCCACGGTAAAAAATCTCTATTATTCAGGTTTTGGTAGTTTTATCCGTAAAGAAAAACAGTAGTGTCTCCTGACTGTTGTGACACAAAAATATATCTGTTGAAAATAGTCTTGTGTAGGCCCGACATCCCAGTGTGGTTTCGCAGTTCCACGGGTCAAATCGCTGTACTATCCAGTTTTGGGCCTTTGGTATCTAAAAAAAAAGCAGTTTGAGTGTGTCGCTCACTGTTCAGCCGCAAATATCTCTATTTAAAAAAGTTTGGTATACACCAGTAAACAATAACTGTGGTTTTGCCATCCCACGGTAAAAAATCTCTATTATTCAGGTTTTGGTAGTTTTTTCCGTAAAAAAAGCAGTAGTGTCTCCTGACTGTTGTGACACAAAAATATATCTGTTGAAAATAGTCTTGTGTAGGCCCGACATCCCAGTGTGGTTTCGCAGTTCCACGGGTCAAATCGCTGTACTATCCAGTTTTGGGCCTTTGGTATCTAAAAAAAAAGCAGTTTGAGTATGTCGCTCACTGTTCAGCCGCAAATATCTCTATTTAAAAAAGTGTGGTATACCCAGTAAACAGTAACTGTGGTTTTGCCATCCCACGGTAAAAAATCTCTATTATTCAGGTTTTGGTAGTTTTTTCCGTAAAGAAAAACAGTAGTGTCTCCTGACTCTTGTGACACAAAAATATATCTGTTGAAAATAGTCTTGTGTAGGCCCGACATCCCAGTGTGGTTTCGCAGTTCCACGGGTCAAATCGCTGTACTATCCAGTTTTGGGCCTTTGGTATCTAAAAAAAAAGCAGTTTGAGTATGTCGCTCACTGTTCAGCCGCAAATATCTCTATTTAAAAAAGTGTGGTATACCCCATGAAACAATCACTGTGGTTTTGCCATCCCACAGTAAAAAATCTCTATTATTCAGATTTTGGTAGTTTTTTCCGTTAAAAAAGCAGTAGTGTCTCCTGACTGTTGTGACACAAAAATATATCTGTTGAAAATAGTCTTGTGTAGGCCCGACATCCCAGTGTGGTTTCGCAGTTCCACGGGTCAAATCGCTGTACTATCCAGTTTTGGGCCTTTGGTATCTAAAAAAAAAGCAGTTTGAGTATGTCGCTCACTGTTCAGCCGCAAATATCTCTATTTAAAAAAGTGTGGTATACCCAGTAAACAGTAACTGTAGTTGTGCCATCCCACGGTAAAAAATCTCTATTATTCAGGTTTTGGTAGTTTTTTCCGTAAAGAAAAACAGTAGTGTCTCCTGACTGTTGTGACACAAAAATATATCTGTTGAATATAGTCTTGTGTAGGCCCGACATCCCAGTGTGGTTTCGTAGTTCCACGGGTCAAATCGCTGTACTATCCAGTTTTGGGCCTTTGGTATCTAAAAAAAAAGCAGTTTTAGTGTGTCGCTCACTGTTCAGCCGCAAATATCTCTATTTAAAAAAGTGTGGTATACCCCAGTACACAATCACTGTGGTTTTGCCATCCCACAGTAAAAAATCTCTATTATTCAGGTTTTGGTAGTTTTTTCCGTAAAGAAAAACAGTAGTGTCTCCTGACTGTTGTGACACAAAAATATATCTGTTGAAAATAGTCTTGTGTAGGCCCGACGTCCCAGTGTGGTTTCGCAGTTCCACGGGTCAAATCGCTGTACTATCCAGTTTTGGGCCTTTGGTATCTAAAAAAAAAGCAGTTTGAGTGTGTCGCTCACTGTTCAGCCGCAAATATCTCTATTTAAAAAAGTGTGGTATACCCCAGTAAACAATAACTGTGGTTTTGCCATCCCAAGGTAAAAAATCTCTATTATTCAGGCTTTGGTAGTTTTTTCCGTAAAGAAAAACAGTAGTGTCTCCTGACTGTTGTGGCACAAAAATATATCTGTTGAAAATAGTCTTGTGTAGGCCCGACATCCCAGTGTGGTTTCGCAGTTCCACGGGTCAAATCACTGTACTATCCAGTTTTGGGCCTTTGGTATCTAAAAAAAAAGCAGTTTGAGTGTGTCGCTCACTGTTCAGCCGCAAATATCTCTATTTAAAAAAGTGTGGTATACCCCAGTAAACAATAACTGTGGTTTTGCCATCCCACGGTAAAAAATCTCTATTATTCAGGTTTTGGTAGTTTTATCCGTAAAGAAAAACAGTAGTGTCTCCTGACTGTTGTGACACAAAAATATATCTGTTGAAAATAGTCTTGTGTAGGCCCGACATCCCAGTGTGGTTTCGCAGTTCCACGGGTCAAATCGCTGTACTATCCAGTTTTGGGCCTTTGGTATCTAAAAAAAAAGCAGTTTGAGTGTGTCGCTCACTGTTCAGCCGCAAATATCTCTATTTAAAAAAGTGTGGTATACACCAGTAAACAATAACTGTGGTTTTGCCATCCCACGGTAAAAAATCTCTATTATTCAGGTTTTGGTAGTTTTTTCCGTAAAAAAAGCAGTAGTGTCTCCTGACTGTTGTGACACAAAAATATATCTGTTGAAAATAGTCTTGTGTAGGCCCGACATCCCAGTGTGGTTTCGCAGTTCCACGGGTCAAATCGCTGTACTATCCAGTTTTGGGCCTTTGGTATCTAAAGAAAAAGCAGTTTGAGTATGACGCTCACTGTTCAGCCGCAAATATCTCTATTTAAAAAAGTGTGGTATACCCAGTAAACAGTAACTGTGGTTTTGCCATCCCACGGTAAAAAATCTCTATTATTCAGGTTTTGGTAGTTTTTTCCGTAAAGAAAAACAGTAGTGTCTCCTGACTCTTGTGACACAAAAATATATCTGTTGAAAATAGTCTTGTGTAGGCCCGACATCCCAGTGTGGTTTCGCAGTTCCACGGGTCAAATCGCTGTACTATCCAGTTTTGGGCCTTTGGTATCTAAAAAAAAAGCAGTTTGAGTATGTCGCTCACTGTTCAGCCGCAAATATCTCTATTTAAAAAAGTGTGGTATACCCCATGAAACAATCACTGTGGTTTTGCCATCCCACAGTAAAAAATCTCTATTATTCAGGTTTTGGTAGTTTTTTCCGTAAAGAAAAACAGTAGTGTCTCCTGACTGTTGTGACACAAAAATATATCTGTTGAAAATAGTCTTGTGTAGGCCCGACATCCCAGTGTGGTTTCGCAGTTCCACGGGTCAAATCGCTGTACTATCCAGTTTTGGGCCTTTGGTATCTAAAAAAAAAGCAGTTTGAGTGTGTCGCTCACTGTTCAGCCGCAAATATCTCTATTTAAAAAAGTGTGGTATACCCCAGTAAACAATAACTGTGGTTTTGCCATCCCATGGTAAAAAATCTCTATTATTCAGGCTTTGGTAGTTTTTTCCATAAAGAAAAACAGTAGTGTCTCCTGACTGTTGTGACACAAAAATATATCTGTTGAAAATAGTCTTGTGTAGGCCCGACATCCCAGTGTGGTTTCGCAGTTCCACGGGTCAAATCGCTGTACTACCCAGTTTTGGGCCTTTGGTATCAAAAAAAAAAGCAGTTTGAGTGTGTCGCTCACTGTTCAGCCGCAAATATCTCTATTTAAAAAAGTGTGGTATACCCCAATAAACAATAACTGTGGTTTTGCCATCCCACGGTAAAAAATCTCTATTATTCAGATTTTGGTAGTTTTTTCCGTTAAAAAAGCAGTAGTGTCTCCTGACTGTTGTGACACAAAAATATATCTGTTGAAAATAGTCTTGTGTAGGCCCGACATCCCAGTGTGGTTTCGCAGTTCCACGGGTCAAATCGCTGTACTATCCAGTTTTGGGCCTTTGGTATCTAAAAAAAAAGCAGTTTGAGTATGTCGCTCACTGTTCAGCCGCAAATATCTCTATTTAAAAAAGTGTGGTATACCCAGTAAACAGTAACTGTGGTTTTGCCATCCCACGGTAAAAAATCTCTATTATTCAGGTTTTGGTAGTTTTTTCCGTAAAGAAAAACAGTAGTGTCTCCTGACTGTTGTGACACAAAAATATATCTGTTGAAAATAGTCTTGTGTAGGCCCGACATCCCAGTGTGGTTTCGCAGTTCCACGGGTCAAATCGCTGTACTATCCAGTTTTGGGCCTTTGGTATCTAAAAAAAAAGCAGTTTGAGTGTGTCGCTCACTGTTCAGCCGCAAATATCTCTATTTAAAAAAGTGTGGTATACCCCAATAAACAATAACTGTGGTTTTGCCATCCCACGGTAAAAAATCTCTATTATTCAGATTTTGGTAGTTTTTTCCGTTAAAAAAGCAGTAGTGTCTCCTGACTGTTGTGACACAAAAATATATCTGTTGAAAATAGTCTTGTGTAGGCCCGACATCCCACTGTGGTTTCGCAGTTCCACGGGTCAAATCGCTGTACTATCCAGTTTTGGGCCTTTGGTATCTAAAAAAAAAGCAGTTTGAGTATGTCGCTCACTGTTCAGCCGCAAATATCTCTATTTAAAAAAGTGTGGTATACCCAGTAAACAGTAACTGTGGTTTTGCCATCCCACGGTAAAAAATCTCTATTATTCAGGTTTTGGTAGTTTTTTCCGTAAAGAAAAACAGTAGTGTCTCCTGACTCTTGTGACACAAAAATATATCTGTTGAATATAGTCTTGTGTAGGCCCGACATCCCAGTGTGGTTTCGCAGTTCCACGGGTCAAATCGCTGTACTATCCAGTTTTGGGCCTTTGGTATCTAAAAAAAAAGCAGTTTGAGTATGTCGCTCACTGTTCAGCCGCAAATATCTCTATTTAAAAAAGTGTGGTATACCCCATGAAACAATCACTGTGGTTTTGCCATCCCACAGTAAAAAATCTCTATTATTCAGGTTTTGGTAGTTTTTTCCGTAAAGAAAAACAGTAGTGTCTCCTGACTGTTGTGACACAAAAATATATCTGTTGAAAATAGTCTTGTGTAGGCCCGACATCCCAGTGTGGTTTCGCAGTTCCACGGGTCAAATCGCTGTACTATCCAGTTTTGGGCCTTTGGTATCTAAAAAAAAAGCAGTTTGAGTGTGTCGCTCACTGTTCAGCCGCAAATATCTCTATTTAAAAAAGTGTGCTATACCCCAGTAAACAATAACTGTGGTTTTGCCATCCCACGGTAAAAAATCTCTATTATTCAGGTTTTGGTAGTTTTTTCCGTAAAGAAAAACAGTAGTGTCTCCTGACTGTTGTGACACAAAAATATGTCTGTTGAAAATAGTCTTGTGAAGGCCCGACATCCCAGTGTGGTTTCGCAGTTCCACGGGTCAAATCGCTGTACTACCCAGTTTTGGGCCTTTGGTATCTAAAAAAAAAGCAGTTTGAGTGTGTCGCTCACTGTTCAGCCGCAAATATCTCTAGTTAAAAAAGTGTGGTATACCCCAATAAACAATAACTGTGGTTTTGCCATCCAACGGTAAAAAATCTCTATTATTCAGATTTTGGTAGTTTTTTCCGTTAAAAAAGCAGTAGTGTCTCCTGACTGTTGTGACACAAAAATATATCTGTTGAAAATAGTCTTGTGTAGGCCCGACATCCCAGTGTGGTTTCGCAGTTCCACGGGTCAAATCGCTGTACTATCCAGTTTTGGGCCTTTGGTATCTAAAAAAAAAGCAGTTTGAGTGTGTCGCTCACTGTTCAGCCGCAAATATCTCTATTTAAAAAAGTGTGGTATACCCCAATAAACAATAACTGTGGTTTTGCCATCCCACGGTAAAAAATCTCTATTATTCAGATTTTGGTAGTTTTTTCCGTTAAAAAAGCAGTAGTGTCTCCTGACTGTTGTGACACAAAAATATATCTGTTGAAAATAGTCTTGTGTAGGCTCGACATCCCAGTGTGGTTTCGCAGTTCCACGGGTCAAATCGCTGTACTATCCAGTTTTGGGCCTTTGGTATCTAAAAAAAAAGCAGTTTGAGTATGTCGCTCACTGTTCAGCCGCAAATATCTCTATTTAAAAAAGTGTGGTATACCCAGTAAACAGTAACTGTGGTTTTGCCATCCCACGGTAAAAAATCTCTATTATTCAGGTTTTGGTAGTTTTTTCCGTAAAGAAAAACAGTAGTGTCTCCTGACTCTTGTGACACAAAAATATATCTGTTGAATATAGTCTTGTGTAGGCCCGACATCCCAGTGTGGTTTCGCAGTCCCACGGGTCAAATCGCTGTACTATCCAGTTTTGGGCCTTTGGTATCTAAAAAAAAAGCAGTTTGAGTGTGTCGCTCACTGTTGAGCCGCAAATATCTCTATTTAAAAAAGTTTGGTATACCCCAGTAAACAATAACTGTGGTTTTGCCATCCCACGGCAAAAAATCTCTATTATTCAGGTTTTGGTAGTTTTTTCCGTAAAGAAAAACAGTAGTGTCTCCTGACTGTTGTGACACAAAAATATATCTGTTGAAAATAGTCTTGTGTAGGCCCGACATCCCAGTGTGGTTTCGTAGTTCCACGGGTCAAATCGCTGTACTATCCAGTTTTGGGCCTTTGGTATCTAAAAAAAAAGCACTTTGAGTGTGTCGCTCACTGTTCAGCCGCAAATATCTCTATTTAAAAAAGTATGGTATACCCCAGTAAACAATAACTGTGGTTTTGCCATCCCACGGTAAAAAATCTCTATTATTCAGGTTTTGGTAGTTTTTTCCGTAAAGAAAAGCAGTAGTGTCTCCTGACTGTTGTGACACAAAAATATATCTGTTGAAAATAGTCTTGTGTAGGCCCGACAGCCCAGTGTGGTTTCGCAGTTCAGCGGGTCAAATCGCTGTTCTATCCAGTTTTGGGCCTTTGGTATCTAAAAAAAAAGCAGTTTTAGTGTGTCGCTCACTGTTCAGCCGCAAATATCTCTATTTAAAAAAGTATGGTATACCCCAGTAAACAATAACTGTGGTTTTGCCATCCCACGGTAAAAAATCTCTATTATTCAGGTTTTGGTAGTTTTTTCCGTTAAGAAAAACAGTAGTGTCTCCTGACTCTTGTGACACAAAAATATATCTGTTGAATATAGTCTTGTGTAGGCCCGACATCCCAGTGTGGTTTCGCAGTCCCACGGGTCAAATCGCTGTACTATCCAGTTTTGGGCCTTTGGTATCTAAAAAAAAAGCAGTTTGAGTGTGTCGCTCACTCTTCAGCCGCAAATATCTCTATTTAAAAAAGTGTGGTATACCCCAGTAAACAATAACTGTGGTTTTGCCATCCCACGGCAAAAAATCTCTATTATTCAGGTTTTGGTAGTTTTTTCCGTAAAGAAAAACAGTAGTGTCTCCTGACTGTTGTGACACAAAAATATATCTGTTGAAAATAGTCTTGTGTAGGCCCGACATCCCAGTGTGGTTTCGTAGTTCCACGGGTCAAATCGCTGTACTATCCAGTTTTGGGCCTTTGGTATCTAAAAAAAAAGCACTTTGAGTGTGTCGCTCACTGTTCAGCCGCAAATATCTCTATTTAAAAAAGTATGGTATACCCCAGTAAACAATAACTGTGGTTTTGCCATCCCACGGTAAAAAATCTCTATTATTCAGGTTTTGGTAGTTTTTTCCGTAAAGAAAAGCAGTAGTGTCTCCTGACTGTTGTGACACAAAAATATATCTGTTGAAATTAGTCTTGTGTAGGCCTGACAGCCCAGTGTGGTTTCGCAGTTCCACGGGTCAAATCGCTGTACTATCCAGTTTTGGGCCTTTGGTATCTAAAAAAAAAGCAGTTTGAGTGTGTCGCTCACTGTTCAGCCACAAATATCTCTATTTAAAAAAGTGTGCTATACCCCAGTAAACAATAACTGTGGTTTTGCCATCCCACGGTAAAAAATCTCTATTATTCAGGTTTTGGTAGTTTTTTCCGTAAAGAAAAACAGTAGTGTCTCCTGACTGTTGTGACACAAAAATATGTCTGTTGAAAATAGTCTTGTGAAGGCCCGACATCCCAGTGTGGTTTCGCAGTTCCATGGGTCAAATCGCTGTACTATCTAGTTTTGGGCCTTTGGTATCTAAAAAAAAAGCAGTTTGAGTGTGTCGCTCACTGTTCAGCCGCAAATATCTCTATTTAAAAAAGTGTGCTATACCCCAGTAAACAATAACTGTGGTTTTGCCATCCCACGGTAAAAAATCTCTATTATTCAGGTTTTGGTAGTTTTTTCCGTAAAGAAAAACAGTAGTGTCTCCTGACTGTTGTGACACAAAAATATATCTGTTGAAAATAGTCTTGTGTAGGCCCGACATCCCAGTGTGGTTTCGCAGTTCCACGGGTCAAATCGCTGTACTATCCAGTTTTGGGCCTTTGGTATCTAAAAAAAAAGCAGTTTGAGTGTGTCGCTCACTGTTCAGCCGCAAATATCTCTATTTAAAAAAGTGTGCTATACCCCAGTAAACAATAACTGTGGTTTTGCCATCCCACGGTAAAAAATCTCTATTATTCAGGTTTTGGTAGTTTTTTCCGTAAAGAAAAGCAGTAGTGTCTCCTGACTGTTGTGACACAAAAATATATCTGTTGAAAATAGTCTTGTGTAGGCCCGACAGCCCAGTGTGGTTTCGCAGTTCAGCGGGTCAAATCGCTGTTCTATCCAGTTTTGGGCCTTTGGTATCTAAAAAAAAAGCAGTTTTAGTGTGTCGCTCACTGTTCAGCCGCAAATATCTCTATTTAAAAAAGTATGGTATACCCCAGTAAACAATAACTGTGGTTTTGCCATCCCACGGTAAAAAATCTCTATTATTCAGGTTTTGGTAGTTTTTTCCGTTAAGAAAAACAGTAGTGTCTCCTGACTCTTGTGACACAAAAATATATCTGTTGAATATAGTCTTGTGTAGGCCCGACATCCCAGTGTGGTTTCGCAGTCCCACGGGTCAAATCGCTGTACTATCCAGTTTTGGGCCTTTGGTATCTAAAAAAAAAGTAGTTTGAGTGTGTCGCTCACTGTTCAGCCGCAAATATCTCTATTTAAAAAAGTGTGGTATACCCCAGTAAACAATAACTGTGGTTTTGCCATCCCACGGTAAAAAATCTCTATTATTCAGGTTTTGGTAGTTTTTTCCGTAAAGAAAAACAGTAGTGTCTCCTGACTGTTGTGACACAAAAATATATCTGTTGAAAATAGTCTTGTGTAGGCCCGACATCCCAGTGTGGTTTCGTAGTTCCACGGGTCAAATCGCTGTACTATCCAGTTTTGGGCCTTTGGTATCTAAAAAAAAAGCACTTTGAGTGTGTCGCTCACTGTTCAGCCGCAAATATCTCTATTTAAAAAAGTATGGTATACCCCAGTAAACAATAACTGTGGTTTTGCCATCCCACGGTAAAAAATCTCTATTATTCAGGTTTTGGTAGTTTTTTCCGTAAAGAAAAGCAGTAGTGTCTCCTGACTGTTGTGACACAAAAATATATCTGTTGAAATTAGTCTTGTGTAGGCCTGACAGCCCAGTGTGGTTTCGCAGTTCCACGGGTCAAATCGCTGTACTATCCAGTTTTGGGCCTTTGGTATCTAAAAAAAAAGCAGTTTGAGTGTGTCGCTCACTGTTCAGCCACAAATATCTCTATTTAAAAAAGTGTGCTATACCCCAGTAAACAATAACTGTGGTTTTGCCATCCCACGGTAAAAAATCTCTATTATTCAGGTTTTGGTAGTTTTTTCCGTAAAGAAAAACAGTAGTGTCTCCTGACTGTTGTGACACAAAAATATGTCTGTTGAAAATAGTCTTGTGAAGGCCCGACATCCCAGTGTGGTTTCGCAGTTCCATGGGTCAAATCGCTGTACTATCTAGTTTTGGGCCTTTGGTATCTAAAAAAAAAGCAGTTTGAGTGTGTCGCTCACTGTTCAGCCGCAAATATCTCTATTTAAAAAAGTGTGCTATACCCCAGTAAACAATAACTGTGGTTTTGCCATCCCACGGTAAAAAATCTCTATTATTCAGGTTTTGGTAGTTTTTTCCGTAAAGAAAAACAGTAGTGTCTCCTGACTGTTGTGACACAAAAATATATCTGTTGAAAATAGTCTTGTGTAGGCCCGACATCCCAGTGTGGTTTCGCAGTTCCACGGGTCAAATCGCTGTACTATCCAGTTTTGGGCCTTTGGTATCTAAAAAAAAAGCAGTTTGAGTGTGTCGCTCACTGTTCAGCCGCAAATATCTCTATTTAAAAAAGTGTGCTATACCCCAGTAAACAATAACTGTGGTTTTGCCATCCCACGGTAAAAAATCTCTATTATTCAGGTTTTGGTAGTTTTTTCCGTAAAGAAAAGCAGTAGTGTCTCCTGACTCTTGTGACACAAAAATATATCTGTTGAAAATAGTCTTGTGTAGGCCCGACAGCCCAGTGTGGTTTCGCAGTTCCACGGGTCAAATCGCTGTACTATCCAGTTTTGGGCCTTTGGTATCTAAAAAAAAAGCAGTTTGAGTGTGTCGCTCACTGTTCAGCCGCAAATATCTCTATTTAAAAAAGTGTGGTATACCCCAGTAAACAATAACTGTGGTTTTGCCATCCCACGGTAAAAAATCTCTATTATTCAGGTTTTGGTAGTTTTTTCCGTAAAGAAAAACAGTAGTGTCTCCTGACTGTTGTGACACAAAAATATATCTGTTGAAAATAGTCTTGTGTAGGCCCGACATCCCAGTGTGGTTTTGCAGTTCCACGGGTCAAATCGCTGTACTATCCAGTTTTGGGCCTTTGGTATCTAAAAAAAAAAGCAGTTTGAGTGTGTCGCTCACTGTTCAGCCGCAAATATCTCTATTTAAAAAAGTGTGGTATACCCCAGTAAACAATAACTGTGGTTTTGCCATCCCACGGTAAAAAATCTCGATTATTCAGGTTTTGGTAGTTTTTTCCGTAAAGAAAAACAGTAGTGTCCCCTGACTGTTGTGACACAAAGATATGTCTGTTGAAAATAGTCTTGTGTAGGCCCGACATCCCAGTGTGGTTTCGCAGTTCCATGGGTTAAATCGCTGTACTATCTAGTTTTGGGCCTTTGGTATCTAAAAAAAAAAGCAGTTTGAGTGTGTCGCTCACTGTACAGCCGCAAATATCTCTATTTAAAAAAGTGTGCTATACCCCAGTAAACAATAACTGTGGTTTTGCCATCCCACGGTAAAAAATCTCTATTATTAAGGTTTTGGTAGTTTTTTCCGTAAAGAAAAACAGTAGTGTCTCCTGACTGTTGTGACACAAAAATATATCTGTTGAAAATAGTCTTGTGTAGGCCCGACATCCCAGTGTGGTTTCGCAGTTCCACGGGTCAAATTGCTGTACTATCCAGTTTTGGGCCTTTGGCATCTAAAAAAAAGCAGTTTGAGTGTGTCGCTCACTGTTCAGCCGCAAATATCTCTATTTAAAAAAGTGTGCTATACCCCAGTAAACAATAACTGTGGTTTTGCCATCCCACGGTAAAAAATCTCTATTATTCAGGTTTTGGTAGTTTTTTCCGTAAGGAAAAACAGTAGTGTCTCCTGACTGTTGTGACACAAAAATATATCTGTTGAAAATAGTCTTGTGTAGGCCCGACATCCCAGTGTGGTTTCGCAGTTCCACGAGTCAAATCGCTGTACTATCCAGTTTTGGGCCTTTGGTATCTAAAAAAAAAGCAGTTTGAGTGTGTCGCTCACTGTTCAGCCGCAAATATCTCTATTTAAAAAAGTGTGGTATACCCCAGTAAACAATAACTGTGGTTTTGCCATCCCACGGTAAAAAATCTCTATTATTCAGGCTTTGGTAGTTTTTTTCCGTAAAGAAAAACAGTAGTGTCTCCTGACTGTTGTGACACAAAAATATGTCTGTTGAAAATAGTCTTGTGTAGGCCCGACATCCCAGTGTGGTTTCGCAGTTCCATGGGTCAAATCGCTGTACTATCTAGTTTTGGGCCTTTGGTATCTAAAAAAAAAGCAGTTTGAGTGTGTCGCTCACTGTTCAGCCGCAAATATCTCTATTTAAAAAAGTGTGGTATACCCCAGTAAACAATAACTGTGGTTTTGCCATCCCACGGTAAAAAATCTCTATTATTCAGGTTATGGTAGTTTTTTCCGTAAAGAAAAGCAGTAGTGTCTCCTGACTGTTGTGACACAAAAATATATCTGTTGAAAATAGTCTTGTGTAGGCCCGACATCCCAGTGTGGTTTCGCAGTTCCACGGGTCAAATCGCTGTACTATCCAGTTTTGGGCCTTTGGTATCTAAAAAAAAAAGCAGTTTGAGTGTGTCGCTCACTGTTCAGCCGCAAATATCTCTATTTAAAAAAGTGTGGTATACCCCAGTAAACAATAACTGTGGTTTTCCTCTTCCACGGTTCTAATCTACTCTTTATTACCCTTTTTCCATTGATAGTGCAAGCGTAAGCTATTTTACTTCATTTACAATGGGCAAGGCGCGTGGCAAGGGACGTGGAAGTGGACATTCTGGTGATGGTTCGTGCAGAGGACGGGGCCGTGGCCAAGGTGAAAATGTGCCACAACCAACAGCCACATCTTCTCGCTTCCACTTCTTGACCGAATTACTAGGGAAGCACAGAACAACACCAGTATTGAGAACTGATCAATGTGAACAGGTTATTAATTGGATAGCAGATAATGCTTCCAGTTACCTGGGCACCACCACCTCCGGTCTGTCTTCCACACGGTCAACTCTTAGTAGCCGTGAGTCTCGACCGCATACTCCTCCTCACCCTGATGCTCCTTCCTCCCACCATGCCGAGTGTCGTCAGACAGCAAGTGATCCCACACTTGGACACTCTGAAGAGCTGTTCACTGGTCCATTTCCATATTTGGGCCACTCGCCTGATACGCTTGAAGTGGTGGAAGAGGAGATCCCATGTTGCGATGCCCAAATATTTGAACAGCCACGGCCACAGGAAGTCGACGTTGGCAATCTTTCACAAGAGGTGGACGATGACAAGACACAATTGCCAGGAAGTGAGGAGGAGGATCGTGGTGCGCAAGTGGAAGAGGAGGAGGTGGTGGATGATCTAGTAACTGACCCAATGTGGAAGGAGGACATGCAGAGTGAGGCCAGCAGCACACAGGGGGAGGGAGGCAGAGTACCCCAACAGGCAGGAAGAAGCAGTGTGGAGGCCGCAGACAGAAGGCAGGCAACCGTTCCCCGTAACACCAACACGAGGGACGTTGCCAGTACAAGCGGTAGGTCTTCCAGAGTCTGGAATTTTTTTAAAGACTCTGCTGATAACCCTAAAAAGGCCATATGTTCCACCTGCCATGCCAGCATCAGCAGGGGTGACAAAACTACCAGCCTGACCACCACCAGCATGATCAGACACATGGCAGCAAAGCACCCGACTTTGTGGGGCGAAACCCAGGGTCCACGACCAGTGTCAGCGGGTGTCACCACTGCTTCTTCCACTGTTGTGCGTGCAACAGAACCCCCTGTTGTGTGTGCAAGGCAATCCCCTGTCCATACTGCATGTAAAGATGCCCCCTCCTCTCAGTCTTCACTTGTTATGGCAGTTTCTCAAGAAACAGCATCAACGTCCACGTCCCACCGCAGCGTTCAATTGTCCATATCCCAGACCTTTGAACAAAAGCGGAAATTCGCAGCTAACGCCCCACAGGCCACAGTCCTAAATTCGCACATTTCACGACTGCTTGCATTGGAAATGCTGCCTTTTAGGCTGGTGGAGACGGAATCCTTCCGCAATCTGATGGCGGTGGCTGTCCCTCGGTACTCGGTCCCCAGCCGACACTATTTTGCCCGGTGTGCCATACCCGCACTACACAAGCACGTGTCCCAAAGCATCTGCCGTGCCCTCAACAACGCAGTTACTGGGAGAGTCCACCTGACAACGGACACGTGGACAAGTGCTTGTGGCCAGGGACGGTACATCTCTCTGACGGCACACTGGGTATACATAGTGGAAGCTGGGACCCAGTCGGACCTTGGGACGGAACACATCCTCCCCACACCGAGGATTGCGGGCCCTATGTCAGTCAGAGTTGCCCCCACAGTGTACAGCTCCTGCGCATCCTCCTCCTCCTCCTCCTCCTCATGTTCAGCCTCCATCTCAGATATCACCACATCAGTTACAAGCTGGAAGCATTGCAGTACTGCCTCTGCCAAGCGGCAACAGGCTGTGCTGAAACTCATAAGCTTAGGTGATAAACCTCACACTGCTTGTGAGTTGTGGACAGCTGTGAAAGAGCAGGCAGATCTGTGGCTGAGACCGCTGAACCTACATCCAGGCATGGTCGTGTGTGACAATGGCCGTAACCTGGTGGCGGCTCTGAGGCGAGGCGAGATCACACACGTACCATGCCTGGCTCATGTGCTTAACCTCGTGGTTCAGCGGTTTCCTAAATCGTACTGTAGTGAGCTGGCCGGCTCTGGCTGTTTTGCGATAATTGATATAGAGCCTGTTACAGAAGTGATTACGCAGGATGATGTTGCCACCTTGTGGCCAGAGGTTGCACCTGCGCAGGGTGTGATGACAGAGAAAAAGACTGAGCCTCCTGTGTCCCGCCCTAGAGAGTCACGTGACGAAAGTGGGAAGCAGAAAAAAGCGCGCGAGGAGTTTGCTGTGGTCTGTGAAAAGACCCAGGACGGTGTGCAGGCCCTCATGTGTGGCGCAGGAGAGACTCTCAACGGGATTTCTTTTACCTGACATCATATCCTCGGGGCCTTCCCCAGCTTCTTCACTGCTGAGGGATACAGCTATTACACTCCCTGCTACTGGAGTGTGGACTACATAAGGGATCCACCAAAGCTGCTATCCGGATCAGAGAGACTGTAAGCGGGTCCTCTGGCGAGAGGCCGAAGTATTCCCTCCTTTCAGCGTAATTTGTTGTTCCTGTTTTTCTTTCCGGCTGGGACGCCCTCCTGCAAAGACAGACAGGCCTGCGACGGGGGACACATCCTTCTGGAGTAAAGGACTGGTAACGTGTGAGTAGGGACAGTGAGGGTCAGCTTATAAGTACAGTCAGAAACCCCCGCCGGTGTCTATTGTGAATCAGGTCAGGAAATTTGGCGGACGAAACTACCCTGTACCAGAGTGGGCGGAACAAGTACGGATACTGGGGGAAATGTATAATATTGACCCTAAGACCTTGGCAGAAATGTTGGTACTGACGCTAGAGGGGGAGGCATGGACGACAGTCAGACTGGAGACGGTCAGGGGCCAGCGTACAGTAGATGATTTGGTGCGGGTGCTGGAGAACACCTATGGGCCGACCACATACCAGGGAACACTGCGACACATGTTCTTTAGACGGATGCAGCTTGAATGGGAGGATATTCCCCAATATGCGAACGCCCTTCAGGTACTCCTTGAACAAACCTGTGGAAAAGGGGAGCAACTTGCTGGTATGGCTTCTCGTGACCTGGTACTGAGAGACCAATTTGTAATAGGACTGAGAGACCAGTATCTTAACCGCACGTTACAGGACTTGATCCGGATGATGCCGGGTCTTACTTTTGCTGAAGTCAAACAGGAAGCCATAGAACGTTCAAGGGGACCCGTCATGGATGTGGGGATTCAAGGTGCTGCGTGCAGATCCATATCTGACATTAAAAATCCGAACAGTGACACGGAAGACCTGAAACAGATGGTAGCAGACTTACAGAGATAGATATTACAGTTAACATTAGACCGACAGGGAGACCAGCGAAGACAGCCTAGTCGTCCCGTGGGACAGTGTTGGTCATGCGGTGATCCTCGCCATAGGGCAAATCGTTGTCCTCAACACTTCCCTCCGCAACAACCTCCGTCGCACCAACGAACAAACCCTCAGTCACCCCAGCGAAGGGAATTTCGATCAGACCAGCGAATTGAACCCCAGCCATATCCACAAGCAGAGCTACCACGCCGTACCCGGATTACTTTGCCCGCTGAAAAAGAGACAGTCATTTCCTTACCCCTTAACACCCACCGACAACTTGAGGGGGTTGAAGTGTTGATCGAGCCGAGGACCCCAAGTGGGGGTAAGCTAAACCCACTAGTTGCTCGCACTCTAGCTGTCGTGAGGAACGGGAGAGTCCCTGTCAGGCTAAACAACACCGCAGACGTAGGCCTAGCCCTTGAAGCCGGCACTCAACTTGCCCGGGTATATGCTCTACCCACGGAAGTGTATCCCATTGGACCCCTAGAATTCACCCCGTCTACAGAAGGCGACTGGACGGTAACCGTCTCAGCCATAAACGCTCAAGTAGACGATGAAGACATTGGGCGAAAACTACGGGAAAAAGTGCAGCTAGACACGTCTCAGTACACCAAACAAGAAGTGTTTCAAGTGGAGGAACTTCTGCGGGAACACCAAGACTCCTTTGCAAAGCATGACACAGACTTTGGGTGTACCACCAGTATCCAGCACGAGATACCCACGGGCGATACCCCCCCTATCCGCGAGAGGTACCGGCAGATACCACCTCAGCAATACCAGGAGGTGAAAAGCCTGTTAGAATCTATGCTACACGCCGGAGTGGTACGTGAAAGCCAGAGCCCGTGGGCTGCACCCGTGGTGATAGTCAAAAAGAAAGATGGTTCCCTAAGGTTTTGCGTGGACTACCGTAGGCTGAACGCTTGCACTATCCGGGACTCATATCCACTTCCTCGGATCGAAGAGTCACTGACCGCCCTGAAGAAGGCCAAATATTTTTCGTCCCTAGACCTGGCCAGTGGATATTGGCAGGTTCCAATGAGTGAGAAGGACAGGGAAAAGACCGCCTTCATCCTTCCCATGGGCCTGTATGAGTTCGACCGGATGCCGTTCGGCTTGAATAACGCACCGGGGACCTTTCAGAGACTAATGGAATGCTGTCTGGGGGACTTCAACTTTGAGTTTACGCTGATATACCTTGACGACATCGTGGTATACTCCGCCACCTTTGAAGATCATCTTCACAAGCTTGGCCAAGTGTTCCAGCGCTTGAGGCGACACGGCTTGAAGTTGAAGCCCAGCAAGTGCCGTCTGTTCCAGCAGGAAATCGACTACTTGGGTCACCGGATCTCGGCCGAAGGCGTCCAGCCCTCTCCGGAGAAGATAGCAGCCGTTCAAAAGTGGCCGCAGCCAACTACCGTCAAAGAAGTCTGGGCTTTTCTGGGGCTAGCAGGCTACTACCGTCGGTTTGTCAAGGACTTTGCTCGGCTTGCTGAACCACTGCATGAGGTTCTCCGAGGGACCGCGAACAGCCCCAGAGGACGACACATCAGTTGGGGGCGTGACCGAGAAAAATCCTTTCAGGCACTTAAGGCTGCTCTAACATCACCCCCTGTTCTGGCATATGCAGACTACACATTACCGTTTCAGTTGCACACCGACGCCAGCCTTCAAGGTCTAGGGGCGGTCCTCTCTCAAGTTCAAGATAATAAAGAACGCGTGATAGCCTATGCCAGTAGGTCTCTCCGTGACACCGAAAAGAATCCCGTCAACTACAGTTCCTTCCGCTTGGAATTCTTGGCTCTGACTTGGGCTATGACGGAGAAATTTGCCGGCTATCTGACAGGAGCGGAGGTGCTGGTCATGACGGACAACAATCCTCTTGCCCACCTAGAGAATGCCAAACTAGGGGCAATGGAACAGCGCTGGATGGCCAGGCTCTCTAGATTCCAGTACAAAATTAAATACAGAGCGGGGAACGAGAATCAGAATGCTGACAGCCTGTCTAGAGTGACATCATCCCCGCCAGTGGGGGACCGGGATGAAGAGTTGGAGGAAGATGAGATGCCTGACTTTGCCCGGCTCGCAAAGCAAATAGAAGATAGCCGCCAGTATGCTGTAGGAGGGATTGAAGCCGTAGTGGGATCTCCCCTGTCCCAGCAAGAATGGGCGAAGCTTCAAGATCGAGATCCCGAGCACGTCTTACTGAAACAGTATGTGAATAAACAAGAGAAACCGCCCTCCGAAGTGAGAGCCCGACTATCGACCGGAGCCTTGGCTCTGCTTGCCCAGTGGGATCGGCTGATCGTGAAAGATGGAGTCCTGTGTCGCAGGGCCCTTTTATCCCATATGCTGGAGGAGTGTTTGCAGATTGTCGTCCCGGTGCAGTTGGCCCATGAGATGGTGGGCGAAGCTCACAGGAGGAACGGCCACTTCGGCATAGACAAGACCCTCCGGTGGACCCAGCAGTTCATTTTTTGTCCGGGGCTCCGTAAGTTGGTTGCAAATGTCTGTCAAGTATGCCGTACCTGTGAATTCCACAAGTCTGCAGAGCAGCGTGCCCCCGTCCAGACTATTAAGACGTCGAGGCCCCTCGAGCTGTTGATGGTGGACTATCTGTTGATCGGAACGGCGAATAGTGGCTACCAGTACTGTCTGGTGATGGTGGACCACTTCACGAAATTCGCTGTCGCTGTTGCTACGAAGGATCAGACTGCTGAATCAGCTGCACAGGCTATCTGTCAGCAATTCATTCGGGTCTACGGGTGTCCGGAGCGGCTACACTCTGATCAGGGGGCTTGTTTCGAAGGGCGAGTCATTGAAGAACTCCAACGGATGTATGGAATCAAGAAATCCAGGACCACCCCTTACCATCCACAAGGGAATGGCGCGTGTGAACGCTTTAACCGGACCCTCTTACACCTGATCCGGACTTTGGCTGAAGACAAAAAGCCCGACTGGCCTCGATTCCTCCCGGAACTGCTGTGGGCCTATAATAATCAGGTCCATTCCGTCACCGGATACACCCCATACACCCTTCTCTTTGGCCGTCCAGGCAAAGACATCCATGAGTTGCAACTGTCTAGCTCCGAAGAAGATACCTGTGGTACCTATCCTTCCTGGCTACAAACACACCGCCAGAGAATGGAGACTGTCTACCGGCTAGTAGGCCGACAAATTCAGGATCAAGTGCACGCTGACCCACTGAATGTAGGTCAACTGGTCCTAGTCCGTATAAAGAAACCGCAAGGGAAACTCCGGCCCAAGTGGGAGACCGAAGTCTATCGAGTAATTGGACAGCCGTACCCCAGTGGCCCCGTCTATCGAGTGCAGGGCGAAGACAGTGGCAGCATCCAAACTTTGCACCGTAATATGTTGCGTCCCTGCCGTTCCCAGCCTGACTCCCCTACTGTGATACCTAGAGAGATGGATATCACTAATACTGTCGGAGACACTGACCCCGGGGATGTAGAGACTGAATGCATGCCTACCCCTGTCCGTCCGACTGACGCACTTGAACCAATTACCTCCTCTACTGACATGTTGACTGGGAAAGAGAGTGGGGTGACTGATAGGAGAGAGGGGATCCAACCCGTTAGGCGGACAACGAGGACCACTGCAGGGGTACCTCCAGGACAGTCCTACAGAGACCAATATGTGTGGCCCTCTTCCCAGCCGCCCCCTGTCACATCCACAGCCATCGCCGCCCTGGAGCCGGTCGTTGACAGGGACTGCCAACCTTTGAGTGGGGGGGCGTGTAGTGAGCTGGCCGGCTCTGGCTGTTTTGTGATAATTGATATAGAGCCTGTTACAGAAGTGATTACGCAGGATGATGTTGCCACCTTGTGGCCAGAGGTTGCACCTGCGCAGGGTGTGATGACAGAGAAAAAGACTGAGCCTCCTGTGTCCCGCCCTAGAGAGTCACGTGACCAAAGTGGGAAGCAGAAAAAAGCACACGGAGAGTTTGCTGTGGTCTGTGAAAAGAGCCAGGACGGTGTGCAGGCCCTCGTGTGTGGCGCAGGAGAGACTCTCAACGGGATTTCTTTTACCTGACACCATATCCTCGGGGCCTTCCCCAGCTTCTTCACTGCTGAGGGATACAGCTATTACACTCCCTGCTACTGGAGTGTGGACTACATAAGGGATCCACCAAAGCTGCTATCCGGATCAGAGAGACTGTAAGCGGGTCCTCTGGCGAGAGGCCGAAGTATTCCCTCCTTTCAGCGTAATTTGTTGTTCCTGTTTTTCTTTCCGGCTGGGACGCCCTTCTGCAAAGACAGACAGGCCTGCGACGGGGGACACATCCTTCTGGAGTAAAGGACTGGTAACGTGTGAGTAGGGACAGTGAGGGTCAGCTTATCAGTACACGTTATTACTGTGCATATTTACGGTTGTCATTTATTGTTTTTTTTTTCTCTTTGCTGTGTTAAAAATGTATACGAGTAAAGATACGGTTATCAAGATAGAGTCTGTGTGTGGGGATCTTGCTGGGCCAGATCATAGATACCAATGCGCGGCCTTGCCCGCGGTCACTTCATCACCCCGAGTTGCCAGATCTGCTCGTGAAAGTACGCCGCCTGTCAGCTCATTTTCGCAAGTCGGCTACAGCTTCCGCCGCCCTTGCTGTGTTGCAGCAGCATTTGCAGCTTCCGGCACACCGACTGGTGTGTGATGTCCCCACACGTTGGAGCTCTACCCTCCACATGTTGCAAAGGATTTGTGAGCAGAAGAGAGCAGTTGTGGAGTACCAGCTGCAACAAGGCCGTCGATATTCAGGTCAGACTCCACACATAAGACCTCAGGAGTGGACCTGGATGTCTGACATATGTACCATCCTGACAAACTTTGAGGAGGCCACCAAGATGGTGAGTGGCGATGACGCCATCATTAGTGTTAGCATCCCACTTGTCAGTCTTTTGCAACGCTCTCTGCAGAGAATTAAAGAGGAGGCATTGCAGCCAGAGTATGATGAGATGGATCAAGAAGCCATAGCGGGCGATTACACACAGCCCAGCCTCATCTCATCCCAACGTGCATTGGGGGACAATGAGGGAGAGGAGGAGGAGGAGGAGGAGGAAGAACAGGAGCTGCTATCATGCGTTGTAGATGGTAGTACCTGTACAAGTGTCATACCGTCGGTTCAGCGTGGGTGGCCTGAGGACAGGGGGGAGGAGGAAGAGGAAGAGGAGGAGGAGAGCATGGTCAGTCGTCATCTTGGTGAGGACACGGAAATCTTGCCCGTTACCAGTCTGGCACGCATGGCTGACTTTATGTTACGCTGCCTTAACCGTGACCCTCGCGTTGTCAAAATGTTGGGTGACAGTCATTACTGGTTGGTGACACTTGTAGACCCCCGCTACAAGGAGAACTTTCACTCTCTTATTCCTGAGGTGGAGAGGTCTACAAAAATGGGGCAATACCAGAAGGCCCTTGCTGCAGAACTCTTAAAAAAATTCCCATCTGAACACGCTAGCGGCAGAGGTCACAGTTCGTTGCCCAACCAAGGCGTACAGGCGAGAGAGATGCAACTCCAATCCAGCAGAGGCAGGGGAACACTGTCAACGTTCTGGGACAGTTTTCTGACACCCGCCCAGCTTACAGGCCCTGAGGCGCGGGGTACTCTCACAAGGAGTGGAAAGTTTCAAAAGATGGTGAGGGAGTACCTTGCCGATCGTACCAGCGTCCTCCGTGATTCCTCTGTGCCTTTTAATTATTGGGTATCCAAGCTGGACACTTGGAATGAACTCGCTCTGTACGCCTTGGAGGTCCTGGCCTGCCCTGCCGCTAGCGTGTTATCGGAGCGTGTTTTTAGTGCCGCTGGGGGAATTATAACTGATAAGCGCACTCGCCTGTCAACTGACAATGCTGACAAGCTGACCCTTATCAAAATGAACAAGGGCTGGATTGGGCCAGACTTCTCATCACCACCAAATGACAGCAGAGTAACATAAAGTCAAATCCACTGTGTTATTTCGGGAGGTGTATTCACATGCACCGCTTCACACCCACACATGGGTATACGCTTCCTCGTTTCGGCTGTTTAATCTTCTTATCCTTATCCTCAGCCTCCACCACCACTATACCACCAGGCTGCCAGCATTGCAAGTTCCTCCGTCCTTATTTTTGGCAGCTTTTGCTTGCAAGGCATAAGCAAATACTATGGGACACCCACTTCCCAATAATGGGACTTATGTTTGTAATATGCTGTACTGCATGGCTCTTGTAAGGGGCATTGCAAGTTGCTCCGTCCTAATTTTTGGCAGCTTTTGCTTGGAAAGCATAAGCAAATACTATGGGACACCCATTTCCCAATAATGGGACTTATGTTTGTAATATGCTGTACTGCATGGCTCTGGTAAGGGTCATTGCAAGTTGCTCCGTCCTATTTTTTGGCAGCTTTTGCTGGGAAAGCATAAGCAAATACTATGGGACACCCACTCCCCAATAATGGGACTTATGTTTGTAATATGCTGTACTACATGGCTCTTGTAAGGGGCATTGCAAGTTGCTCCGTCCTAATTTTTGGCAGCTTTTGCTGGGAAAGCATAAGCAAATACTATGGGACACCCACTCCCCAATAATGGGACTTATGTTTGTAATATGCTGTACTGCATGGCTCTTGTAAGGGGCATTGCAAGTTGCTCTGTCCTAATTTTTGGCAGCTTTTGCTTGGAAAGCATAAGCAAATACCATGGGCCACCCACTCCCCAATAATGGGACTTATGTTTGTAATATGCTGTACTGCATGTGACGCGCCCCCTGGGCTGTGTGTACACGTGTGTGGGATACCCGGTGCCGGGTCTCTGGGGTCTGTAGTCTCCGTGGCGGTGACCCGGTCCCGTGGCTCAGGCTGGTCAAACCAGTGACAGTCTTTCTTAGGTTTTGAGGTTAATTGTCCGACTGCGCCACCCGTGGATTGCGGTCAGGGAGTACCACCGCTGCGAGGCAGACCGCTGAGGCTGGTGTTGTGTGCGCAGCATAGAATGGGATAACTCCCCTCGGGAGGAGTATAGCCTCAGGGCAGTGAGTGTGGATGATGGGGGTGATGGTGCACGAGCGCAGCAGGAATGACTCAGAGTCTTTGCAGTGCAGTTCAGGGTCTTTACTGATGATTATAAAGTAGATCCTCCCGGGAGTACTGGCTAGCATAAGAGGCCTGGTCAGTCTGTGAGCAAGCAGGAGTTCCCCTGGCCAGGTGGAGTTGTAGGCCTCCCCGTCTGTCTGCACTCTTCCTGGCTACCTTGCTGTCAGCGGTTACAAGTAGCCCACGTCCCTGAGTATACCGTGTGGTGCTCACCCGTATGGCTGGTGACTTGGGGCCTTCTGTTAGCCTCCTCTCCACGACGGCGGTGCTGGTCCCTTGCTTGTGACTGAGCCTCCGGGCTTCTATGGCCAGAGGACCTGAAATCCCCTGCCGGCTGGTTTCTGCTGCTGGATATATAAGTCCTCACAGATTCGGACTCCTGTGTCCGGTTCCTATTGTCTTCTGCCAGGGCGAGCTCTGCTCAGCTTCCAGCCCCTGGTCTTTAGCTCCTAGCTCCTACAGAGCTCCTTGCTGTTACTTTCCCTTGCTCTCACTCTGACTCTGACTGTTCTCTGACTCACTCAACTCCGCCCCAGATCCAGTTTATAAGGGCAGAATTCTCCTCTATAAGGATGTTGCATGTTTAAGGGATCCTGACCAGGAAACCTCCCACTTGCTCTCCGACGTAATATCTCTATTACTGTGGTGACCAGACCCCTGGGGTGCCACACATGGCTCTTGTAAGGGGCATTGCAGTTCCTCATAATTTTTGGAAAGCCTTCCATTCACTGCTTAGGCCAACAGTGCACGGGAGACCCAGTTGCTATAAATGGAAAAAAAGGTTTAGTTAACGCCCTCTGACCTCCATGTCATTTCCAAGGGGCATTGGAGTGGCTCGAAATTTTTGGTAGGCATTGCACTCACTGTATGCCCTATAACTGTGTAGTCGAACCGCTCCTTTTGTTACAGAAACATATCCTACAAGACATATCTAGTTGACTGGCCTGATATTGATGTGAATGGTCCCTGTTCCTCCTGCTCTTTCTCCTTTGCCACTACCTCATCCATCATTTATCACCTGAAGCTTTGTTTTAACGGGAGTCATAGAACTTGGATAGTAGCAGGAAAACATCCAGCAATCCTCGGAGGAGGTAGGATATGCGCCAAAACGCTGACCACCTCAGGCCTAGCCGCTACTACATACATGCGCTTGCATTACAACAAAACAAAGCAGATGCTAACTTCTATCATCCTCATCATGCTCCTCACTTTGGCACTCTCAACTCCCCTGATGGAGAAGCCAGGGCCCACCGGAGGAGTCTGATAGTCCGGTGGGCTCGGCCAATGCTGCCCTAAAGCAGGCCAGGCTAAGAAAAGTGTGGGAAAGGTTACCGGGACAAATAGGGGTGGCTGGGGACTGAGTATGGACACCCGGCCACCCCCTGGAGGCTGGGGAGCAAGCGGGGACACCCGGCCACCAGGCGGCTGGGGACTGAGTATGGATACCAGGCCGCCGACACAGCCATGGCGTGGTGGCCAGATTCCGCCTCCACATGCCTAAAAGGCCCAATTTAAAGTGCAAGCAAGCAAGCAGTATGGTATTGCAGCCTGGGGGTGGGTGGGTGGCAGGCTGCATACTTGCGCTTGCATTGCAAGGAATGGGAGAGGTACAATTGAACACTGCCCTGGGACAAGGACTTGAATGGGGATAGTTGCAAGTCTGCAACGACAGGTGCAAGGTGGGAGGCATCTTCGCATGTACCATGAACAGGAGTCTGGCATGCACACACTACAGCGGAATAGGCTCTCCTTCCCACTAAATGCACTGGGGAGGGCACAGATAATGTTTTGGTATACGTGCTTAATCTTATGTATAAGGCACACCAGGACAAATATGGGCGGCTGGGGACTGAGTATGGATACCTCACTGCCGAAGCAGCCATGAGGTAGTGGCCAGCTTCGGCCTCCTCCAAACTAAAAGGCCCCATTTCAAGTGCAAGCTAGCAGTATGGAATTGCAGTCTGGGTGTGGGTGGGTGGCAGGCTGCACACTTACACTTGCATTAAAAGAAAACATAGCAGATGCTAACTTCTGTCATCATCATCATGCTCCTCACCTTGGCACTCTCAACTCCACCGATGGAAAAGTCAGGGCCCACCGGAGGAGTCTGGCTCTCTGGTGGGCTCGTCCAATGCTGCCTAAAGCAGGCCGGGCTAAGAAAAGTGTGTGGGGGGATGTTCCAAGGAAAAATAGGGGCGGCTGGGGACCGTTTATGGACACCCGGCTGCCCCCAGGCGACTGGGGACCGTGTGTGGACACCCGGCCGCGGGGCGGCTGGGGACCGAGTATGGACACCCGGCCGCCGGGCGGCTGGGGACTGAGTATGGATTCCAGGCCGCCAACACAGCCATGACGTGGTGGCCAGATTCTGCCTCCACATGCCTAAAAGGCCCAATTTCAAGTTCAAGCAAGCAAGCAGTATGGTATTGCAGCCTGGGGGTGGGTGGGTGGCAGGCTGCATACTTGAGCTTGTATTACAAGGAATGGGGGAGGTACAATTGAACACTGCCCTGGGACTAGAACTTGCATGGGGATAGTTGCAAGTCTGCATCTTCTGATGCGGTAAGGATCACTTATGATGGGCACACTTTTAGACAGTGAGTCAGGGAGTCAGTTAGACAGGGAGTCAGAGATGCTTCCAGGGGTCTTCCCCATGCTGTTCCCTTGTCTTTTCAGCACTTTATGCATGTGTCACACAGCACATGGCCAGATAAGGTTGTAAAATGTTAAAATGACATTTCACGGTGAATGCATTTGTCATAGTTGAAAGCAATACAAAAGTGCAAAAACGCATAAAAAATGCTACTTGTGAACATAGCCGAAGGAGTGGAGGAGTATTTTTGTTTTTGGGCATTTATTTTAACTTATACACAAGTGTTTACCCTGGAAAGGATGTTCCTTAACATATTTCACAGGAAAAAAGTTTCACTTTCGTTTTTGAATGTTTTATTGTGAGCCTGTAAAAGTGGCTTAATACCTCTGACCATGTTGTTGACAGCAGTGACCTGGGGGTCAGAAATGCTTCCTGGGGCGATCCCCATGCTGTCCCCATGTCATTTGAGCACTGTCACTATCGTTTTGGGCACTTGTTAGGCTTTTAAAAGACTGCCGGGGGAGCCGCCGCAAAAATGCTCGAGTCTCCCATAGACTAACATTGGGCTCGTTGCTCGGGTCGAGCACCCGAGTATCACGGCGAGCTCGGCCTGAGCTTCGAGCACCCGAGCATTTTAGTGCTCGCTCAACACTATTAATTGTATATCAGTACTCAAATATTTATATTTAATTAATCTTTTTTATTATACACAGAAAAGCAGAAGCACAAACATTAAAAACATAACCCCTAAAAGCCATAAAAAGTAATATACACACCATGTGCCATATTATACAAAGGACCACACTGACCAGCACCCCTACGCCCGTTTCACGTATATGCAATATCCAATATGACAGCGGCGCGATCCCCTCCTGATGGGTCAGCTGACATACAAGTAAGAAGTGCGCAAGCACCCATTAATTAAAATAACCTTCAGGTGATCTCTCTGCCCCCCTTACCTATATATGCTGATCAGACACAGTGCCCCAGTACCCCCTGAGGAAGCAAGACGCAAAACGCGTGTAGAGGTGCTGGGTAGTGTGGTCCTTTGCATAATATGGCACATGGTGTGTATATGACTTGACATAGATAATATACAGTGGGTACGGAAAGTATTCAGACCCCTTTAAATTTTTCACTCTTTGTTTCATTGCAGCCATTTGGTAAATTCTAAAAAGTTCATTTTGCAGAGTGTACTTTACTGAGAAAAAAATGAACTTTTTTAGAATTTACCAAATGGCTGCAATGAAACAAAGAGTGAAAAATTTAAAGGGGTCAAAATACTTTCCATACCCACTGTATAATGTATTAACCTAATGCTATATTTATAAAGGAGGTAATATCTGACATATAACCTGTATATGACTTGACATAGATAATATATAATGGTATTAACTTAATTCTATATCTATAAAGGAGCTAATACCTGATATATGTTGATAGTGTGGAGTACTGATTATGATAAAAACGGCAAATTGATTGTAAATATTATTACCGTCTTTGAGAGATATATATATATATATATATATATATATATATATATTTATATATATATATATATATATATATAATTTGAACTATACTATGTTGTATTAACTATATATTGGGTATAGACATTACTTGTTGTAAAGTGTAATTTTGAGATTAATATATATACAAGTTGGGACCATTCGGCCTATAACTTTTTATGGGTTTTAGGGGTTATGTTTTTATTTGAGTACTGATATACAATTAACTCTTATTAGAACTAAATGGGATCTTGTTGTAAAATGAGTTAGTTTGAGGGCTCCCATGTTATTTGAGTAAACTTATAATGAGTTCCTATATCCTATTTGTGACATCCACACACTATATGATCTGATGGATGTGGGGTTTTTGGGGGTGTCTGCTATTACAACCCCTACAGATCTGATATTTTTTTTATGTTTCTCTCTTTTTTTCTAGGTCACAGTAAATAATGGCGCATTCATGTAAGTATCTACGGGGTCTTGGACACTGCTGAAACTTTTTAAGTATAATAGTTCTGTAAGTAAAATGTGACAACCCACATACTGAGAGTACAAGATAGAAAATTAAGAGTAAAATATATACTAAATAAATGAGTTAATAAATACCGCCAATCTGTAACCGATCCCAGATGTGGAACGGGCAAAAATCGACAATCCTATATGTGCTGTGCTGATTGGCTGCTGTCAGAAATTCAAAGGGGACTTCAACAAACTATTAGTGCGAGGGTGTGCAGATTTATGCAACCACATTATTTTACATCTTTATTTTTCTTTTTTCACCAAAAAATATTTCTGTTTGTTTACAATGGAATTGTACAGTTTATAGGCGACATTAAAGTTGGAATAAAGTTATAAAATGATTCTTCTTAAAATGATTATTTTTTGCATGACAAAACCTGGTATTTTAAGAGGGGCGTGTAGACTTTTCGTATCCAATATATATATTTATATAGGGTTTTGTACTCACTCAGCCACGTTAGAGGTAGGCACAGGACACTGTCTCTTTAAAATGTCCAAGGCAGGTTTATTCAGGCTTCATAAACCGCACTTTCAAAGGAAACAAAACACATCCTTCTCCGGCACAAAGTAACAAAACAGAAAAATGAACAGTCCATATGGTACTGCGGGAAATCCGGTGCCACCAACACCGGTTGTTTACACAGGGCTTGCTTGAGTTCCTGGAAAGCCCTCTAGGTTTCTGGAGACCATTTAGCCATAGCCGATTTTGTCCCCTTAAGGAGGTCTGTCAAAGGGGCGGCTGTCATGGCAAAGTTAGGGATGAAGCGGCGGTAGTAGCCCACGATGCTTTTTTGTAAGAGGTTGTGGCCAACCCCGGACAATTTTATTTATTTGGGGCTTTATCAAGCCTATGCCTATGACATAGCCCAAGTATCTGGCTTCCTCCATGCCCATGGCACATTTCTTCGGGTTGATGAAAAACCCCACCTTCCGTAGAGCATCAAATATCTCCTGGACTTTGCTCAGATGGCTACCCCAATCCTGGCTGTAGATCACGATATCATCCAGGTAGGCTGCTGCATATTTCTTGTGGGGAGTTCGGATCTGGTCCATGGCTCTCTGGAAGGTAGCTGGTGCTCCTTGCAACCCAAATGGCATCCTGGTGTATTGGAAACACCCATCTGGCGTTGAAAAGGCCGTCTTCTCCTTGGCCTCTTGGGACATAGGGATCTGCCAATACCCTTTTCTGAGGTCAAGGGTGGTAATGTACCTGGCCGCCCTAGTCTCTCAATTAGTTCATCTACCCTGGGCATTGGGTATGGATCAAACTTAGAAGACTAATGCAGTTTCCTATAGTCATTGCAGAACCGCCATTCTCCATCTGGTTTCGGTTCTAAGACTATGGGACTGGACCAGCCACTCTTGGACTCCTTGATGACCCCCAGATTCAGCATGCGCTTCACCTCCTTTGAGATTACCTCTCGGCGGGCTTCAGGAATGCAATATGGCTTCATATTCACTTAACATGAGGCTTGGTAAGTACCTCATGCTCTATGACCTGAGTACAGCCCGGTGGATCCGAGAACAGGTCCCTGTTCCGCTGCAGCAACTCTCAGCATTGTTGCTTCTGGGCACGTGACAGCGACTCTGCCACCATGACTTCCTCCATGTCGGTTTCAGTCTTCGCCATCAGACATGGAGCTTCCACCGGCTTACTGTCTCGCCACGGCTTAATGAGGTTGCCGTGCTACACCTGGTAGGGCTTCCTTCTCCCAGGTTGGCGGACCCTATAGTTGATGTTGCCAAGCTTTTCAACTACTTCATAGGGGCCCTGCCAGTTTGCCAGGTACTTGCTCTCCACCGTAGGTATCAGCACTAGTACCCGATCCCCAAGGTTGAAGTGTCTCACCCTCGCTGATCTATTGTACACCCTCAACTGTGCCCCTTGTCCTTTGAAGAGATGTTCTTTCACAATGGGCATCACCTCTGCAATCCTCTCTTGCATCTGGGCCACATGTTTGATTACACTCCTGTAGGGTGTAGATTGTTGCGCCCCTGAGGGTTCAGAGGTACTGCACCTCACCCAGAGGTGTGGTATCTTCTTCTCTCAGGTAAGGAGGGAGTGCTGCCCGGAACCCCAACACCTGCATCCAACACTACACTACTCCAGGCAGGCTGGAAGGGCAAGATGCAATGTGTTTTTCCTGCTGAGCCCTGTCCCTGGCTGGAGTGGGGGGAGCCCAAAGGTAGGGGGAACCAGTAGTGGGTGTGGGTGGAGGAAGTAGCTTAGGGGAGCACCATAGAAGGAGGTATATAAAGGGAAGCCATCTTAGAGTGGCAGTTCAGTCAGTGAGAGGAGTGAGAGAGGACAGTCTGGGAGCAGAGTCTCTTTAGGAGCTCTGCTCCACAAGTAGGGCCCAGTCCTAGAGGCCCAGGAGGGGAGCAGAGGAGTAGGCTCCGATCTATAGAAGGGATCCCAGGGGGTACGGCAAGTGCAGGACGGCATATGTATGCCCCAAATCTGTCAGAAGACAGAGGGATCGTAGGCCGCAAGAAGGGGACCGGCCCCTGGACCAGTCGTGTAACTCCAAGTCTCGGCTGGAAAAAACGGAGGTTTCTGGCTTTCATAGTTCAGTTGCCGCAGCCTCATTCTAATCCCCGTGAGGGTCAAGCAGGTCTGGGAACTCCAGCAAGACAGGAGGGACTTCAGAGAACCCGAGTGGGATTGAGAGTGGGGAAGCGCAGGGCAGGAAGGAGAAGACCCAGCGTGAAGACGGTCTAGCTAGGAACACAAGAAAGTGTGGTTCTGTCAGGTGCTCCTAATCTGCCTGAGGAAGAGCTGAACCCCTGCCTGGTGAACGCAGCGCGACGTGGGAGGCTGGCACCCATACAGTGCACCAGTGGAATTGTCATAAGAACTGTGAGTAAAAACTCGGATGACTGCACCGTACTGCCTCCATCCATTCTTTCATATGTGCCCTCTTGCATCCCGGCACTACAACGCCCAGCGCGACTTTCACTACTTTCACTGCCCTGGAGCTAGCTCTACCTGTGGAGAGCCACACCATCCCTGCTGCCGTAACACCAGCTCCAGAGGACTGCTCCGCAGCGGCGGCTCCCTTTAGCCGCATTCCACAGGTGGCGTCACGAACTTTACAAATGCCCTATAAATAATAATCCCCCTTTTGGGTGACCGCCCTGGGCCACGGACCAGGTCAGCCACCGTGATATCCCCCAGCAACCAGAGGCCCGGCTGCCGAGTACCCCATGGCCCTCGGGGCGCGTCATCTTTGGCGTCACGAACAGGATACGTGACCCACCCGTTAACAGCAGGTATTGTGTGCCTAAGGAACTGTGTTATGGTACTGAATGTGGCGCCCGCCCCAGAAGAATGGGCTCCATTATGTGCGTTATCAAAGACAACGATATGGAACCTCCCATCGTGGGCCGGGTCCCAGAATGGCGCCAAAAGCACACCCTGCCCCTTGCAACAGTGACTGTCCGCGTAGATGTGTCCGTCAAGGCAGGGAGGACGTCGCAAGGAGTGACCGACAGCAGACTGCCATGGGACTGCCCCCGAAAGGGGAGGGGAGGAAAAGAGAAGGAATGGAGACAGGGTGTGGTCTTAACCAGTCTAGACAGACCGCACCCGACAGCCAGCATGGACGGAAGCCAGGATCAAGCCTCCTCCTCTGGCCTGCAGCAGTGGCAAGCGACACCCTTCACCCTGGAGGGAGAAGCCAGTAAATTATCCCCGGAGGATGCGGAGTTCCTCCAGAGTAAGATTCTAGAGCTGAGCCAACAAGTGGAAAGGGCCCAGCAAGCAGCGGTCACCAAGTGGAGGTGCGAGCTGCTAGAGAAATTGGCAGCATGGCGGAGAGCAGCACCGGATGCCTGCAGCGGCACACCAGCCCTGACGGAGCCCGCTGAATACCAGGAGACCGTGCGCAGCACAGGAGCAGGTAGGAAGAAATCCCCTGTCCCGGGCGCTCGAAGCACCGACCTGCTCCTGGGCCTCCTTCACCAGCACTCCCCGTATCCCGCCATGCCCTCCCTGGAGCAGCTGCTAAGCCAGGAACCTCCACCTCCGGGCGCGGATCCTGAGGACCTTCCACTTAGTGCCCTCCCGGAACCTCCACTCCCGGGTGCCGAAGCAAGAAACCTCCTGCTCGGTTCCCTCCTGGAGCCTCCACCTCCGGCACCCGAGTACGGCGTGCCGGCCTTCGACTGGTCCGCCCGGTTCGAGGACCAACAGCCGTGCCCGCTACTCCCGATACCAGCGCCCCCGGTTGCCTGCCCCAGCGGAGAAGAGTTTTGTTGGGAAAACCGGAGGGGGGACCTGATGGGGTTACTGCAGGAGACCCAAGTCGAAGCCCTGCAGAGGAAGGAGTTCTACAGGCGGGAGCTCCAGCAGCTGGAGAAGGAGCGGCGCGCTCGGCGGGCACGTTGTGAGCGACTGTGTTAGAACCTTGCTCTTAGGTTTTTTCCTTTGCTGGTCACATGACCTTGTTGGCCTATTTAATCCTGCTCCGCCCTTCTGGCTTTGCTGGACTTCATTGTATAACTACTTTCTAGCTAGCCTGTGCTCTGTATCTACTCTGTTAGTTTGCTTGGTCTACGGACCTCTGTGTTCTTTATATTTTGTTTGTTCGTCTGTCTGCTACTATTTCTGTTAGGAGGTGTCCCATTTTCCTCCCAGTCCTTAGTACTTGTAGGGATTCCTTCCCCACATCTATAGGTCTCCGTACAGACTAGCTTAGGACTTTAGCAGGTCTGATCGCAGGATCAGGTCCCCTGTTACATCGTAGGGATCAAGCTGAGTTCTATCGTAGGGACAGATCTCCTCTCTTTCCTTAGCTCTGGTAGCAGAACATAACAGACTGGAGGCCCGGAACAAGGCCGCAAAGGCTCAAGTCCGTCAGGCGGAGTCTGCCCACCCCAGCCCCTGTGAGGAAGGACTCGTGGTGAAGTTTGACCTGAAGGCTGGGTGGGGCTTCATACGAGATCCCGACTTCGCGAGGGACATTTTTGTAAACCGGCGGGATGTGAAGCCCGAGCTGGAGCAGGGCCATCCCGACCAGAATCTCTACCCCGGTGACCGTGTCACCTACACTCGGCACCATGGGGAACGCGGGTGGTACGCCCTACAAGTGTACCGCGTGATCGAGGACACACCCCCGCAGGACATACCTTATAACCCAGCTGGGTCCGGTAAGAACCAGAAGTACCCCAGGCGGGGACCCCACTACTAGCCTAGTAGGTGGGACTAAAAATGTATATAGTCACCCGTAAGGGTACAGGAATTTAAAGTTAAAATAATGTTTTCCTAATAGTGTGTGTTTTCATAATTACCCGTCAGGGTATACAGACTCCAGGCTGAGGACTGTGAACAGCCAGAAACGTATTGTGTATATAGTTTTGCACTTCTTAAAGTGCTTCCTATTGGTTTTATATTAGCAACACATGACCTCAGAACAAAAACCCGTTTGGCGTTGCGGAAGACGTGGTCCAGCACCAGGATCACCTATGCCCTGCAGCCACGCCCAGGGCCTACGTTGAGGGTTTGCAGACGGGTCCCTCATGCTGCTACTGTTGCAACCTGTTACAGAAATTTTATTGAAAAGTGCTCTTATAATGTTATGATACCCTGTAACGTTAAAGTGATGTGCCTCCCATAAAGGGAAGAAATGTTTTATTATCTTATATATGATGCATCTAAAAATTTGCATGTCTGTAATATATCCTGTTTTACTCTGTTACAGCCCGCAGACGTGCTGTGTTTTACCAGGGGGGAGTGTGGCGCCCCTGAGGGTTCAGTCGCCACAGAGGTACTGCACCTCACCAAGAGGTGTGGTATCTCCTTCTCTCAGGTAAGGAGTGAGTGCTGCTCGGAACCCCAACACCTGCATCCAACACTACACTACTCCAGGCCGGCTGGAAGGGCAAGATGCAATGTGTTTTTCCTGCTGAGCCCTGTCCCTGGCTGGAGTGGGGGGAGCCCAAAGGTAGGGGGAACCAGTAGTGGGTGTGGGTGGAGGAAGTAGTTTAGGGGAGCACCATAGAAGGAGGTATATAAAGGGAAGCCATCTTAGGGTGGCAGTTCAGTTAGTGAGAGGAGTGAGAGAGGACAGTCTGGGAGCAGAGTCTCTTTAGGAGCTCTGCTCCACAAGTAGGGCCCAGGAGGGGAGCAGATGAGTAGGCTCCGATCTAAAGAAGGGATCCCAGGGGGTACGGCGAGTGCAGGACAGCACTCGTACGCCCCGAATCTGTCAGAAGACAGAGGGATCGTAGGCCGCAAGAAGGGGACCGGCCCCTGGACCAGTCGTGTAACTCCAAGTCTCGGCTGGAAAAAACGGAGGCTTCTGGCTTTCATAGACCAGTTGCCAAAGCCTCATTCTAATCCCCGTGAGGGTTAAGCAGGTCCGGGAACTCCAGTTAGACAGGAGGGACTTCAGAGAACCCGAGTGGGATTGAGAATGGGCAAGCACAGGGCAGGAGGGAGAAGACCCAGCGTGAAGACGGTCTAGTTAGGAACACAAGAAAGTGTGGTTCCGTCAGGTGCTCCTAATCTGCCTGAGGAAGAGCTGAACCCCTGCCTGGTGAACGCAGCGCGACGTGGGAGGCTGGCACCCATACAGTGCACCAGTGGAACTGTCATAAGAACTGTGAGTAAAAACTTGGATGACTGCACCGTACTGCCTCCGTCCCTTCTTTCATCTGCGCCCTCTTGCCTCCCGGCACTACAACGCCCAGCTTGACTTTCACTACTTTCACTGCCCTGGAGCTAGCTCTACCTGTGGAGAGCCACACCATCCCCGCTGCCGTAACACCAGCTCCAGAGGACTGCTCCGCAGCGGCGGCTCCCTTTAGCCGCATTCCACAGGTGGCGTCACAAACTTTACAAATCCCCTATAAATAATAATCCCCCTTTTGGGTGACCGCCCTGGGCCACGGACCGGGTCAGCCACCGTGATATCCCCCAGCAACCAGAGGCCCGGCTGCCGAGTACCCCACGGCCCTTGGGCGCATCACAGATGACTCGCCCAGGGAGATATGGGGGACTCGGTACCCCGGCCTTTACCTTCTTGGGATGTCACGGCGGTCGGCTCCCGGGCCCATACCCTGGGGTCACTCTTAAAAAGGGGTTGTTGCTTGAAGGGATGAATAATAGTTTTGTCTCGTGACGCCACCTGTGGTTCCTGGTAATGGGGACTGGCGCTGCTGCAGACCTCTGGAGCAGATGTTAGGGCAGCTGGTTTGGTGCGGCTCCCCACAGCCAGAGCTCAGCTCCAGGGCAGTGTGGGTGCAGATGGTGATGCTGGGGGTTGTAGTGCAGGAGCGATGGCGCAGCAGCAATAACTGACAGAGACAGTGGGGTGCAGTTGTCCGAGTTTACTCACAGTTGTTAAGTTCCTCAGGTTGCACTGTACAGGTGACAGCCTCCCACGTCATGCTGCGTTCACCAGGCTGGGGTTCAGCACTCCCTCAAGTATCTCAAGAGCACTTAACGGGACCCCTTTCTGTATGTTCCTTTCTTAGCCGACTTCCCGCGTTGGGTCTCTCCCTCCTGCCCTGCGCCCCGCCACACAAAGTCCCGATCGGGTACCTTGAGATCCCTCTGGGCAACTTGGAGTTCCTGTACCTTACTGGGTGACCTTTTCGGCGGCTTAGGTGCGGATGTGGCAACTGCACCTTGAAAGTGCAGAAGCCTCCGGTTTTCTAGCTGAGACTTAAAGTAACTCGGCTAGTCCAGGGACCGGTTCCCTTCTTGCGGCCTGATCCCTCTACCGCCTGGCAGATTCGGGCGTACGGGTGCCGTCCTGCACTCACCGTACCCCCTGAGATCCCTTTAGTTCCTGGAGCCTTTCTCCTGCTTCCACTCCTCTCTCAGTCTTGGGCATGACAGGCCAAGCCTGCCTCCCGAGCAGAGCTCCTGAAGAGCCTCCGCTCCCTACGTCCTCACACTCTCTCTCCGTTCAACTCCCTAAAAGATGGCTTCCCTATATATACAGTATATATCTTTTTCAACTGCTCCCCTGGTCTACGTTCTCCACCCACACCCACTACATGGTTCCCCCTCACTTTGGTACCCCCCACTCCAGCCAGGGACGGGGCCAGCAGAAAGCAGTGCATATTGCCCTTTCAGCCGGTCTGGAGCAGTGTAGTGTTGGATGCAGGTGTTAGGGTCCCAGGCAGCACTCCATCCTTACCTGAGATAAGGAGACACCGCACGTCTGGGTGAGGTGCAGTACCTCTGTGGCAACTGAACCCTCAGGGGCACCATATAGACTCCGCCTCCCAGGTCTCCTTTGCTACGTCCAGGAGCCCGCGGGGGTGTCGGCCATATAACAGCTCAAACGGGGAAAACCTTGTACAGGCCTGTGGGACTTCTCTGATGGAGAATAGAAGGTACGGCAGTAGACAGTCCCAGTCCTGGTCATCTTTCTCCACGACCTTCTCCACAAGTCCCAAAACAAGGCAAAGTCCCGCCCTATTATAACAGGGTGCAGCAGGTCTTTGACTACGCCGACCTCATGGGACTCGGCGCCACAGTTTGTGTCTATGACCACTCGGGCCACACAGTAGTCCTTAGCGTTCCCATGGATACAACGGATGCCAACCTTTTTCCCTGCAACCAGTTGATGAGGAACTGTGGGCCTGCACTAGGGTTACCAGACTCCCTGAGTCTAACAGAACAGTCACTTGCACTCCACTCACCGATACGGAGCATTCCTGCGGTCCCCCGCCTGGTTGAGGGACAGCACTGCAGGCAGGATATGCAAAGTACGAGCAGCGCTATTCTGTTGCAGTCTATTGGCTTGTTGGTCATGGGACAATGGAAGGCTATGTGACCTGGGGTATGACATCTCCAACACACTACGTTATGGGGCGGGACCTTGGGGGGCAACTCAGACCCCTCCTGAACTCTAGGACACCCCCCAGGTCTGGCTCTAGCTCCCCTCTTTTGGGTGTCCGCCCCCTTTTGGGAACCCCAGTATGGAGAGGCTACGACCCCTTGTTTCCCCAAGGAACTCTCAACCGCCTGGTACCTTTCCACCAACGCCATCAGATCATCGGCATTATGGGGATCTCCCTGGGCAACCCAGGCTTGCATCGACCTCGGAAGAGAGTGTATGAACCAGTCTATAATGACCCTCTCCACTATCTGTTCTGGGGAGGAAGATTCAGGTTGCAACCACTTTTGGACCAGGTGTAGGAGGTCGAACATTTGGGACCAGGGAGGTTTGTCACTGCACTAGGCCCAGTGGTGCACCCATAGCGCCTTGACAGTCAGAGTCACTCCCAAGCGTGCCAAAATCTCAGTTTTCAATTTGGCATACTCTTTTGTGTCCTTGCAAGGGCAGGTTATAATAGGCCTTCTGCGGCTCTCCTGTTAAATATGGCGCCAGTACCTCCGCCGACTGCTCTGGAGGCAATTTCTCCCGCTCTGCCACCCTCTCAAAGACCGTCAGGAATGCCTCGACTTCATCCCCAGGGTCATCTTTTGTAATGCTCTTCTTACCTTTTTCTTCATGTGTGAGTCATCACCTGGAGTTGGGGGTGGGGCGGTTGTCCTGCCACTGATCTGCTCTGTTAGGAGCTCCATCTGTCTTTGCTGCTGTTGGATTAGCTACATCAGACATCTATTTGTCTCCTGCTGCTGCTCCCGTTGCTGCTGCTGTATGTTCTGCTGGCTCTGCAACTGCTCCCGATGCTGCTGTTGCATGTTCTGCTGGCTCTGCAGGTGCTGCGTTTGCTGTGCCTGCAACAAATGTTTAAGCAGGTCCTCCATTTTGTCCAGTGTCACTTGCTGGCTGGCAGCCTTTACCCAGGACATAAACGGTTTCCTGTAGCAGTCACACTGTAATTCGGGATTCGTGCCCGCATTCTCCACGAATTGTAGGGTTTTGTACACACTCAGCCAAGTTAGAGGTAGGCACAGGACACTGTCTCTTTAAAATGTCCAAGGCAGGCTTATTCAGGCTTCATAAACCGCTCTTTCAAAGGAAACAAAACACATCCTTCTCCGGCACAAAGTAACAAAACAGGAAAATGAACAGTCCATATGGTACTGCGGGTTTGCCCGCTCACAGTCAGTGTCTTTTTGCACAGACACGCTGGAGGTCTCCACGCCTCCAGCCACAGACACTGAATGAGACACTCGGTCTCCATTTTATACATACACCCTGGGGTGGGGATATGTGAGAAGCCAAACTCACCGTCTCTTATGACTGCTCGAAAAAAATGGCCCTGATATGCCCTAGTAACCCTCTCAGCACTCTGTGTGCTGGAGCATGCTTTCCCGATTTTACATCACTGAAGCTGCCAAACTCAGCGATACATATCTCCCCTCAAGGAAAGGTCCGGAGGCCATCTTACAATATATATATAAATATATATATAGAGAATGTATTACTGTAAATAATAATACTTTTCAGATCACAGGAATTTAAAATTCTATTTTTTTTTTACTATTTTATTTTTTTTATCCTCCGAAACTGTTTTTTTTTTAATATGATTAGAAAAGAATAACACGAAAAAATATTCTGCATAACATCTATATATTACTGTGCTCTCTCCTGTCCAGGTCTCTGGAGGATCATGTGTTGTTTCGGGAGCACCCGTGGTAAGTTTATAGTCACTGTAACCACCAATATACAGTATATATAAATATATATCAGGATTAAAGGGGATTTGCACCTTTTTGCTTTGTATTTTGTTTTCTGCATCTCTGAGTTGGGCGTTAATGAAATTCCTGTGTCTGACCTGCCTTGTGCAATTAATAATACAGGAGAGGCCTAAGGGCTCCTCAGTCATTGGGGCCCCATAGCTACTAATTATTTTGTGTTTTTTCTTCTTCTGGATTAAAACCGTGCAAAGTTATTTTATAATCCTACTAATATTTGTCTCTTTTTTTCCTTAGAGGAGACTGACGAACGTCAATTCGATGTGCCCCCTCTGTGTAATCCCACCCAGGAAGAACAGGATGCGCTTATTAATCACCAGACAGGTTGATATTCTGCAAATATCCTTCTCTTAAAGGGCTAGTGCGGGCTTGTTCATGTGGAACAGTTCCAGCATTTAGTCTGCATTTTTTACCGTATTTTACGCCACTTCTATTTCTTCCAATAGTTTCTTGAGCCGTCAATGTTGCCTGTTCCTGGCTATGGGAGCCCTCCTGTAACCCATGACTATGTGATTGTGGCCTGTGCCTTACTATCCCAGCTGGACCAATAGTCTGTGGTTGTGGTCTGTGCCTTACTATCCCAGCTGGACCAATAGTCTGTGATTGTGGCCCGTGCCTTACTATCCCAGCTGGACCAATAGCCTGTGATTGTGGTCTGTGCCTTACTATCCCAGCTGGGCCAATAGTCTGTGATTGTGGCCTGTGCCTTACTATCCCAGCTGGGCCAATAGTCTGTGATTGTGGCCTGTGCCTTACTATCCCAGCTGGGCCAATAGTCTGTGATTGTGACCTGTGCCTTACTATCCCAGCTGGGCCAGTAGTCTGTGATTGTGGCCCGTGCCTTACTTCCCAGCTGGGCCAATAGTCTGTGATTGTGGTCTGTGCCTTACTATCCCAGCTGGACCAATAGTCTGTGATTGTGGCCTGTGCCTTACTATCCCAGCCGGGCCAATAGTCTGTGATTGTGGTCTGTGCCTTACTATCCCAGCTGGGCCAATAGCCTGTGATTGTGGCCTGTTCCTGACTATCCCAGCTGGGCCAATTGTCTGTGATTGTGGCCTGTGCCTTACTATCCCAGCTGGGCCAATAGTCTGTGGTTGTGGTCTGTGCCTTACTATCCCAGCTGGGCCAATAGTCTGTGATTGTGGCCTGTGCCTTACTATCCCAGCTGGGCCAATAGTCTGTGATTGTGACCTGTGCCTTACTATCCCAGCTGGGCCAATAGTCTGTGATTGTGGCCTGTGCCTTACTATCCCAGCTGGACCAATAGTCTGTGATTGTGGCCCGTGCCTTACTTCCCAGCTGGGCCAATAGTCTGTGATTGTGGTCTGTGCCTTACTATCCCAGCTGGGCCAATAGTCTGTGATTGTGGCCTGTGCCTTACTATACCAGCTGGGCCAATAGTCTGTGATTGTGGCCTGTGCCTTACTATCCCAGCCGGGCCAATAGTCTGTGATTGTGGCCTGTTCCTGACTATCCCAGCTGGGCCAATAGTCTGTGTTTGTGATCTGTGCCTTACTATCCCAGCCGGGCCAATAGTCTGTGATTGTGGCCTGTGCCTTACTATCCCAGCTGGGCCAATAGTCTGTGATTGTGATCTGTGCCTTACTATCCCAGCCGGGCCAATAGTCTGTGATTGTGGCCTGTGCCTTACTATCCCAGCTGGGCCAATAGTCTGTGATTGTGATCTGTGCCTTACTATCCCAGCTGGGCCAATAGTCTGTGATTGTGGCCTGTGCCTTACTATCCCAGCTGGGCCAATAGTCTGTGATTGTGGCCTGTGCCTTACTATCCCAGCCGGGCCAATAGTCTGTGATTGTGGCCTGTGCCTTACTATCCCAGCCGGGCCTATAATCTGTGATCCTGGCCTGTTCCTGACTATGTCAGATTACTAGTGAGCCACAACCGTGGGGCCACATTCCTGGGATCTCAATTTAGAGGCCACATTAGTACATTATAACATAGCATATACATTGTGGGACCTACAGAACTTCAAGTGAAATGTATCTATTGGTTTTGATTCATTATTTTCATTTGCAGAAATATTAATGGATCGATTATCTGGAGCGCCTGGTTCTGGCCAAAAGAACTCCTCAGTAACAGTATGGGATAAAGGTAAAAAAAATTACCTGATCTCCTCTCCTCCTGCTTCACCAAAGGGCCCCGAATTTTTGACATCCAATGAAAGCCGGAAAAGTCCAATGAAACTGTAGTCACCATTGCTTCCCTGTCAGCGGGGGTGATGTCAGAGGGGGAGCAGAGGTTACAGCCCCCTGAGGCTGTGGTCCCGGAGGGGGCCAGAATATTGCTCTGGAACATAGGCGAACAGCAATGCTGGGGGGCCCCTAGTGCAAATGTTACATGACACCCACTTAGCCCATTACCAGACATTGGATATTTTTTTTTAATTGTGCTTTTTAACATTTTCTAGGTAACTCATTCATAAGAGAGGAATAAGTTGGAAAACTTCAAGAAGTTGCTATCAGATGCTAGGCTGAAGAGCTTACAATCTGCACAGATCTTATCTTACTAACTTCATTAAGAGGAGCTTTAGGACATCTTATTAGTGCAGATAAAGCATCAGGATGAAGAACGAGCTCCTCGGGGGACGGCAAAGTCTAAAGAAGGTTCAACGTATGGAAAAATGTTATTGAAACTCTCAGCCTGTAAAAGAGTTTTAAATGGCTCCAACCTCCTTAAGTATCAGGGGGTGGAATGGAACGTAAAACGAATATGTCACAGCTGTCTTTCTGTTTTTTTCTTATGGCAGCTTTGTTCTGCGGGTCAGGATGATTATTTTGTTACTAAATCTATATACCATCTTTTGTTTAACTACTCAAAAAAAAAAACGTTTGGCTTCAGAGTCATAACTTGAATTAATTTATATCAGGGCATTTTTGTTTGCGGTACTAACTGTGGTTTTTAATGATTTCATACAAAAAAAATCCCCCCCCCCAAAGATGATTTTGCCATTTAAAAGTATCAAATATTTTTTTTCCATTTTGGCGTTAAGCATAAGGGATGAATATTATGATAGTTTATTAGTTCCGATGATGACTCACGCAGCCATCCCGAACAAGTGCCAATTTTTTTTTTTAAATTTCAATATTTACGTTAAACTTAGAATTTTTTTTTTAGATTTATTTTTATATTTGTTCATGTTTTCTTTTTTAAGGACTTGCAATCATTTCATCACCTGTACAATATACTTATAGTGTACACAACATTGTGATACATTCATTTTTCCGATTTTCGTTGAGGCGGAGATACAACCGGCTTTACTTCTTAACTGTGTTATGGGGGATATCTCATATCATGTGACATACGACATTCTGCAGACATTCTGTGTACTGCCAGAAATGTGTTATTATATAGTGTTTTACTTATTTGTGTTAGATCCGTGCCCATATTATATTGCTATGAGAATACTGTGACAAATGGGCCAAAAAATGTGACAATTGCTTTTATACCTGTATATTATGAGATGAAAATAAAAGAAATTCCAAGGTTCTGCAAAAGGAATGATCTACACATCCGAAAATGAATTCAATTACAGAATAATTAAAGTAAATACTGACATCATCATTACCATCATCACTGCTGTAATTATTCCCATTACATTAGGCTATGTTTGCATGCTGCTTTTTTTGGTACTTTTTTTTCTGCAGCCAAAACCTGATCTCTTGGCAGTAAAAAAAAGCTGCTGGTTTTGCTGTTTTTCTGCTGCGTTTTTCAGGATCCCAAAATTCAGTTTTGATCACCCATACAAGCATGAACAATGAAAGGTGTTAGGCCACCAATGCAAGACGTATGTGAAACCATAAAATAGTTTTGGAAAAAAGGGGCAATTTGATCAAATTGTTTACTGTAAAAAAATGTTTTGTCTGAAAAAATAGTGACTATTCTGAACAAAAAGTTCATGAAGAAATACACAATTACAAATGTAAAAACAGTGGGGGTAGTTTAATTGGTCGGACATAGTTTACCAAAACCATTGACAGAGCTTTGAGTTGGTCGGGCATTGTTAAATTTCACACATTGGTCGGCCATTGAGTTGGTCAGGTATTGTTCACAGATTGGTCGGACATTCTTTACTTTCACACATTGGTCAGGCATCGAAATGTTCAGGCCTTGTTTACTTTCCACATTGGTAGGGCATTGAAGTGGTTGGGCTTTGTTTACTTTAACACATATCACTAATTAAATTAAACTGTTCTAATACTAACATCCAGGCTCATGTGAGGACACCAACACATTTTAGTTTACACTTAGGAAAATCACACAAAATAAATGGGTTTCACATCCTGCTGTAATTGCGTTTTTTCACTAAAAATGCTGAAAAAACTGATGCCAACGTTTTTTTCCTGCATTTTTGCTGCTTTTTTGCACTTACTCATTACTTTCTATGGGTGAAAAAAGCAGCAGTTTTCCAATTCAGTCAGGGAAAAAAAAAAACAAATGTGTGCATGAGATTTCTGAAATCTCATAGCTTTTGTTGGTACTGTAAAAACCAGCAAAAAAAGCAATGTGTGAACATAGCCTACTGGCATTAGTTTTCTACTGTAACTGTAATGGTTTCTTGGCTGTGCGGTAAGGATTATTGGGCTTGTACTTCATGTATGTAGATATTTTTTGTACGTTTTTGCTTCTGAAGCTTAATAAGATTTCTGTGACTAGTATCTTCTGTCTTAAGATCTTATTATGAGGAGAAGACTCGGCTCTTTAATGTGAGTTCATTCCACCCCGATGATCCATTATGATGAAATAACTGCTCCTCGCAGGAATGAAGTCTTGTTTCTACATCTTTTTTACTGACTGACATGGGACCTGTGAAGATTTCTGGTTATATTTCTTTTCTTTCCTTATTTTTGCTGTTAAGGAATGAAGTAAGACAGGAACTACAGATAACAACTCAGACATTTCAGTTGAATTCTTCCAATAAATTGGTCATCAGACGCTTTTTTCTATGCAGGAATGAAAGCAGGTTAAGCACAGGAGGTGGCATATACAAAACTAGAGTCTTGAGTAGCAATCCAAAACCACAGGTGTGTATCAGTGAGTATTAAACAGGACTAGGTGTAGTGCCGGCGTCCCTGCATGCCACTGCTGCTCCCTCCTCACAGGGATGCCGACTTACTCACCGCCCAGGCCACCCTGTCGTGTCCCCTTCTCTAGCATCTGCATCCCAGTCTCAGCACGCGCCACACAGCTCCCCTGGCAGCAAGCTTTGGGCACGTGCACACACTTCAGGTCTATTAAAGAAATTGCGGTCACTATTTTAATGTGTCCCAGCCAATAGCTGGGAGGCACTTAGTACTTAAGGTACCTCCACCTGTAGGGAGGTGTCTGAGCAACAATTGAGTTTTGGCAGTCTACTAGCTGCAAGCCCGTTGTCAGCAGTACTTGAACCTGAAACCGCTCCTGCAGTACCTGTGCTTGAAATCACCTGAGCGGTACTTGAACCTGAAACCACTCTGGCGGTACCTGTACCTGAAACAGCACCTGCAGTACCTTTGCCTGAAACCGCTCCGGCGGTACCTTTACCCGAAACCTCACATGCGGTACCTGTGCTTGAAAACACTCTGGAATTACCTGTACCCGAAATCGCACATGCAGTACCTGTGCCTGAAACAACACCAGCGGCACCAGAACCTGAAACCACTCTGGTGGTACCTTAACTAGTACCTGTGCTTACTACCCTGTCCCGTCTGAATTAGCACAAAATCTGTTCCACCACTATCTGGTCTTACCTTGGACTCCGAGTCGGTGTCTAATGTCCTGACCCTTGGGGTCAGCTGCCGAATACGGGGATCTGGCTTGGGGTAGCATCTGGCATCCACCTGTGGCCCAAGTCTGACCACACTATCTGGGGCTGTAGTGAAAACCCAGGTGGTCACCAGTTACTCCCCTCCAGCCTCTCCCTGGTCCATGGTGCGGTGGGTCCACGATCCACGTGCGTTACATTATGGAGATTAGGTCATTGATCCATGCTAGGAAACCTGCAAAACCCAATGTGGACCACAACAGATGGCAGCAGACCCAGGGAGAGGAAGCAGAGCCCAAGATACCCATGGCAGGTGTGTAGAAGTACCCCCCTCCCTGGGCCCCTCGCAGATAAGTGTGGCGCCCCGAGGGTTCGGTCGCTATAGAGGTGTGATATCTCACTTCCAGGTAAGGATGGAGTGTGGCTCAGGACCCTAACACCCACATGCACTACATCACATTTCCGGGGGGCAGGGCGACAATGCTCCCAAGAGTGAGCACAACTGCCCCTGTCCCTGGCTGGAGTGGGGGGAGGGAACACCTAGAAAGGGGGAACCCGGTAGTGTGTGGGTGGGGAGAGTAGATCCTGGGTGCACTGATGAGAGAGGTATAAAAGGTGGGAGCCATCTTAGGGACAGTGTTCAGTCAGAGGGAAGAAGTGACAGAGCAGGGCCTCTGTGGAGCTCTGCTCCGGAGGCGGGCCTAGCCTGTGAGGCCCTGCCAGGACTGAGAGGAGAGAGCAGAGAGAGAAGGAGACTGGGAGCAGGGGCTCTGCACGGGCTCTGCTCCCCAGGCAGGCCAAGTCTCAAGGCCTGGGCCTGGAGGAGAAGGAAGGAGAGGAGAGGAACGGAGGAGGCTCCAGGAATGGAGTGAAGGGACCCCAGGGGTGCGGACCGGCCAGTCGCCACCATACGCCCGCCGCTACCAGAGTAGGGGGGTCAGGCCAAGAAAGGGAACCGGATCCCTCATCTAGTGGAGGAGAGCAACTACCCTCAGCTAGTAACCGGAGGCCGTGGCATTGTATGTGCACGGCCCCTCACTGCACCCATTAGGAAGGCACCATATAGGACCCAGGGAAACGGAACATACGTTTGCCCGCCAAGGCCCGAGGCAGCTGGACAGAAACGTGGTCAATTGTGGGGTACGACAGGCCAGAGAAAGGACACACGAGGGGGATCCTGAAAAGCATCCCAAAGGTACCTGGGAGTTGGCCGAGCCCCTCACCTGGTGAGCACAGCACGACGTGGGCAGCCATTACCTGCAGAAGTGGCTTGGAGTGTAAAACTGTGAGTAAAGACCCTGGACTGCATCACTGGAGTCTGAGTCATTACTTTTGCTCCCGCGCACCATCACCCCCACCGTCTGCACTCACTGCCCTGAGGCTATACTGCTCCCGTGGGGAGTTATACTACCTTCTGCTGCGCACATGACATCAGCCTCAGCGGTTCTCAGTGACCGCAATCCACGGGTGGCGTAGTCGGACATTTAATCATAAAAACCACATAAACAAATCCGCCACTGGTTTGACCACCCTGAGCCACGGGACCAGGTCGCCGCCACGGAGACTACAACCCCAAGCATTACACAGAGACCCGGCTCCAGGTATTCCACCACACACGGCCCAGGGGGCGCGTCATAAGTATTTGACAGCAGAAAGTCGATGCTGGGTATGACATCTCTTGAGCAGAATTGGGGCATCTAAGTCCTTCTTAGGCACTGAGCATCTCTCCTCAGGACCACAAGTCATTTCTCAGTCCAGAACTTGGTTGATCTCATACTCCATGATTGTACTGTATGAGAAGTAGAAGCAGGAACTGTTTTGACTGCAGAAGAGGACTACCTGCAGATGGAGAGTTGGAAATGAAAAGGCAGAACTAAGGACACACTCAGTCTCAGACACATCTTCCCTGCGGTTCTCTTTGGCCCTATGCCCGGAGAAGACATCTGCAGAGTACTGATAGGGAGCAGGGAAATAGGAGGCAGTGGATGCAGAACAGGGAGGTAGCTGGGATAGAGCTTTGAGGCAATTGCGAAAACAAGATGGACCCCATTGGGTAATCTGGTCAGTCGATCAGTCAATGACCGGAGCATGAAGATGTAGCCATGGAGGTCCTAAAAGCACTGCTGCATCAGAAAGTGGCAACATTTAAAAATAAATGTCCTCAACGTGTAGTGCACCAATCTGAAGAGTTACCTTCTCTATCCGGAATTGGATTTGACCTCCTGGAATTGCAGAAGCCATTTGCGGAGATTAATTTTAGATGCATCCGTAGGGAAACAAAAGGATTTTTCAGCCTTTTGGCCAAAGAGTCCATAGAATTCTCTGATGCTCCAGAATCAATAAGTGCTTGACTTGTGAACACAGAGGAACCAAAGGAAACAGACATGGGCTCGAGTAATGTATCTTTTCAGTGGAGGACAGTGGTACTCCCAGGGCGATACCTCCTCTCTCGCCATGGAACAGGAATTTCCCTGTTTGGTCTTCAGTTTAGAACATTCTGTGTGAGATGGAACCAGTTCACCACAATATAAACAAAGTCCTTATGAAAGTCGATGGGATCTTTCGACCGGTGACAATCTCTTCCGACTGATCTGCATAAGTTCCGTGCAGCCGGTCTGGGAGGAGATTTTAAAAATGCTCTTGGAGGAGAGACATGAGAGTCCAGAGGATTTTTCCCAAGATCGTTCTTTATAATGACGCGCCCCCTGGGCCTGTGCTGTGCAGGGGGATACCCGGAGCCGGATCGCTGGGGGTTGTAGTCTCAATGTGGCAGTGACCCGGTCCGTGCCCAGGGCGGTCAAACCAGTGGCAGTCTATTGGTATTGTAATTGTCCGACTACGCCACCCGTGGATTGCGGTCCGTGGGGACCGCCGCTGCGCTGCAGACCGCTGAGGCTGATGTTGTTTGCGCAGCCGAGTATGGGATAACTCCCCACGGGAGAAGTATTGCCTCAGGGCAGCTAATGTGGATGATGGGAGTGATGGTGTGAGCGTCCCAGTAGTAATGGTGCTGGTGCGCCAAGGAATCACAGAGACGTGGTGGTGCAGTTCAGGGTCTTTACTGATGGTATAAAGCAGACCCTCCCGGGAGTACTGGTTAGCAGTAGGGGCCTGGTCAGTCTGTTAACAAGCAGGATCTCCCCTGGCCAGGTGGAGTTGTAGGCCTCCCCGACTATCTGCACTCTTTCCTGGCTACCTTGCTCTATGCGGGTAGAAGTAGCCCACGTCCCTGAGTATACCGTGTGGTGCTCACCTGTATGGCCGGTGACTTGGGGCCTTCCGTTAGCCTTCGTTTCACGATGGTGGTGCTGGTCCCTTGCTTGTGACCGTGCCTCCGGGCTTCTAAGGCCAGAGGACATGGAATCCCCTGCCGGTTGGATTCTGCTGCTGGACCTGGATGTCCCCACAGCCTCGGACTCCGTGTCCGGGTTAGTGTCTTCAGCCAAGGCGAGCCTTCTAGCTTCCAGCCTCTGGCACTCGCTCCTGCTCCTACAGAGCTCCTGTTGTCACTTTCCCTGTGTCTGGAACTCAACTCTTTCTGACTTAATCCCGCCCCAGACCCAGTTTATAAGGGCAGATTCCTCCCCTCCCAGGTCTGGGTGGGCCGTGTTGCATGCTTAGGGCTCCTGACCAGAGATACCTCCCACTTGCTCTCAGACATAATATCTCTATTACTGTGGTAACCAGACCCCTGGGGTGCCACATTAACATAAGCCCACACAAGTAGGGAGGGAAATTAAATCATCAAGTGAAGAAGACAAATCTGTATCCAAAGAGAGGCCGGAGAATAGTGGGGGGACAGATGGATTAATGGGGTAGCCGAGTTTAGGATAGATTGGAGGGGGGCGAGAGTGTTAGAGGGGAGGCCACCGAGCAGGAGGTTGTAGTAGTCGAGGCGGGAGATGATGAGGGCATGCACTAGTGTTTTTGCAGATTCGTGGTTAAGGATTGTGCGGATCCGGGAGATATTTTTGAGTTGGAGTCGGCAGCAAGTGGAAAGGGCTTGGATATGTGGTTTGAAGGAGAGATCAGAGTCCAGGGTTACCCTGAGGCAGCGAGCTTGCGGGACTGGGAAGAGTGGGCAGCCATTGAAGCTCATCTTTAACATGGCTGGGCAGGCCGGCGTAGAAGACGGCCAAGAAGGAGTTGTTGTCCCAGGCCAATTCAGCAGACAGGGGAACTGGGAGACATAATATCCCACAGAGCTACTCCCTTGTTTTAGCCGCGGTATGGTGTCGGCTGTGAGTGAACGCAACCTGGTTCATCAAACACTCAATGAAATGCAGTCAGAAAGGAGGGTAGAGAATGCATCCTGTGGTCGTCCCATTCGCACAATGGCTCAACCCATGCCAAATCATCACCAGACAAGAAAGAAAAAATGTATGCCACTTTACACCTGTCAGAAAAATAACGGGCTTGAGGTCCTGCACAGACTGACAAGTTCATGTTGGCTGACAGCAAGTTGCTCCATGAATCCAGGCCAATCGTCTGTATCACATGGTAATGGTGTTGTTGTTGCTGCACCTGTGGGATCCATGGTCTTTGGATTCTGTAAGGCTCACCATATGAAGTAGACCCACTAAGCCCCAGGTTCGGGTGGGTACACGAACCCCAGGTGTCGGTGCAGCTGGCAGGATGGCAAGTCGGAGCAAGGACGTGGCAACACAAAGGAGTCTTGGGAGCAGCAGGAAGGATGAAGTGAAGTATGCAGGAATGGAAGCAGGTTAAGCACAATGTACACAGGAGGTGGAGTGCACAAAGCTGGAGTCTTGAGGAGCAATCCGAAGACATGGGTGTGTGTGTCAGTGAGCCTTAAAGAGAACTAAGGAGATGAGGTCATTGATCGACGCCGGGCAACATACAAAACCTGACGTGGAGCACAACAGATGGCAGCAGGCCCAGGGGAAGGAAGGAGAACCCAGGATACCCGGGGTAGATATGTAACATCGAACAGTTTTCCTTTTCCTTTTGTGCCCCTCTGGTTCAAAGTTATGGCCCTCCAGTAATTTTTTCCATAGAAATACCCTTGAAATTGCTTTTTCTCCTCAAACACCGGCCAATTAAAACACAGCCATGGCCACAGAGAAGTTCTGTGATACGTCCAGTTAGTTAGAGGGAAAATCAGCATTTTTATTACCAGGGAGTTTAACTTTGGAACGGAGGGGCACAGAAAAAAAAGAAAAACTGTTCCAGAATCAGTGGAGCAACGGCAATTACAGGAAGTACTTAGCTTAAATTAAAAAAATCCAGTCAAAGATCACTTTATAAGTATGCCGAGTCTGCTGGACTTGGGGAAATCACTATTGGACCAATCTTTTAAATATCACATGCCTTTTTATTTGTTCAAGAACTCTTTTAGTACTTGTTTAGCCAATATTGGATGTGGGTTGCAGTTGTTGCCACTACGAGACCCCAATATATGGAGACTATTCCATTTAACTGGCCACAAATTGGAGGCTCATACTTATGGGAAGGGAGCTCAACATCTGAAATGTGTCCACTATCTGGTATATCAGTCCTGTTATAGAATGTTCTACTCGTAATAAAATATTACTTACCTCTCCGCAGAAATACCACTTTATTTACACAATTCCCTTGTTAGTTCCACGAAGACCACTCCTTAAAATGATTTGATTGGCTTAAAGGGCATCACCACCTAGAATATTTTTATACAGTGGTTTATTCAACATTAAGGAATCACCCTTATAAAACATTGTTCATAGTTCCCAAACCTTCCAAATGTACTTATACATCCCATCAGAAAAAGAAGAAAGTAACCAGAGGAGGCATCCATACTGCGGACTGAAAGCTTTAATATTATGAGCAACCCTAACCTCTCATGGTAAGAAAGTGTATAACACCATGAGCAGCTTAGGCGAACCTTATCACAGATGTATTCGTATGTTTTATTTTTTTATGTGCTCCTTTTTTATGGTTTTCCTGCACTTCTCCATTTTAACAGTTTATGCTATTTCTGTTTTATTTCTTTAAATTTGCTTTTTAAAGGTGCAGCAAAAGTCACCAAAAAGATGTAAAGAAGCAGATCTCCCCTAAAGGCTTTTTAAAGTGTAAGTTAAGTTTAGGGAACTTTTAACATATTTTTCAGGCTCTTAAATGTCCGGGAGATAGTGGGGTCCGAGTCATGAGACCTCCAAAGACATCAGGAGGCAGAAGCGCTTAGCTCACCACATACAGAGTATGTGCTCAATGGAAAGTCTATGGACCTGTGCGCAGGAAGGAACTGGAGCATTTGCCTCCTGAGTAGAGAGGGGCGGGCCTGTGGATGTTTGGGACAAGTTTAGAAAAAAGTTTGGTTCGGGTACCAGAACGTTACTCGAACTTGATTCCGAACCCCATTCAAGTCAATGGGGGTCCCGAACAACCGGCAGTTCCCACGCAGTCCTCTGTGACAGCTTGGGAAACAGCAGCTCTGACCAGCTGTAACCTTATTGAAGTCACCGCTGGTGCCAGCCGCTGGGTATCGTGGACTGCTGTGGGTTCTCACGCTGTCATACAGAGGACAGAATGGGAACCAGCGACTGTGACTGGCGGTGACGTTAGTGCCAGTCAGGCACCGGCTGATGACTACTACTGTCATCAGCATCTCCTGCTCTCACTGATCGCAGTGAGTGCAGGCAATACTGATCAGAGTATCCATCAGCTGGCGCCTGTGCCTAGTGGTAGCTTTACTGCTATCCACAGGAGCTGGAGACTAAGAAGATGAACGTGGATTACTTTGAGGGATTATTTGATTAATAAATTGGTGAACAAGGGCTAGTGTGGGGGAGTCTTTATTCAAATAAAGTGTGTTTATTTTTACTACAGGAAAATAGTAGTAGGGGTGCCTGACTAATACCTCTCCATTACTAACCCCAAAAACAATTACCCCGATTGTCACCGCACCAGGTCAATCGGGAAGAGCTGAGGCTAAGCGCCAGAATTGGCACCTCAAATATAATGCTCCACTTCTGGGTCGGCTGCAGGCTGATATTTTTAGGTTGGGATTGGCCCAATCAGTATCAAGAGAAAATAGTCGGCACTCCGTATAGCTAGGGTGGTGCACGTGGAAAACAATGTCTGCAGGAAAAGCAAATCCCGGCACTCACGTGTTGATGATTAGTTTGTTTATTCCACAACTCACACAAGACGTTTCAGCCTGTCCATGGCTTTTTTCAATTGTGGTTAAATGCATTCAGTCAAGATATATATAGACAAATCCACGGAAATGACCCAATTCTCATTAACATAAAAAAGAAGACCGACAAAAAATATATACAACAAAACTATACAGAAATCTATATATATAATTGTCTTATCCCGTCTGTCTGTCTATCTGTCTTTCTGTCTGTCTTTCTGTCTGTCCAGGAAATCCCGCGTCGCTCATTGGTCCGGCAGCGGCCAATCAGCGCCGTGGGATTTCTGAAAAAAGATGGCGGCCGTTAGCGGCTCATCTGCCGGACGGAGGTCAGCGGCGATGCAGCGGGGAGATGAGTGGCGCTAGCAGCACAACTACCCCGACCGGCGCCGCTGACCTCCATGCGGCTAACGTCGGAAGATCAACGGCTTGGAACGTTGATCTCCCGACAGCAAGTGTGAACGGAGGACCGGGGAGCGGCGCCGCCGGTCGGGATGCTTCTGCTGCGAGTAGTCGCTCATCTCCCGGCTTCTCGCAGCAGAAGGAGCCGCACAGGCAGCGCCGCTCCCCGGTCCTCGCTAATACGGAGCCGCACAAGCAGCGCCGCTCCCGGGCCCACACTAATATGACGCTGATTGGTCGCGGTGGCCGGCCGCGACCAATCAGCGAGATGGGCGGCAAATTTAAACACCGCTCAGCTGATTGGTCGCGGTGACCGGCCGCGACCAATCAGCGAGATGGGCGGCAAATTTAAACGCCGCTCTGCTGATTAATCGCGGTCGGCCACCGCGACCAATCAGCGAGATGGACGGCAAATTTAAACGCCGCTCTGCTGATTGGTCGCGGTGGCCGGCCGTGACCAATCAGCGAGATGGGCGGCAAATTTAAACGCCGCAGTGCTGATTGGTCGCTGTGGCCAGCCGTTACCAATCAGCGAGATGGGCGGCAAATTTAAACGCCGCTCTGCTGATAGGTCGCGATGGCCGACCGCGACCAATCAGCGAGATGGGCGGCAAATTTAAACGCCGCAGTGCTGATTGGTCACTGCCGGCCACCGCGACCAATCAGCGAGATGGGCGGCAAATTTAAATGCTGCTCTGCTGATTGGTCGCGATGGCCGGCCGCGACCAATCAGTGAGATGGGCGGCAAATTTAAACGCCGCTCTGCTGATTAATCGCGGCCGGCCACCGCGACCAATCAGCGAGATGGGCGGCAAATTTAAACGCCGCTCTGCTGATTGGTCGCGGTGGCCGGCCGCGACCAATCAGCGATATAGGCTGCAAATTTAAACGCCGCTCTGCTCATTGGTCGCGGTGGCTGGCCGCGACCAATCAGCGAGATGTCTGGCAAATTTAAACGCCGCTCTGCTCATTGGTCGCGGTGGCCGGCCGCGACCAATCAGCGAGATTGGCGCTAAATTTAAACACCGCTCTGCTGATTGGTCACGTCTGGCGTCCGCGACCAATCAGCGAGATTGACGCCAAATTTAAACAACGCTCTGCTGATTGGTCGCGGTCACCGGCAGCGACCAATGAGCAGTATTGGCGCCAAATTTAAACCCCGCTCTGCTGATTGGTCGCGACTGCCGGCCGCGACCAATCAGCGATATCGGCGGAAAATTTAAACGCCGCTCTGCTGATTGGTTGCGGTCGCCTGCCGCGACCAATCAGCGATATAGGCTGCAAATTTAAACGCCGCTCTGCTCATTGGTCGCGGTGGCCGACCGCGACCAATTAGCGAGATGAGCGGCAAATTTAAACGCCGCTCTGCTCATTGGTCGCGGTGGCCGGCCGCGACCAATCAGTGAGATTGGCCGGGAAATTTAAACGCCGCTCTGCTGATTAATCGCGGTCGGCCACCGCGACCAATCAGCGAGATGGCCGGCAAATTTAAACGCCGCTCTGCTCATTGGTCGCGGTGGCCGGCCGCGACCAATCAGCGAGATTGGCCGGGAATTTTAAACGCCGCTCTGCTGATTAATCGCGGTCGGCCACCGCGACCAATCAGCGAGATGGCCGGGAAATTTAAACGCCGCTCTGCTGATTAATCGCGGTCGGCCACTGCGACCAATCAGCGAGATGGCCGGGAAATTTAAACGCCGCTCTGCTGATTAATCGCGGTCGGCCACCGCGACCAATCAGCGAGATGGACGGCAAATTTAAACGCCGCTCTGCTGATTGGTCGCGGTGGCCGGCCGTTACCAATCAGCGAGATGGGCGGCAAATTTAAACGCCGCTCTGCTGATAGGTCGCGATGGCCGACCGCGACCAATCAGCGAGATGGGCGGCAAATTTAAACGCCGCAGTGCTGATTGGTCACTGCCGGCCACCGCGACCAATCAGCGAGATGGGCGGAAAATTTAAATGCTGCTCTGCTGATTGGTCGCGATGGCCGGCCGCGACCAATCAGTGAGATGGGCGGCAAATTTAAACGCCGCTCTGCTGATTAATCGCGGCCGGCCACCGCGACCAATCAGCGAGATGGGCGGCAAATTTAAACGCCGCTCTGCTGATTGGTCACGGTGGCCGGCCGCGACCAATCAGCGATATAGGCTGCAAATTTAAACGCCGCTCTGCTCATTGGTCGCGGTGGCCGACCGCGACCAATCAGCGAGATGGGCGGCAAATTTAAATGCCGCTCTGCTCATTGGTCGCGGTGGCTGGCCGCGACCAATCAGCGAGATGTCTGGCAAATTTAAACGCCGCTCTGCTCATTGGTCGCGGTGGCCGGCCACGACCAATCAGCGAGATTGGCGCTAAATTTAAACACCGCTCTGCTGATTGGTCACGTCTGGCGTCCGCGACCAATCAGCGAGATTGGCGCCAAATTTAAACAACGCTCTGCTGATTGGTCGCGGTCACCGGCAGCGACCAATGAGCAGTATTGGCGCCAAATTTAAACCCCGCTCTGCTGATTGGTCGCGACTGCCGGCCGCGACCAATCAGCGATATCGGCGGAAAATTTAAACGCCGCTCTGCTGATTGGTTGCGGTCGCCGGCCGCGACCAATCAGCGATATAGGCTGCAAATTTAAACGCCGCTCTGCTCATTGGTCGCGGTGCCGACCGCGACCAATTAGCGAGATGAGCGGCAAATTTAAACGCCGCTCTGCTCATTGGTCGCGGCGGCCGGCCGCGACCAATCAGCGAGATGGCCGGCAAATTTAAACGCCGCTCTGCTCATTGGTCGCGGTGGCCGGCCGCGACCAATCAGCGAGATTGGCGCCAAATTTAAATAACGCTCTGCTGATTGGTCGCGACCGCTGGCCGCAAACAATCAGCATTATTGCCGCCAAATTTAAACCCCGCTCTGCTGATTGGTCGCGTTCGCTGGCCGCGACCAATCAGCATTATTGGCGCCAAATTTAAACCCCGCTCAGCTGATTAGTCGCGACCGCCGGCCGTGACCAATCTGCGATATAGGCGCCAAATTTTAACACCACTTTGCTAATTGGTCGCGGTGGCCGGCCTCGACCAATCAGCGATTTTGGCGCCAAATTTAAATACCGCTCTGCTGATTGCGCCCGGTCGGCCGCATACCGATTCTAGAATGCCCGATGCGTTAGAATCGGGCCACCATCTAGTTGAAAAATAATAATAAACATAAATTACAAAACATCATCCACAAGTAAATTTATATACCTAAATAATTGGCCCAATAACCTAATAATATAAGCCCAAAGCTGTCTGCATTCCCTTAGATGGTTATTAAAAATAGGTGGGACCCCACATCGTTTTTATTTTTTTATTTATTACTAATAAATAAATAAATAAATGAAAAATAGTAAGAAATAAATAAATGAAAAAAACGACATAGTGTCCCCCCTATTTTTAATAACCAGCCAATGGAAAGCTGATAACTGTGAGCTGGTCTTATTAGGCTGGGAAGGGGCCAATATCCATGGCTATTCCCAGCCTATTAAGCCCCCAGCTGACTGCTTTGCTTTTGCTGGATATTAAAAATGGGGCTTTCCCCCCAAAAAATGATTTGGGGTCCCCCCTATGTTTAATAACTAGCTAAGGCAAAGAAGACAAATAAAGATTTTTTTTCAATGTGTTTTCTACTCTTTTTACTTATTGGGTTAGTAATCGTCTGATAGACGCCTCTACATTACTAACTCGTGGACTTGATGTCAGCGGACATTACACAGCTGACATCAACCCCACAATCCCATTACCCTGATTGCTACCACACCAGGGCAATCGGGAAGAGCTGAGGGAGGGTAAGTACCAGACTTGATGTATCTAATGGATGCGTCATTTCTGGGGCAGCTGAGGGTTAGTCTTATTAGGCTGGGAAGGGGCCAGTATCAATGGCGCTTCCCAGCCTATTCATATCAGCCCACACCTGTCTGCTTTGGTTATTAAAAATAGTGTAAACCCCACGTCATTTTTTTTAGGGTCTCCCAATTTTTAATAACCAGCAAAGGCAAAGCAGACAGCTGGGGACAGTGACAGCAGCGGTGATGGCACTAAGGCTGTGGGAAGTGCCCAGAGCCTGAACGCTTGTTGATTGGCTGCGCTGCAGACTTTCAACCAGCTTTATTCGGGTGCCGAATCCAAACAGTAATACAGCCTTCTGTTTAGAAGTCAGTGTTCAGACTTTACCGTTCAGGTTTGCTCATCCCTACTCCTGAGCTGCGCTCTCTTCTACAGTTTTTTTGAGTGATCAGATCCCCATGACTTGTAGGACACTTATGGTCTTACAAAATGAAAAAAAAAAGGAAAAGCTCAAAGTTAGTTAAACTTTAAGTAGGCTTAGTCGCACTTCTGGCTGCTACATGATGTTACAGCATCTTGATACAATGTATCAGGTGCTGTGGTGGGGGATTGGATACACGGATACATTGTAACAAACACCGCTTTGAAGAGGTTTTTGCTTGCTTTTTATGATGTATAATTAAAGTATCAATTTTATGTGACGGATATCCTAAATAAACTTTATTAAACTTTTTGTTTTCCTGTTCACTTGCGGATCCTCTAATCTACACTCGGTACAGGGGGGTACATGCACAAGCCGCAGCCATGATTTTCCAGTGTTACATGTCAAGGGTTTGTATCGTCTGCAGCATCTAAGGCGTTAAATGGACAGAATCTGAGTATCTTCTATTCTGCCGTATATTATTACAGCATGGTGCAGGAAGGAGTTAAAAAAGTGGCAGAATCCATGCGCTTTAATTGCAGAACAAAGATAGAGAGTCCTCATGTACACACTCTCTACTGACACTTGGCGGGAAAGTTTTGGCAGTAAGCGCCATCTTACACGCGGCAGGTAACTTCCTGGTCATTGCTGCCTGGGGGGATCCACAGCTAAGGAGATAATAGTTCGATATGTTTTTGGAAGAATTATTTTAAGAAGCCGTCACTTCGGAGCAGCGGTGCAGCAGAGGTGAGTCGGTCCTGATATTCATAGACTGTAGCTGACATTACGAAAGAGTCTACAAGTGAGTAATCACTATATATACAAGGCGGAAGACGCAAGGGACGACTCCAGGATGAGCAGCAGCTCTGCGGCCTGACTTCTTACTTCCTCTCCTTATTGTTACCGTCCTCTTCGCTCCCAGCCAGACGGCAGGACATTCTCTGCAGAGGCGTCAAAAATAACGAGGATCGTCAATCTGCAGGAATAAAACAGATATGTTTGGCCAGGGGTCAGTATCAGTTTATGAGGGCTAGTCTGGGTGTATATATCTCAGGGGTCTGTATCTGTTTATGGGGGCTAGTCTGGGTGTATATATCTCAGGGGTCTGTATCTGTTTATGGGGGTTAGTCTAGGTGTATATATCTCAGGGGTCTGTATCTATTTATGGGGGCTAGTCTGGGTGTATACATCTCAGGGGTCTGTATCTGTTTATGGGGGCTAGTCTGGGTGTATATATCTCAGGGGTCTGTATCTGTTTATGGGGGCTAGTCTGGGTGCATATATCGCGGGGTTCTGTGTCTGTTTATGGGGGCTAGTCTGGATGTATATATCGCAGGGGTCTGTATCTGTTTATGGGGGCTAGTCTGGATGTATATATCTCAGAGGTCTGTATCTGTTTATGGGGGCTAGTCTGGGTGTTTATATCTCAGGGGTCTGTATCTGTTTATGGGGGCTAGTCTGGGTGTATATATCTCAGGGGTCTGTATCTGTTTATGGGGGCTAGTCTGGGTGCATATATCGCGGGGTTCTGTGTCTGTTTATGGGGGCTAGTCTGGATGTATATATCGCAGGGGTCTGTATCTGTTTATGGGGGCTAGTCTGGGTGTTTATATCTCAGGGGTCTGTATCTGTTTATGGGGGCTAGTCTGGGTGTATGTATCTCAGGGGTCTGTATCTGTTTATGGGGGCTAGTCTGGGTGTTTATATCTCAGGGGTCTGTATCTGTTTATGGGGGCTAGTCTGGGTGTATGTATCTCAGGGGTCTGTATCTGTTTATGGGGGCTAGTCTGGGTGTTTATATCTCAGGGGTCTGTATCTGTTTATGGGGGCTAGTCTGGGTGTATATATCGCAGGGGTCTGTATCTGTTTATGTGAGCTAGTCTGGGTGTATATATGTCAGGGGTATGTATCTATGGGGGTTAGTATGGGTGTATACAGTACAGACCAAAAGTTTGGACACACCTTCTCATTTAAAGATTTTTCTGTATTTTCATGACTATGAAAATTGTACATTCACACTGAAGGCATCAAAACTATGAATTAACACATGTGGAATTATATACTTAACAAAAAAGTGTGAAACAACTGAAAATATGTCTTATATTCTAGGTTCTTCAAAGTAGCCACCTTTTGCTTTGCACACTCTTGGCATTCTCTTGATGAGCTTCAAGAGGTAGTCGCCGGAAATGGTTTTCACTTCACAGGTGTGCCCTGTCAGGTTTAATAAGTGGGATTTCTTGCCTTATAAATGGGGTTGGGACCATCAGTTGTGTTGTGCAGAAGTCAGGTGGATACACAGCTGATAGTCCTACTGAATAGACTGTTAGAATTTGTATTATGGCAAGAAAAAAGCAGCTAAGTAAAGAAAAACGAGTGGCCATCATTACTTTAAGAAATGAAGGTCAGTTAGTCCGAAAAACTGGGCAAACTTTGAAAGTGTCCCCAAGTGCAGTTGCAAAAACCATCAAGCGCTACAAAGAAACTGGCTCACATGAGGACCGCCCCAGGAAAGGAAGACCAAGAGTCACCTCTGCTTCTGAGGATAAGTTTATCCGAGTCACCAGTCTCAGAAATCGCAGGTTAACAGCAGCTCAGATTAGAGACCAGGTCAATGCCACACAGAGTTCTAGCAGCAGACACATCTCTACAAAAACTGTTAAGAGGAGACTTTGTACAGCAGGCCTTCATGGTAAAATAGCTGCTAGGAAACCACTGCTAAGGACAGGCAACAAGCAGAAGAGACTTGTTTGGGCTAAAGAACACAAGGAATGGACATTAGACGAGTGGAAATCTGTGCTTTGGTATGATGAGTCCAAATTTGAGATCTTTGGTTCCAACCACCGTGTCTTTGTGTGACGCAGAAAAAGTGAACGGATAGACTCTACATGCCTGGTTCCCACCGTGAAGCATGGAGGAGGAGGTGTGATGGTGTGGGGGTGCTTTGCTGGTGACACTGTTGGGGACACCTCCAGGCTGTGTAAGGACTATTTGACCAAGAACGAGAGTGATGGGGTGCTACACCAGATGACCTGAACCCAATCGAGATGGTTTGGGGTGAGCTGGACCGCAGAGTGAAGGCAAAAGGGCCAACAAGTGCTAAGCATCTCTGGGAACTCCTTCAAGATTGTTGGAAGACCATTTCCGGTGACTACCTCTTGAAGCTCATCAAGAGAATGCCAAGAGTGTGCAAAGCAGCCATCAAAGCAAAAGGTGGCTACTATGAAGAACCTAGAATATAAGACATATTTTCAGTTGTTTCACACTTTTTTGTTAAGTATATAATTCCACATGTGTTAATTCATAGTTTTGATGCCTTCAGTGTGAATGTACAATTTTCATAGTCATGAAAATACAGAAAAATCTTTAAATGAGAAGGTGTGTCCAAACTTTTGGTCTGTACTGTATATCTCAGGGGTCTCCTGTGTAACATTTCGGGGGTAGCCTCCCTCTTCTCCTGCTTGTTTTAGAGATGTGGTTTAAGGGCTACATTTGTTAAGGGGGCATAGCCTGGGGTCTGTATTTGTTTAGCGAGTCTGTATTTGTTTTTGTGATGGGGTTTGGGGGGGTCTGTATTTGTTTTTGTGATGGGGTTTGGGGGAGTCTGTATTTGTTTAGCGGGTCTGTATTTGTTTTTGTGATGGGTTTGGGGGGGTCTGTATTTGTTTTTGTGATGGGGTTTGGGGGGGTCTGTATTTGTTTTTGTGATGGGTTTGGGGGGGTCTGTATTTGTTTTTGTGATGGGGTTTGGGGGGGTCTGTATTTGTTTAGCGGGTCTGTATTTGTTTTTGTGATGGGTTTGGGGGGGTCTGTATTTGTTTAGCGGGTCTGTATTTGTTTTTGTGGTGGGTTTGGGGGCGTCTGTATTTGTTTTTGTGATGGGGTTTGGGGGCGTCTGTATTTGTTTTTGTGATGGGGTTTGGGGGGGTCTGTATTTGTTTAGCGGGTCTGTATTTGTTTTTGTGATGGGTTTGGGGGGTCTGTATTTGTTTTTGTGATGGGGTTTGGGGGGGTCTGTATTTGTTTTTGTGATGGGGTTTGGGGGAGTCTGTATTTGTTTTTGTGATGGGGTTTGGGGGAGTCTGTATTTGTTTAGCGGGTCTGTATTTGTTTAGCGGGTCTGTATTTGTTTTTGTGATGGGGTTTGGGGGAGTCTGTATTTGTTTAGCGGGTCTGTATTTGTTTTTGTGATGGGTTTGGGGGGTCTGTATTTGTTTAGTGGGTCTGTATTTGTTTTTGTGATGGGGTTTGGGGGAGTCTGTATTTGTTTTTGTTATGGGGTTTGGGGGGGTCTGTATTTGTTTTTGTGATGGGGCTTGGGGGAGTCTGTATTTGTTTTTGTGATGGGGTTTGGGGGAGTCTGTATTTGTTTTTGTTATGGGGTTTGGGGGGGTCTGTATTTGTTTTTGTGATGAGGTTTGGGGGGGGTCTGTATTTGTTTTTGTGATGGGGTTTGGGGGAGTCTGTATTTGTTTTTGTTATGGGGTTTGGGGGGGTCTGTATTTGTTTTTGTGATGGGGTTTGGGGGGGGTCTGTATTTATTTTTGTGATGGGGTTTGGGGGAGTCTGTATTTGTTTTTGTTATGGGGTTTGGGGGGGGTCTGTATTTATTTTTGTGATGGGGTTTGGGGGAGTCTGTATTTGTTTTTGTTATGGGGTTTGGGGGGGGGTCTGTATTTGTTTTTGTGATGGGGTTTGGGGGGGTCTGTATTTGTTTTTGTGATGGGTTTGGGGGGGTCTGTATTTGTTTTTGTTATGGGGTTTGGGGGGGGGTCTGTATTTGTTTTTGTGATGGGGTTTGGGGGCGTCTGTATTTGTTTTTGTGATGGGGTTTGGGGGGGTCTGTATTTGTTTAGCGGGTCTGTATTTGTTTTTGTGATGGGTTTGGGGGGTCTGTATTTGTTTTTGTGATGGGGTTTGGGGGGGTCTGTATTTGTTTTTGTGATGGGGTTTGGGGGAGTCTGTATTTGTTTTTGTGATGGGGTTTGGGGGAGTCTGTATTTGTTTAGCGGGTCTGTATTTGTTTTTGTGATGGGTTTGGGGGGTCTGTATTTGTTTAGTGGGTCTGTATTTGTTTTTGTGATGGGGTTTGGGGGAGTCTGTATTTGTTTTTGTTATGGGGTTTGGGGGGGTCTGTATTTGTTTTTGTGATGGGGTTTGGGGGAGTCTGTATTTGTTTTTGTGATGGGGTTTGGGGGAGTCTGTATTTGTTTTTGTTATGGGGTTTGGGGGGGTCTGTATTTGTTTTTGTGATGGGGTTTGGGGGGGGTCTGTATTTGTTTTTGTGATGGGGTTTGGGGGAGTCTGTATTTGTTTTTGTTATGGGGTTTGGGGGGGTCTGTATTTGTTTTTGTGATGGGGTTTGGGGGGGGTCTGTATTTATTTTTGTGATGGGGTTTGGGGGAGTCTGTATTTGTTTTTGTTATGGGGTTTGGGGGGGGTCTGTATTTATTTTTGTGATGGGGTTTGGGGGAGTCTGTATTTGTTTTTGTTATGGGGTTTGGGGGGGTCTGTATTTATTTTTGTGATGGGGTTTGGGGGAGTCTGTATTTGTTTTTGTTATGGGGTTTGGGGGGGGTCTGTATTTGTTTTTGTGATGGGGTTTGGGGGGGTCTGTATTTGTTTTTGTGATGGGTTTGGGGGGATCTGTATTTGTTTAGCGGGTCTGTATTTGTTTTTGTGATGGGTTTGGGGGATCTGTATTTGTTGAGGGGTGTAGCTTGGGTTCTATATTTGTTTAGGTGGTCCAATTCGTTAAGGGTATTCTGCATTTGTTTTGGGGGTCTGGTTTGGGGTATTTGTTTAAAAATTGATAAAACGAGCATCCAAAAATATGATTAAAATGCCACTGACATAATGACAAAGATGAATGGATTAAAATCATAAACGTGTCATACGTAACGTGCAAAATGGAGCCAAAATAGCAACAAGGGTCAAAGATCAAATCAATAAAAATCCCAAATGCTACAATCACGATTAAAACAAAAACTGTAGTTAAATAGTAACCAACAAGATAAGAAACATCGTAACATTAGAGTAAAAGAGGGAGAAGCAGAAAAGGAAAAGAGAAACTGCTGAGGCTTCTAGTGTAGGAGGAAAAACTGCTAAAAAAAGCAGAATATGACTCATATAACGGCCAGGAATAGTTCTATTCCTCGTGCACACACCACTGCTTAGTCTGAAAAAGTCACCCAAAACATTAAAACATAGTGTTGAGTGTGCAAAATAAAATATGCTTTTTTATTTTTGCCTTTATTTATTTTTTTTGCACCTTTTTACAGTAAAAACTCGCACGAGCCATGAAAATGTTGCATGCAACTCTAACAAAGGGAGGGAGGGTAGAGACTGGAGGACGTACAGTCATGGTCGAAAGTGTTGGCACCCTTGAAATTGTTCCAGAAAGTGAAGTATTACTCCCAGAAAATTATGGCAATTAAATGTTTTATTATACACAGGTTTATTTCTTTTGTGTATATTGGAACAACACAAAAAAAAACAGGATATAATTTTCAACCATTATGTTTGATTGTGCAGTGCATAGTGCAGTGCATAGTGCAGTGCATAGTGCAGTGCATAGTGCTGTGCATAGTGCAGTGCATAGTGCTGTGCATAGTGCAGTGCATAGTGCTGTGCATAGTGCAGTGAATAGTGCTGTGCATAGTGCTGTGCATATTTACACACAGAATAGTGATCAGATGAACTGTTCTGCTCATGGGCCGATATTCCGGAATCCGGTAGATGCGCAGGATGTCAGTGGACACAATGCTGACTCATGCGAAGCCAGAGCTGTCAATCAAAGAAGAGGTGGCGGAGATAGCCTAATAAAAGGTAACACAAAATGACATCTACAACAGCTACAAAAATGATGTCTCCATTGAGAGACTGCACCCTGCTGAGTCTGAAGAACAGTGTTTTGGCCAATGATCATGCATGAAAGATGACTTTAGTGTATTGACCCGGGGGTCTTACATAGATCTCCATCTCTGCTTTCTTCCGTTACTCCAGGGGGCTTCACTTCCACTCTACAGAGCTTTACCCCAGTTGGCTTCGCATCCAACCGTGCATGTCTATTTCACTTTACATAACACTACTCCAGGTAGCCTGACATCCACTTGCTGGTCTACTTTCTTCTACTCTGCAGAGTATTACTCCAGTGGGCCTCACATTCACTTACAGTTCTACTTTCTTCTTCCCTGTAGGGCATTACTCCAGTGAGCCTCCCAACCACCTGCAGTTTTACCCCATTCCACTATACAGGGAATTACAACAGTGGGCCTCATATCCACTTGCAGCTCTACTCTCCTCTGCTCTGCAGGGCAGTACTCCAGTGGGCCTCGCAACCACATGAAGCTCTCCTCTCTTCTACTTTGCAGGGCATTACTCCAGTGAACCTCACATCCACTTGCAGCTCTACTCTCTTCTACTTTGCAGGGCATTACTCCAGTGGGCCCCACAACCACTTGCAGCTCTCCTCTATTCTACTCTGCAAGGCATTACTCCAGTGAACCTCACATCCACTTGCAGCTCTACTCTCTTCTACTTTGCAGGGCATTACTCCAGTGGGCATCACAACCACTTGCAGCTCTTCTGTCTTCCACCTTACAGGGAATTACTTTAGTGGGTTTTTCCTTTTTTTATATGCTAAACTACAGGCACATTCTACTGTGAGTTTGCATCTGCAAGGGGATTTTCTCAACCTAACTATGTAGAAAAGAGGAACCATCAGTGCATAAACGGTTTAGTAATAAACAGATTTAGAATTATATACATGTGTATAAAGCTGGCACCAAGAAGCATCACGTGCCACACTTTTGGGGTACCGTACCTGCAGTACATCTATTTATCCATAAAAAAAGACTAACAATGAGCAGAACTGTCCCTTTCTCATTCACTTATCAGCAGAAAATTTCTATTTCTACAGAAAAAAATGGGAAAATGTTGTTCTAAGCCTTTACTACAGGAGCCGTCACCGAGGAGCTTAGCAGAATTATATACATCCGTGGGACGTAGCAGGACAGATTTTTACACATCTGATGACTGTACAGGACCAGGAGTAAAGAGGACACTTCCTAGCATACAAATCTGCATAGCACCAACAATGCAGCAAGGAGAATATGGATATAAAGCCTGCAGAATTATGAATGCAGCTCTGGAACATAACACAGGTTATAACTCAGGATTCTAATTCTAAAATGTGACATAATGTATGTACAGAGTGACTCAATTATTTTTCTGTCTTTACATCCAGGTTATAAGAATATGTACGGCATACGCTATAGAGGAGGTGAGTGCAGTTTCCTATTTACAATGTGTTTAAAGGGGTTCTCGCTACAGAGGTAACGTGTAGATCTTATGCCCCATTACAAAATCTAGTACCACACCATATACTATCCTACAGTCTTATGAGGCAGAGGCATCAATTCCTCCCCACTATACATTTATACTATAGCGACCACTACAGGTGAAATGTAGTATTGCATTTCAGGCAGTTAACAATATGATTATGTATTATGACAGGTCAGTTTTCACCAAATGGAGGCAAATCCCAAAAACTTTACAAACTTTTTGAACTTTTGGCATTCTGGGCTGCAGCTCTGATCAGGGTTGTCAGACAGCAAATCAGCCCCAACATATGGAGGCGGCTCAGTCACCGGCAGTGATCTCAATGTGAAGTTTCTCTTGTTTTCTTTTTTTGCAGATGTGGATATTATAGAATTACGTCCATATCGTCATAATGTGCCTCGGGATTTTATACAGGGAATTAAAGAAGGTGAGATTGTAAAACGTTCCTGTTCATGACTTGGCCAATTTTTTTTTTCATTGATGTAGTTTAGGTGTTTTTGCTTTTGGTTGCTAAATTATTTTTCTTCTTTTTATGTCGTTTTCATATTTATGGTTGATATTTTGTTGTGAAAAAAAAAATACACGTCTGTTTCTCAATGTTTTTTAATTAGTACAGTGTGCCACATTAAATTACACTTTATATTATATATATTTATATATTATCTTTATATGCTGTTTATATTGTTTTTAGAAACTGCCCTTTTCTTTCTATTCTTTTCCATTGTTTTGATACATAGTAACGTAGGTTAAATAAAGACCTAGGTCCATCAAGTTCAACCTTCCTCCCCCTTAAATTATCCTTTTTCTTTTCTTTTTAATGTTTTTCTTATTTTCTCTTTTCTTACTTTTTTCCTTTCCTTTCTTTTTTTTTCATTCTCTTTTCACATATTTCTCTTCTTTTCTTTTACTTTCCAATTTTTTTTCCCTTTCTCTTTTATTCCGTTCCATTCCTCTTTTTTCATTACTTTTCTCCTCTCTTTTCTCTTATTTCTTCTTTATTTCCCCTCTTATCACTTCCTCCTCTTCTCCTTTCCGTTCTTTTTTTACTTTCTTAGTCGTAGAGCTGATCAGAGTCTGCTTAGTACCGGCAAGCCCTCTACCTTCCCAGCACCCGTTGATCATGTGATCGCTGAGATGTGAGAAGGAGGAGCCATCACCGCTTCCTGAACTGTCCCCACAATGCTCAGTCTGCGGGATGTATGTACACCGCCATTGGAAACTCATAAAAAATAAACCATCTCTGCCTTCTCTATCTTAGTCCTGCTGTCTCTGATGGCATCTTGTCGCTCCTGCAGCTGCTGAAATATCAAGGCCATTCTGAAATGTCCTTCCAGAGTCATACACAGTGCATTGATAAAGTATTCACACCCTGGGAACTTTTTCACTTTTTTTTCAAATTATACCACAAACGTAGAGAGACCGCCCATGCAGAGACTGGTCAGACAGAGACCGCCCATGCAGAGACCGCCCCTGTGTTGTTCCTGAGTGGCTTCATCCTGTGATTTCCTGATTAAACACCCTATATAATCCTGACCTGGCACCTCCTTCCTTGCAAGATTATTGATCTCCCAGTCTTTAGTCAAGCTCTCCTTTCACTTGCTGCTTCAGCCAAGACTATACTGCTGCTCCTGTGTACCGACCTCTGGCTATTCCTGACTACGCTACCTGCTTATCCTTCCAACTATACTGCTGGTCCCGTGTACCGACCTCTGGCTATTCCTGACTACGCTACCTGCTTATCCTTCCAACTATACTGCTGTTCCCGTGTACCGACCTCTGGCTATTCCTGACTACGCTACCTGCTTATCCTTCCAACTATACTGCTGTACCCGTGTACCGACCTCTGGCTATTCCTGACTACACTACCTGCTTATCCTTCCAACTATACTGCTGTTCCCGTGTACCGACCTCTGGCTATTCCTGACTACGCTACCTGCTTATCCTTCCAACTATACTGCTGTTCCCGTGTACCGACCTCTGGCTATTCCTGACTACGATACCTGCTTATCCTTCCAACTATACTGCTGTTCCCGTGTACCGACCTCTGGCTATTCCTGACTACGCTACCTGCTTATCCTTCCAACTATACTGCTGTTCCAGTGTACCGACCTCTGGCTATTCCTGACTATGCTACCTGCTTATCCTTCCAACTATACTGCTGTTCCCGTGTACCGACCTCTGGCTATTCCTGACTACACTACCTGCTTATCCTTCCAGCTATACTGCTGTTCCCGTGTACCGACCTCAGGCTATTCCTGACTACACTACCTGCGTATCCTTCCAACTATACTGCTGTTCCTGTGTACCGACCTCTGGCTATTCCTGACTACGATACCTGCTTATCCTTCCAACTATACTGCTGTTCCCGTGTACCGACCTCTGGCTATTCCTGACTACGCTACCTGCTTATCCTTCCAACTATACTGCTGTTCCAGTGTACCGACCTCTGGCTATTCCTGACTATGCTACCTGCTTATCCTTCCAACTATACTGCTGCTCCCGTGTACCAACCTCTGGCTATTCCTGACTACGCTACCTGCTTATCCTTCCAACTATACTGCTGCTCCCGTGTACCAACCTCTGGCTATTCCTGACTACGCTACCTGCTTATCCTTCCAACTATACTGCTGTTCCCGTGTACCGACCTCTGGCTATTCCTGACTACGATACCTGCTTATCCTTCCAACTATACTGCTGTTCCCGTGTACCGACCTCTGGCTATTCCTGACTACGCTACCTGCTTATCCTTCCAACTATACTGCTGTTCCAGTGTACCGACCTCTGGCTATTCCTGACTACGCTACCTGCTTATCCTTCCAACTATACTGCTGCTCCCGTGTACCAACCTCTGGCTATTCCTGACTACGCTACCTGCCGATCCTGCCCCTAGTGGTTGCTATACCACTATTCCAACCCAGTTCAGTTCATAACTAATCACTAATAAATATATATACATTTGCAAACTTTTTATTGCTTAAAAAAAAAAAATCAGCTCTCAAGCACTTATCTAGATCTATGCATTTCCATGGTTACAGACTACAAACAAACCCTGTGTAGTCTGATCCTGCATAAACTAATAGGATACATAATTGTAACATGTTTTTCCCGTTTATCAGATATACAAGATAAAATACCCATACAGGAGACGAGTCCAGACCCCCGAGCTGTGATTTATGATAACTATTTGATACAAGGTGGGAAGCTAAAACACGAAGGACCGTTCTGTTCCAACCTCCCCAAACTCCACAATTGTGATTGTGTGGAAAATCTCTGAATTAATTAAATTTTTTTTATTTTTTTTACAAATTTGTAGAAGAACCTAAACAATGTGATGAACCTTCCAACTTCATATTCTTTAGGAGCAATGTAAAAGGTAAGAAAAGAACCGTAAGGGACACAGCGCAAAAAAAACAAAAAGGTTTATGGCCGATTCCATCACATCTCACATTCCAAGACTTCAGAGCCCGGTTCTTCGTCCCTTCCCAAAGTATTGTAGATAAAAAATGCAACTGGTCATGTTGTTGAAACAAAGAACTTTTTTTTACTACTCACCTGACAATAGAATTAAAAAAATTAAGTAAATTTGGGAATAGTCTCTATTAAAAATCTCCTACCATTTAGTGTCTACAGTTTGTATTGTTTGCAGACTGCTGTGCTCCCATGGTAACAGACTACAAACAAACCCTGATACTGTAGTCAGGTGTTACTCTCTCCTCTATTGCCTGTAGAAGAGGGGAGGAGGGAGCGGAGTAACACCGAACTGCAGGATCAGACTATACAGAGTCATAAATAAGCATAGGAGCTGCATGCACAAAACAGGAGCTTTTCAATCAAGGCTATTTTCAGAATTGTAACACTTTTTATTTTACAGGAGTAGAACAAAAATCTAGTTGAAAAAGTATAGGTACTCTTTAAAAAAAATAACATTTAAATTTTTTGCAATTTTTCTTCTATATATTTGTAAAAGGTAAATTTGGCTGTGATTTATGATAAATTGTTAACTAATGAAGGGAGAATATAAAACAGGAATAAATATCATTTATTGGAATGAATTGTCATTTTTTATTATTTGCAGATAAGCCCCCTAAAAAAGGAGGATATAAGGAAAAAATACTAAAAGGTGAGAAAATAAATATTTGCATATACTGTAAGGGCCTTTGGCTATTTCTTTATAAGAGGTAACGCTGCTGTGATTGTGAAAAGGAGGAGACTAATGGAAGCCCATACAGTCGTCAGAGAGGGGGTTAACATTTGGCTGAACTGGCCCCGCTCTACTAATTGCTCCCATCCCACAACAGCTACACAAAAGAGCTCGATATGGATGACCTCTACCTAATCAGTCTCTGCATGGGCGGTCTCTCTGTCTGATCAATCTCTGCATGGGCGGTCTCTCTGATCAGTCTCTGCATGGGCGGTCTCTGTCTGATCAGTCTCTGCATGGGCGGTCTCTGTCTGATCAGTCTCTGCATGGGCGGTCTCTCTGTCTGATCAATTTCTGCATGGGCGGTCTCTGTCTGATCAGTCTCTGCATGAGCGGTCTCTGTCTGATCAGTCTCTGCATGGGCGGTCTCTCTGATCAGTCTCTGCATGGGTGGTCTCTGTCTGATCAGTCTCTGCATGGGTGGTCTCTGTCTTATCAGTCTCTGCATGGGTGGTCTCTGTCTGATCACTCTCTGCATGGGTGGTCTCTGTCTGATCATTCTCTGCATGGGTGGTCTCTGTCTGATCACTCTCTGCACGGGCGGTCTCTGATCACTCTCTGCATGGGCGGTCTCTGTCTGATCAGTCTCTGCATGGGCGGTCTCTGATCACTCTCTGCATAGGCGGTCTCTGTCTGATCACTCTCTGCATGATTGGTCTCTGTCCGATCACTCTTTGCATGGTCGGTCTCTGTCTGATCAGTCTCTGCATGGGCGGTCTCTGTCTGCTCAGTCTCTGCATGGGAGGTCTCTGTCTGGTCAGTCTCTGCATGCGCGGTCTCTGTCTGCTCATTTTCTGCATGGGCGGTCTCTGTCTGATCAGTCTCTGCATGGGTGGTCTCTGTCTTATCAGTCTCTGCATGGGTGGTCTCTGTCTGATCACTCTCTGCATGGGTGGTCTCTGTCTGATCACTCTCTGCATGGGTGGTCTCTGTCTGATCACTCTCTGTACGGGCGGTCTCTGATCACTCTCTGCATGGGCGGTCTCTGTCTGATCAGTCTCTGCATGGGCGGTCTCTGATCACTCTCTGCATAGGCGGTCTCTGATCACTCTCTGCATGATCGGTCTCTGTCCGATCACTCTTTGCATGGTCGGTCTCTGTCTGATCAGTCTCTGCATGGGCGGTCTCTGTCTGCTCAGTCTCTGCATGGGAGGTCTCTGTCTGGTCAGTCTCTGCATGCGCGGTCTCTGTCTGCTCATTCTCTGCATGGGCGGTCTCTGTCTGATCAGTCTCTGCATGGGCGGTCTCTCTGTTTGCTCTTGTCACTGTCTCCACCCACGAAGACCACTATAAGTCATATATGGAGAAGTATTTTAAATATCATGCTATTCGGAGATCATACTTGATTCAAAGCAAGCAGTGCATTGTGGGAGCTCAGATGTTTATTTAATTTTACTTTCAGGGTGAATAGAGAAGAAAAAAGTGAAATAAGTTTTATTTTTTTTCTTAAAGGAACAATATAATAAAAATGATATTCAGGTATTTAAATGCACATATCCTACCCTTATTTAGTAACTTCCCCTGCTAACCCAGGAGGATTTTTATTTGTACTAGTCTGCAGTACCCTCTTTGGCCACTAAATGTCAGCACTTGTTAAAGTTGCAGGATACACAATATAAGAGAGGCAAACGCTTTATCATAGGGTGGGGACATGACGGGAAGCTTCCAAGCCAAATATATAGTTCCTGTAAAGTTCCACAACAGCTACATACTGTATAAATTACCCTTAGACCACAAATTATTATTAATGATTATCAACTGTAGCTCAGTAGTTATAGAATATCAGCCTTTATCAGCACAAGTGTGGTACAAACAACTCTCAAAATAAAATTCTGTAAAAACCTAGATGGGGCAATGCAGTCATAATATAAGGTCCAGGAAAAGCGTAGTACAAAATCCATCATAATATACAAAATAAATATAACAATCTGATAGGTGGATAAAAAATATTTCACCCACAAAGGGGTTAGAAAGTCACCATTATAAATACATAAACCGTTATAATGTCTCTCACAACATCTGAATAAACACAGGTCCAAAAAGAACAAGAACTTTAAGTATAACACCCACCAAACACCATGTTGGTGAAACTCAGTACCCAGACGTGTGTTTCGCTTATAGCTTCATCAGGGGAACTGGTACCTTGCAGTACTGGATGTAATTGTGATTTGTAGCTGGTCTCACGGTCCACTTATGGTCCAGTGTTGGATATTTATAGTTGTACAACAACTTGATTCCAATTTTGGTATAAGAGTGTAGGGCTCCTTTAATAATTTAATTTTGAAGTTTCCATTAAACAGATAATTTTTGCTACCACTGAATAATTTATTTCTTTTCCATTTCATACAGCTTTTATGAATAATCTTTGCTGTTGTACCTACCGTTCTAGTGAGTTTTCGTTTCATTTTATAGTTTTATATTTTTAGAGAAGTTGACCACTACTTTAACATTAATAGGTCATCAATATCTGATCGGTGGGGTTGCGACACCCGGCCGTCCTCCGATGAGCTGTGTCCGGTGTTGGCTGAAAATGCTCAGCTACGGAGCTGCACAGCGCAGCTCTGTTGACAAAATAGTGGCAATGGCGGGGTACTAGACATCCACCCACTATTGTTTTAAATAGGGGGGTGGATGTGCCGCATTCGGCCACGGCCACTTCCGAGTTGTTGGAGCTGCGCTGTGAAGCTCAACAACTGAGCAGTTCCAGCTGCCCCCGACACCAAGAAAAGCTGATTGGCAGGGGCGCCGGGTGTAGCACCCCTATCGATCAGACATTGATGACCTCTCCTAAGGATAGGCCATCAATGTTAAAGTAGTGGACAACCTCTTTAACCTTCTTTATGGAGACACATTCATCTGCATAGGAGCTCTAAAACAAAAAACGGTAGGGGACTAGTCACTGAATGTGTATGCTGCATTGATTGCAGTGTTCCCATTCCCTGACAACAAAGCACTTTTTTTTTAAAATACAAAGTAAAAAATAAAAAAATTGACAATGACTGTAGTCTTCTACCGTTATGTGTTTACAGCTCCTATACAGAAATATTTGTCTCCAAAGTAACAGTCGTGGCTTAATCTCTTCCTTTCTATTCTCCTGTCTGTAGATTTTCAATATAACAAGGTGGAGATGGGAGGTGAGTGGAAAAAAAACTCATGACAGCAGGATCTGACTACACAGTGTTCTATTTGTAGTCTGTAACCATGGAGACACCTGGATACAATTTTAAATCCTTGTGTTTGTATGTTCACAGCTGGAATTGAGGAGGACGAATTTGTATTTGAGCCTATAAAGAAAAATAATCAATACAATCCTATTGGAGCAGGGGAAAATATTGACTTTCCTAGTGAGCACCACCATAACAAAGATATAACCATGGAGACACCTGGATATAATTTTTAATCCTGTTTTTTTTATATTCATAGAAATTGAAGAAGACGATTCAGTATATGTACTTATGAAGAAGGATAACAAAATCAATCCCTTTGGAGCAGGAACTAATATGGACTTTCCTGGTGAGTACGCCCATAGCAATGATAAAATTAGGCTCCTTTCAGGAGCCGCTTGACACTAGCACATTTCTACCCCCTTGGTATATATTCCATTTTGGTATTTGTTGCACAGGTGATAATTACAAACATTTTTTTTATAAAAAAAGGTAAAGAAGGTGGATGAAGAAAAAAAACAAACCGTGACAGCAGGATCTGACTACACAGAATTTATTTGTAGTCTGTAACCATGGAGATTCCTGGATATAATTTTAAATCCTCGTTTTTGTATGTTCACAGATGGAATTGAGGAGAACGAGTTTGTATTTGTGCCTATAAAAAAGAATAATCAATACAATCTTATTGGAGAGGGGGCTAATATTGACTTTCCAGGTGAGCACCACCATAACAAAGATATAACTTAGCCTCCTTTAAGACTCTAGTACACTCTACCCACCTTCCTTATTTGCTGGTATCTCTGCATGTGACCCTCAACAGGTTGTCCTATTCATTAACCCCTTTCTGACGTATGTGGTAATAGTATGTCCTTGTGCCCTGGGCCTATTGGGCCACGGAAGTACTATTACTGCATATCGTGATCGCGCCCGTACACAAGCTATGTGCTGGGAGCGGTGCCAGCACATTAACCCGGGAGCAAGGGGATGTAAGCGCCGATACTTATCTCCTCTCCGGCCTCCAGCGATGTCTGAGCCGGGTCCCGTTGGTTGTCATGGTGACCCAGATGTCGTCATGCCAACAACCGGGTCACCAGACCACCAGACAGCAAGAAGTTACTTTGATCATGCGCAGTGCGCGGTCAAAGTAACTTTTCCCTCTGCAGCTCTGACAGGCTGCATGGCGATCGGCGATCGGAATGTAAAAAGCGAAAGTCCCATAGTGGGACAAAGTATAAAACTTCCAAAAGTGTCAGAAAATGAAAAAAAATATATTTTTTTTAAATATTTAAAAAAAAAAGAAAAAAATGATCCAAAACAATAAAAATATACTGTACCCATAAATATTATTATGAAAAAAAACAAAACAAACAATAAAAGTACACATATGTGGTGTCACCGCGTCTGGAACAACCTGACCTATAAAACTGTCCCCACTAGTTAACCCCTTTAGGGAAAAAAAAGCAAAAACGATTCTTTGTCATCATACCGCCAAACAAAAAATGCAATAAAACGCGATCAAAAAGATGAATGTAAATAATAATGGTACCGCTGAAATCGTCATCTCGTCCCACAAAAAACAAGCTGCCATACAGCTCCATCAGACGAAAAATAAAAAAATTATAGCTATGAGAATAAAGCGATAAAGCGATACAAATTTTTTTTTCCTATAAAATAGTTTTTATTGTGTAAAAGCGGCAAAACATAAAAAACCGATATAAATGTAGTACCGCTGTAAACGTACTGACCCGAAGAATAAAGCTGCCTTATCAATTTTACTACACGCAGAACAGCATAAAAAAAAGTCCAAAAAAACAATTCCTGAATTGTTGTTTTTTGTTTATTCTGCCTCCCAAAAATCAGAATAGAAAGCGATCAAAAAATGTCACGCGCCCGAAAATGGTACCAATAAAAACGTCAACTTGTCCCGAAAAAAACAAAGCAAAAAACAAACTCTGTAGGCCGAAACATGGAAAAATTATAGCTCTCAAAATATGACGATGCAAAAACAAGTCTTTGCAAAAAAAACCCGTCTTTTAGTGTGACAGCTGTCAATCATAAAAAAACAATATGAATCTGGTATCTCTGTAATCGCACCAACCTGAAGAATAAAATCGTGTAATCACTTATACCGCACGAGGAACGGCGTAAAAAATAAACTCTAGGGTTAGGGTTGGGCTAGGGTTAGGGTTGTGCTAGGGTTAGGGTTGTTCTAGGGTTAGGGTTGTTCTAGGGTTAGATTTGGGCTAGGGTTAGGGTTGGGGTTAGGCTAGGGTTGGGGTTAGGCTAGGGTTAGGGTTGGGCTAGGGTTAGGATTGGGCTAGGGTTAGGTTTGGGCTAGGGTTAGAGTTGGGCTAGGGTTAGGGTTGGGCTAGTGTTAGGGTTGGGCTAGTGTTAGGGTTGGACTAGGGTTAGGGTTGGGCTAGGTTTGTGCTAGGGTTATGGTTAGGGTTGGGCTGGGGTTGTGCTAGGCTTAGGGTTAGGGTTGGGCTAGGGTTGGGGTTGTATTAGGGTTGGGGTTAGGGTTGTGCTAGGGTTGGGGTTAGGGTTGTGTTAGGGTTGGGATTTTTTCAAAAGTAAAGAAAAAAATTGACGATATGGTGACTATTGTTGAGCTGGTACTCGAGTGACATGCTCGAGTCTCTGCCCAATATGCTTCGCGGCCAAAAAAAACCTCACCGGGATTACCTGCCATTCACGAGCGCTCCCCACATGTTTTTTTTGGGTGTCTAACAACCGTGAAACATGCGGGGCGGGGACTCAAGCATCTGTGTTACATGGTGCATACCCAAGTACCCGATGCAAACTCAAGTAGCGAGCACTTGCGCTCAAGACTAATGACAACTTATTCAATATGATGACCTAATGTTATCAAATTCTGTGTCACACCTCTGGGTTCAAAATGTTCACTATACCCATTGATAAAATCCTTGAGGGGTCTAGTTTCCAAAATGGGGTCACTTGTGGGGGGTTCCCACTGTTTAGGCGCATCAGGGGCTCTCCAAACCCAACATGACATCCGCTAATTATTTAAGCAAATTTTACATTCAAAAAGTCAAATGGCGCTCCTTCCCTTCCGAACCCTGCTGTGCGCCCAAACAGTGGTTTCCCACCACATATGGGGTATCTGCTTACTCAGGAGAAATTGCACAACAAACTGCATAGTGCAATTTCTCCTGTTACTCTTATGAAAATGCAAAATTGGAGACTGAAAAACATTTTTGTTGGAAAAATATGAAAATTTTATTTTTACGGCTCAGTGTTATACATTTCTTTGAAGCACCTGGGGATTGAAGATGCTCACCAGACAGCTAGATAAGTTCCCTGAGAGGTCTAGTTTCCAAAATGGTGTCAAATGTGTGGGGTTTCCACTGTTTAGGCGCATAAGGGGCTCCCCAAACGCAACATGGCGTCCGCTAATTATTCAAGCAAATTTTACATTCAAAAAGTCAAATGGCGCTCCTTCCCTTCCAAACCCTGCCGTGCGCCCAAACAGTGGTTTTCCCCCACATATGGGGTATCAGCGCGTTCAGGAGGAATTGCACAACAAATTTTGAAGTCCATTTTTTCCTGATACCCTTGAAAAAATAAAAAATTGGTGTCTAAAGAAACATATTTGTGAAAAAAGTTAAATGTTTATTTTTTTATTCCACATTCCAAAAATTCCTGTGAAGCACCTGAAGGGTTAATAAAGTTCTTGAATATGGTTTTGAGCACCTTGAGGGGTGCAGTTTTTAGAATGGCGTCACTTTTGGGTATTTTTTGTCATAAAGACCCCTCAAAGTCACTTCAAATGTGATGTGCTCCCTAAAAAAATGGTTTTGTCAATTTTGTTGGAAAAATTAGAAATCGCTGGTCAACTTTTAACCCTTGTAACTTCCTAACGAAAAAATATTTTGGTTCCAAAATTGTGCTGATGTAAAGTAGACATGTGGGAAATGTTATTTAATAACTATTTTGTGTGACACATCTCTCGCATTGAAGGGCATGAAAATTCAAAGTCTGAAAATTGCAAAATTTTCAAAATTTTCACCAAATTTCTGATTTTTTCACAAATAAACGCAAAACGTATCAATGAAATTTTAACGCTATCATGAAGTTCAATATGTCATGAAAAAACAGTCGCAGACTCAGTGGGATCCGTTGAAGCGTTCCAGAGTAATTACCTCATAAAGTGACAGTGGTCAGAATTGTAAAAATTGGCCCGGTCATTAACCACCCTCGGGGGTAAAGGGGTTAAAAAGGGATCAAGACCTACCTGGAATCCGATCCCCTGAGGGGCCCCCATTAAAGCAGCCGGGTCCCCTACCTACGTACAGTATGTTCATGGGTTGTATCGTGCAGGCTTTGCTTGGTTGCTGTCCTGCTCACATGAGTTTTTCTTTTCCAATCTGTAATTTCAGTAGCAGAAACTCAAGCTCACACTTGGATTTCTGCATCAGGAATGTAGAGCAAATTTGCAGCTTGCACTGGCACGTGTCCACACTACAATTAGACCCAGTAAATATGTGTCGGGCAGTCTGCCATTATTTCCTCGCAGATTTTGGAACATTTTGGACTGAATATGATTGAGACTGCAGAAACCCCATTCACATGTATTGAGTGGTTGAATTTCCTATATATTTCAGAGTGGAATCTGCCCTCAAATTCATTGAGGTCAAATCCAACCCATGTGATCATAGCCTAAAACTGTTCCTTAAGAGAGTCTGCTGAAAGCCTGAGCTGTTCACTCTACAAATGCTGCTCTAACAGAATATATCTTCTCTACAAAAAAAGTTTGCTTGTACTTCCTGTCTGCCTGTGGCTATTCGTTTGTTTGCTGATTAACCCTTTTTCTGCTATGATCATAATGAACTCTTCACTGTAGCTGTTCACACTACCAACACTGTTACAACAGAGTATCGTATCTAGAGATGAGCAAACATGTTTGGAAAACGCTTGCTTTTTCAGATTCGGCACAAGCAGTGCACATTCAGATTCGTGATCAATGATCACGTTTCCACTACTGTATTTTTTAGGACTTTGGCTAGGATAGTGGTGGGTTATGATAAGCGGGGTGGGGTGGGGGGGGTGTTTGATGTGGGGAGGGGGTGGGAAGAGGTCAGAGGAGCAGCGGACTGTTAATCTTGTGACTCGCCCCCTGGGCCTTGGGGCACCCGGAACTGGGCTTCTGTGCGATGCTGGGAGTAGTAGTGGCAACCCGATCCCGTGGCTCAGGGTGGTCAGACCAAATGCTGCGCAGTCTATTTATAGATTTGGAATGTCCGACTACGCCACCCGTGGATTGTGGTCAGGGAAGACCGTCGCTGCAAGGCAGACCGCTGAGGCTGGTGTTGGTGTGCAGCACAGGGATAGGATAACTCCCCACGGGAAGAGTGTAGCCTCAGGGCAATGTAGGTGGATGCTGGGGGTGATGGTGCAGGCGCAGCATAAATCACACAGAGTCCAATGGTGCAGTTCAGGCCTTTTACTCACAGTTGATATCCAAGTCACTTCTGTCAGCAATGACTGCCCAAGCCATGCTGCGTCCACCAGGTGAGGGGCTCAACCCCCAGGCAATTCAGGAGTGTGGCACAGAACCCCCTTCTATCATTTCTCTGGCCTCTTGTGCCCCACCAGTGACCACGCTTCTGTCCGGCTGCCTCGGGCCTTCTCTGGTAAAACTTGGCACCAGTTTCCCTGACCCTATGTGGTGCCTTCCTAGCGGGTGTAGCAAGGGGTCGCACCAATAAATGATCACGACCTCCGGTTCTTGGCTGAGGGATGATTTACCTCCACCAACTTGGGAATCCGGTACCCTTCCACGGCCTGACCCTTCACCCGATATAACACAGGCTTGCAACGGTTGCTGTCCGTTCTGCTCTCTTAGGGTCCCTTCTGCCTTCTTGTTTCTGGAGCCTTTCTACTTCTCTGTCTCTCCTCTTTCCTTCCTTCTCCTTCTCTTCTTCTCCTCTCTTGCCCCGGCCTTCTCTCCAGGCCTGCCTCGTGGAGCTAAGCTCAGGCTGAGCCACAGCTCCCTGTCAGCTCTGTCTGAGCTGCTACTCTGCTCTGACTGACTGAACTAAGATGGCTCCCACCTTTTATATGCTTCTCTGTGTCTGAGCTCAGGTGACTTGCACCCAATGAGCTCCTTCCTGTGCTCCAGAAACCGTCCCCTACTGCTCCTACATCACTGGGTTCTCTCCCCCCTCCCCACTCCAGCCAGGGACATAGTCAGTTATGCCTGCATAAATGGGAGCACCGTCGAGCCGATTCAGTCGTGCCTGCATAAATGGGTGCACCGTCGAGCTGTCCCCCGGAAATGGGGTGAGTGTGTGTATGCAGCTAACTGAGCCCTGGTCCACACTCCATCCTTACCTGGGAGTGGAATATCACACCTCTGGTTGAGGTGCAATACCCCTGTGGCAACCGAACCCTCGGGGCGCCACACTTGTTTATTTATTTTTCTTAACTTAATGTGTGGAGATTTCGGCAGCCAATCAGGGCACAGGAATCATCCACAACGTCCAAATACTAGGGCTTGTGCCATTGGCTGCTGAAGTCACATGTCCCTCTCCATATAAAGAGTGGACATGTTGTTTTAATGCCATTTTGTCAGTGTAACAATGCAGAGAGGCTGCTCTAGCTGCTGCTCCTGGATACTGAGATATTGAGGAAGTTAGCTAGGCAGTTGCTTGTGAGTCAGATAGTTTAGATAGATAGGATCCTGTGAGGCTGGGAAATCGAGCTTCCAGCAGATCGTTTTTGCTATTAGTGTGGTCCAGACAGAGACAGCAGGGCACATTTCAGCATAAACTTCTGTTGTGCTTATATTGTGCTCCATACAGGAGTACACCTTTGAAACTTTAATTTCTTCTGTTACTACTGTGATACATACAGCAGGCCACATCTCAGCTTGTACTTTTTTTGAGCTGAGATTCTGCTAGTGCCCCATTATACTATTTCTACTATGGTGAAATTGATGTCACTTTCCTGGTGTCTGTCCCTAATTTGAGCTGTTTTGGCAGCTTGAAGGTGTTGTGTATGCATTTGGTTCTGCCTCCCATTGAATCCAATGGAATTCGGGAAGTTTGCCGAGCTGTAACGAACAGAACCTTGAAAGGTTCGCTAATCTCTAATCGTATCTGCAAACAAATTGGCCTGTTCACGGCTTTCATCAATGCTGAAAATTGATTGTCACCTAACATTCCATAACATTCCACTGAAATAGACATTTCCAAAAAAGAAAAGAAAATGTAAAAAAAAAAAAAAAGACAAAACATTGAAATATTTTATTTCTTATTAAAATGTATTTGACATATTTTTTACAACTTTTTATTTTTTTTCTGTTTTAATTTACAGATGAATTGCTAAGTTTTCCTATCCAGGAGACCGGTCCTGTATCTGCGCATAACGTCAATGAGATTGATACCTAATTGTGTGAGAATGTGGTTTCTCATTCTCATTTCTAAAGTTCATAATCGCATTGTTATTAAAAGCAATTTTTGAAAAATTGGTAATGGTTTCATTTTTAAAGGAGCAGAGTTGATATAAAACACGCATTAATGGGCGGGGCTGTCTAATTGTGGGCGGACTTAAAAATTCCTATTTTTCATAAATGTTGCAAACAGTGCCTTCAACTAGAGGTTGTGCCTAAAAACCACCCTTTTACAAAATAGAGGCCCACTATACTTTGAGACCCCCGAAATGGCAGTCACCTCCTTTTTACCTTATCTTACTGACGTTTGTTTTTTACAAAATTGCAAATGAATATGAGAAGAAGAGTCACCTCCTTGTACATGGGGTAGAGTCACCCCCTGCTTGTTCAGAACCTGCTGTCAAGGTGATTTTCAGTAACTGTAGACACTGTCTCTCCGGAACTCATAGGCGGAGGCGGGTCAGGACTGGATGGTCTTTACCCACCGCCGCCTAGGTCTATACAATGAATTTTGGGTATGCAGTTAAGACTATAGGAACATTGCACTTGTTGCCTTTCTGTAAGGACTGTAAGTGCCACTGCAATAAATGTGACAGTTTAGAAAAACATATTTGGAATAAGGAGCATCGCAGGCAGAATTTTTTCTCAATTCCTTAAAAAAAAGGAGAAATTGTGCAATTTAAGAAAACCCTTCTGCAAGCAAGAAATAAAATAACCAAAAATATGTTCCATGAGTCAAAAGTCCCGCTGTGGCCAATTTCCGTTTTTTGCTCTTCCACTTTTTTTCTTCCACTTCAACCAAAAGCTATAACTTCTTTTATTTTGCAGTCCCAGGGACGAGTTGTAGTTTTCAATTGCACCCTTCATTTTATCATGTAATGTACTGAAAAATTGGGAAAAATTCAACGAAGAATGGTGAAAAACGCAATTCTGCCATTGTATTTTGGGTTTTGTTTTTACGGCGTTTATTGTGCAGTAAAAATGACCTGATAAGTTAATTGTACAGATCGATGCAACTACAGTGATATAAAAAAAAGATGCAATTTTGTTAAGTGGTGAAAAAAATGTAAGGAATTAGTGAAAAAAATAAAAAAATAAATTGGTTTCTGTTGCCATTTTCTGAGACCTGTAATATTCTTATTTTTCTGTTGATGGAGCAGTGTCATGGCTTGTTTTTTTGCGAGATGAACAGACATTTTTATTGACACCACTTTGGGCTACGTATGACGTTTGGATCACTTTTTATTGATTTTTTTTTGGGAGGCATGGCGCCCGGAAAAATGCAATTCTGGTGTTTGTTTTTTTCCTCTTTATGAATTTTACCATATGGATTAATCTTTTATATATTTTGATAGCCTAGATTTTTTATATACAGTATATTTGGATGCAGTGATGTCAAATGTTATCTTTATTTTTAAAAGTGGGAAAAGGGGAGAATTTAAAACATCTGAAAAAATACAAAAATTGTAATTTTTTTTAATTCTATTTTTTTAGTTCCTTAGGGGGTTCTGAACATTGATCATTTGTTTGCTTATGTGGCGCCCCTGAGGGTTCAGTCGCCACAGAGGTAGGGGGAACCAGTAGTGGGTGTGGGTGGAGGAAGTAGATAGAGGAAGCACTTTTCATAGGAGTATAAATAGGGAAGCCATCTTAGGGTGGCAGTTCAGTTGAGTAGTGGAGTAGTTGTGTCAGTTCTAGGGATCTGTTCAGAAGAACAGCTCGGGACTGTTCAGAAGAACAGTCCGGGAGCAGAGTTCGTTAGGAGATCTGCTCCGCAGTTAGGGCCAGGTCAGAAGGCCCCAGAGGGGAGCAGGGAGTAGGCTTCGTTCTACAGAAAGGATCCCAGGGGGTACGGCGCGTGCAGGACGGCACCCGTACGCCCCGCATCTCTCAGAAGACAGAGGGATCACTGCGGCTTTCTAATCCCCAGAGGGTCAAGTAGGTCCCGGATCCGACGTACAGGAAGGACTCCAGAGCACCCGAGCGGGATTAAGAGTGGGCAGCGCAGAGCAGGAGGGAGAAGGACCAGAGTAAAAACGGTCAAAATAGGAACACGAGAAAGTGAGGTTCTGCCAGCTATTCCCAAGTTGCCTGAGGAAGGATTGAACCCCTGCCCGGTGAATGCAGCGCATCGTGGGAGGCCTTTACCTGCACCGTGCACCTGTGAAGTGTCTAAAGAACTGTGAGTAAAATTTTGGATGAATGCACTGCATTGCCTCCGTCCATTCTTCCAGCGGCACCATTGTTCCCCCTGCACTACAACGCCCAGCGCAACCACCACTCCATCTTACACTGCCCTGAGGCCTTCTCCACCTGTGGGGAGCCGTCCCATCAAAATCTGCCCTAACATCTGCCTCAGAGGACTGTTGCAGCGCTGGTGATCCTCACCAGACACCACAGGTGGCGTCACGAACTTTCTATAAATAAATCCCCCTTTTGCACTGAACGCCCTGGGTCACGGACCGGGCCAGCCACCGTGATATCCCCCGGCAACCAGAGGCCCAGCTGCCGAGTACCCCACGGCTCTGGGGGCGCGTCACTTACATTATATAGATAAAAAGGAAGTTCTCCTATGGGGTACAGCGACAGACTCATTCACAGGAGGAGAAATATGGCAGCCATGGGGACCTTCATCAGGGCTCCGACTATCATTATCATGACAACCCAAAGGCATCGGGGACTTTGGGGATGTTGATGGGAGTCAGTGTGCATGATTTAGCTGCTGCTGTCAGTGATTAACAATGGCATCTAAAAGGGTTAAACCACAGTGATCAGTGCTGACTGTTACAAGCAGATGTCGGCTGTACGACACAGCATCCGAAACGGGGAGTGGGTCAATAAAGTGATATTTATACGGCACATTCATCTATCCTAGATTGGTCAGGGTACCACGGATGCCAAAAATTGTTACCTTGTCATTTCCCACATCTTATGTAAGGTGTAAGAATGGCATTTTGGTTCCTGTAATGAAGGAAGAAGAAGGAGTGAGAAATCAGGCAGAGGGAAACATAGAAAATCGTGTTGAGCTTTTTAACAAGTCTTTTACCTCACCGCAGAGCAGGATTCACCTCTACACTGCTCAGTACTGCTGTATAATGCTCTCCATACTGCTGCTTCTTCTTCTGCGTGCTAACTAAGGAATAAAGAGCAGGAATCTCTCATGTCCGTGCGCCGATCTGTATATGGAAAGGCATTATAGCAGCTAATGTCCCCCCCCCCCCCAGCTCAGAGTCAACTGAAAATTATAGAGATAGAGCTACGGTAAGATGCCAGATTTAAGTAGTTATGGTGGCCCCCTAACATTTCAGGAAAAAAAGCTTATCTGATAAATTATCAACATTTGCAAGATAGAGGTGAAGAAATTGCCTCAACAATTCGTCTAGAATTAAATAAAAACTTTGGATTCACCAAAATCTGATATTTTTTTGTGACTCAACTCGCTGGGCTCGATTGGGATGGGAAAGTGGCAACAGACAGAAAAAAATAATACTCCCCTCTAAACAATCCCCACCCGTGATGTGAAGAAAACTGGCGGCTTGTGAATGAAGACCAGACCGGAATGACCAAGTGGGGAGTGCATCACCATGATGAGGATCGGGGACAGGTGAAGATTAATTATTAATTCTTTTCACTCTACATTTATCTGGAGCGACATCGGTGCACGATAAGACATTTTATTTGCATCAAATACATTTCATGGGAATCAAATTTCCCGGATAAATATCCTGTTGTAACATCCTGACGTCACGACGTGCACTGTGATGAAAGAGGTCGAACTCGGCAAAGAAAGCTCTGGTGAAGAAGGTTGAAGAAGATGTCGAGCAGCGGGGGACATCAAAAACAAGAAAGTTCATACAGTGCTGAGGACCGGACAGCGGGACACTTTTCCCAGCCCTCTACAATTGAGCAAAATGGCGGCCAGCTATCTGCTATTTTGCAGAATCTACATACAACGAATTGCAAAAAAAATGAATTTAGTAGAAGCTGAATTTTTGGTAAAACTCAAGGACAAGTACATTTTTTAACTTGTATGTGTCTAAAAGTGAGTGTCGGTGCTCAGAACGCGCCGGCTTGTCTTTCTTACCAAGTCATTTTTTAATGTAGTTAATAAAGAAACTTTATCCTACAGTTACCCAAACAGTTTCAGCCGAAAGTTATCACAACTTTGTGAAATTTGTGGTGAAAATTGCTCAGGTTGCACTTCCACCCCAGCAACTGTCGACTGTTATTCCTCCATCTATAACTTCTGCACCACATCACTTTCATCAGTGCTCGCTGCACAATCACCGATGTGGACACAAGTGACACAACTTCATCTTTCTCGGTAAAGAAAACACAGGGTACTTTTTTCGATAAATGTGCTAAACAGGATATGATTTTGAGACATTATGAAACCCCGATTGGCAGCCATTCATCTATTTTGTTTTTGATAGAGCATTGAGAGTGTAAGGGTGTGTTCACACTGAGTTCTTTATGATGAGTTTTTGGAACAGAAATTTTTCCAAAAACCATGAGTTTTGATTGCAGAGTTGCAATCAACCACCGCTGCCAAGCTCACTCGCTCAAGAAATTGTAAAAGAAGAAATAAAAAAAAAAGAAGGCCATGAAAAAAATCGAAAAATGGCTAAAAGAAAAACATTACCGGAAATCGAAAAATGGCATAAAAGACTTCTAGAAAAACATTGCCGGCATTTGCCTAAAGAGTCTTTTGCTTGAAATATCTAGTGAGTACATCAGTGTTTATCAGCCATACCTTTATGGTGCACATTCCTTTGTGACCTCTTGATTATAGATGAGCAGTGTTCGACTCGAACTGTTCGCCAATCTCAAATTCGAGCTGTTTTGGGCGGTGTTCGAGCCATTCGACGAACACGAACGATTTGCAAAAAATTCGGCTGTTCGAGGTTATGTTCGATAACTGTTCGTGCACCAAAAGCATAACTGGATTTTTTCACAGTAATGCTGATAATCAATGTTAATACGCAGTTTGAGTGTACAGCGGGACGGGGGTAGGGGCAGGGGATGGATCTCTGCAGAAATAATGCCGATCTCCATTTTTTTTTTCTTTCCCGCATTTGCAGTGGGGAGGTGCAATCTGTCAGCCTATCAGCAGCGCACACACGCAGCAAAGTGTTTTTTTTCACACAAGCATGGGCATGTGTCATTGGTTGTATATGTCATGTCCTTGCCCTATAAGACCAAGCCATTTTCCCCATCGCCACCATTTTCTCACTGCTGCAGCTGAGTGTTAGACGGCACCGCTGCTGCTGTGGGCGCTATACAGTATAACTGTGTGAATTGCGAGCGAATTTCCAGTTACATAGAGAGATAGGTTTAGGGAGTAGGGACTAGTTCTAATTGCAGCCCTTTTGAGGGCTAGGTTACAGCAGTTCATAGCACTTTTTGCCAGGCAGGTCTGTGCCAGTGCTGTGCAAGTGTTTTTCACAGCATTTGGCGAAATGTAGCCCAGTCAATCCTTTTGGACCTGTAGCAGCGTCTGTTAGTCATTGGAGTACCCATCTGAACCAAGCTACACCACCTGTGTATCTAATACCAATTTTTAACTGCATCTAGCCCAGTAAATCCTTTTGGGCCTGTAGCAGTGTCTGTTAGTCATTGGAGTAGCCCATCTGAACCAAGCTACACCGCCTGTGTATCTAATAACAATTTTTTACTGCATCTAACCCAGTAAATCCTTTTGGGCATAGTATCAGTGTCTCATAGTCAGCGGAGTAGCCCATCTGAACCAAGCTACACCGCCTGTGTATCTAATACCAATTTTTAACTGCATCTAGCCCAGTAAATCCTTTTTGGGCCTGTAGCAGTGTCTGTTAGTCATTGGAGTAGCCCATCTGAACCAAGCTACACCGCCTGTGTATCTAATAACAATTTTTTACTGCATCTAACCCAGTAAATCCTTTTGGGCATAGTATCAGTGTCTCATAGTCAGCGGAGTAGCCAACCAGTGAAGCAAGCTACACCGCCTGTGTATCCAATAAAATTGTTTACTGCATCTAACCCAGACAATCCTTTTGGGCTAGTACCACAGTTTGGCCACTCAGCTCTGCTCGGTTTCCATCTATCGTTTTTTGTGCAAACAACTATAGAGTGGCCAATTAGTTAACCACCAAAATGAGTGGCAAAAGGCCTGCTGCTGGTGGAAAGGGGAATAGGCGTGTTGGAAAGGGAAAAAAAGGTTGTGTCCATGGGGTAGGTGGTAAAGCAACAGTAACATCTGCAGAAGAAAGACCATCTTCCAGCCAAACTAAGATGTCTACTTCTTTTTGTGGACAATGTGATATGACCCCTTTCTTACGGACACACCCATCGCTACAAATTCCAGATGAGGCACAAAAACAGCAGGTGCTTCAACGGATATCAAGTGCTCCTTCAAGTGGGCTCTCTTCCACCTCAACTTCAACATCACAAATAATCCAGTCCTCAGCGGTGTCACCCCAATCGCACTTGCTTCCTCACAGCTCCCAAGTCTCCAGCTGCCCGTCTGAGTATGGGGTAGAACAGATGGTTGAGTCTGCAGAGCTGTTTACTCATACTATAGCCTGGGAATCAGAGGTCGGCTCCAGAGCTTCTGTGAATCCAGACGAGGAAATGATCTGCACTGATGCCCAGAATCTTTATTAGTCGGATCCAGGACCAGACGCAGAAGGTTCTGACCATAATGTAGACCCTCGTTCCCAAACTGTAACTCCTGTTGGTGGAGACAATGAGGAAGACGATGATGAGACTCAAATACCTGACTGGACCGGCAACTTCAGTTTTTTGTCAAGGCAGGAACAGGTTGGCTCTGAGGACGACGGGTGTGATAACGCACAGGGTGATGATGATGAGGTTGGAGATCCCACTTACTGTCAACCCACAGTCAGCCAAGAGATGAGGTCAGCAGAGGAGATGGAGGAGAATGCTAGTGACGACGAGGTCAGGTTGTGCCTTCCTGGACAGAGACGTAGTACTGGAAGCACGTCAACAACTGCATCCTCAAACACAACTCTGCCTCTCACCACAAGTCGTGGTGGCTCTTCAGGTCGCATGGGCTCTAAGCCATGTGTGGCATCCCTGAGGGTTCGGTCGCCACAAGGGGGGATACTGCAGCCTGTCAGCAGGTGTAGTGTCTCCTCACCCAGGTAAGGAAGGTGCACTGGTCAGGACCCTGAATCTACATTCAACACTATACACTCCTGACCTATGGGAGGCAAGTATGCACCATAGTGCTGCCTCAGCAGGATCACGAGTGGGGGAACCAAAAGTTAGGGGAACCATGTAGTGGGTGGAAGGGTAGAGCACAGTTTTAGTTTACACACATAATTTGATATATAATAGCAAGCCATCTTGATTCTTAGTTCTTTGATTGTGGTCTTCACAGCTGGCAGTGGCCTTGTGTAGGAGCCTGCAGTGCACTGAAGATGCACGGTCCTCCTGCTCTGACCTTGACACGAGGAGCGGGAAAGAGTTAACAGAGTCTCTACCCCGGTCAAGTTCCCTTGCTTAAGAAGGTCGGGAGCTATAGTGACAGCTCCACAAGCAAAAAGATCCCAGGGAGCACGGACGGAGCGGCGTACGCCACCTGTACTCTCTGTAACGGGTCTGGGAGGCGGAACCTCTGAGCTACTATACAAGGGGGCGGTCCTTGTAAGGGAGCGTGTGGCGACCAGGGAAGACGGGCAGGCAGTCACAGCAGGTGACCGGGACAGTCTCTGGGTGAAAGGGCAGGAGGTCACGGCAAGTGACCGGGGCAGTCTCTGGATGAACGGGCTGGAGGTCACGGCAAGTGACCGGGGCAGTCTCTGGATGAACGGGCTGGAGGTCACGGCAAGTGACCGGGGCAGTCTCTGGGTAAAGGGTAGGTACAACCTGTGATGGCTGAACCTCCAGGTAGGCTAGCAGGCAGATGGAAGATGTGTGCTCCCAGGTGAGCAAGCGAGAGTCTCTGGATGAACGGGTGGTCACAGCATGTGACGGCGGATCCTCCAGGTAGGCAAACAGGCAGGTAGCGGAGGAGCGCTCCCAGGTGAGCGGGCAAGAGTCTCTGGAATAGCAGGTGGTCACAGCACGTGACGGCGGAGCCTCCAGGTAGGCTAGCAGGCAGGTAGCAGATGTGCGCTCCCAGGAGAGCGGCCAAGCTGGTCCATAGACAGACTGACAGGAGTAGGAAGGCAGACCGTCGGACCTCAGGCTAGCAAGCAGGTAGCAGGAATATCAGGCAGGAAACAGACAGCAAACTGGCAGGACTCTGGCAGGAATCAGGCAGGTAACTGACAGGTAACTGGCAACGGGACCTGAGGGCTGAAGCAGAGTAGTGAACAGTGCAACAACATTGCTCGGGCACCTCCATTTTGGAGGAGGTGCCTTATATATGGTGAAGTCCTCCGGCCATTGGCCGGGGACTCCTTAGGACGGCGCGCGCGGCCCCTTTAAGAGGGAGGGAGCGCGCGCGCGCGCGCCCTAAGCACAGTGGCCGGGAAGGAGCGCGCGCTGCCAGCAGAGCGGGAGGAGGACGCCGGGCTCGGAGCAGAGAGGTGAGGGGAACAGCGTCCCTGCCTAGCAGAGGGCAGGGACGCCGACGCTACAGTACCCCCCCCTTTAGGCCCCCCCTTTTTTAGGCCAGACAGAAATTTAGCAAGGATGAGAGGGGCATGGATGTTCTCCCGGGGCTCCCACGTTCTCTCTTCAGGACCAAACCCCTTCCAATCTACTAGAAAAAAGGTCTTCCCTCTTACCCTTTTGGTGGCCAGAATGTTCTCTACCTCAAATTCGTTTTCAGCGGAAACCGGAGCAGGAGGCGTGCCTGTAGACTTGGAAAAAGAGTTAAGTACCACAGGTTTGAGGAGAGATACATGGAAGGAGTTAGGGATCCGCAAGTTGGCCGGGAGTTTCAATTTATAGGCCACTGGGTTGATCTGACTGATGACCTCCAGAGGACCGATGAACCGAGGCCCTAACTTATAGGAAGGAATCTTGAGCTGGACATACTTGGACGAGAGCCAGACTTTATCCCCAGGACGGAATTGAGGAGGATCCAGACGTTTTTTGTCAGCATGTCTTTTCATACGCTCGGATGACAGAAGGAGTGCGGACCGGGTACTCTCCTATATGGAGGAAAATTTGTTAACAAGAGATTCCGCAGCTGGATTGTCCACCGAGGTGGAGACGGGAAACGGGATCCGAGGATGCTGACCGAAGACTACAAAAAACGGGGATTTGGAGGAAGATTCGCTCTCGTGATTGTTGTACGAGAATTCGGCCCATGGCAGGAGATCCACCCAGTCAGAATGGTGGGCATTAACGAAGTGCCAGAGGTAACTGGTCAGGATCTGATTGATCCGCTCCACTTGACCATTAGACTGTGGGTGGTAAGCGGAGGAGAAGTCCAGGGTGACGTCTAGCAATTTACAAGTGGCTCTCCAGAAACGAGAAGTGAACTGTACCCCACGATCCGACACGATGTGACGGGGCAGGCCATGAAGACGGAAGATGTGGCGGATAAAGTCTTTAGCCAGCTCGGGTGCAGACGGGAGGCCTGGCAGGGGAATGAAGTGAGCCATCTTGGAAAAGCGGTCAGCGACCACCCAAATGACCGTACAACCGGCAGAGACGGGAAGATCAGTTATGAAGTCCATCGCTATATGCTGCCAGGGGGCAGCAGGTACTGGCAGAGGAAGGAGGCGACCGGCTGGCAGGTGTCTCGGAACTTTGTTGCGGGCGCAGGACACACAGGCAGAAACAAAGTCTATTACATCCTTGTGCAGGTTAGGCCACCAGTAGTGCCGGGTAATAAGCTGGAGGGTCTTTTTCTGACCGGCGTGGCCAGCTAGTTTAGACGAATGACCCCAGTGTAGGATCTTCTCTCGATCAGGTACCGATACGAACGTCTTACCGGGAGGGAGACGATTTAGACTCACGGGAGCCACCTGCATTACTCTGGCGGGATCGATGATATGTTTAGGTTCTTCCTCGAGGTCAGATACCAGAAAGGATCGGGACAAGGCGTCCGCTTTGATGCTCTTGTCAGCCGGGCGAAAATGTAGAACAAAATCAAAGCGAGCAAAAAACAAGGACCACCGGGCTTGGCGCGGGTTAAGTCTCTGGGCATGCTGGAGATAAGCCAAGTTCTTGTGGTCAGTGTAAATTATTACCGGATGAAGAGCCCCCTCGAGTAGGTAACGCCACTCCTCCAATGCCAGCTTGATGGCCAATAACTCTCGGTCTCCTATGGAATAATTGCGCTCAGAAGAGGAGAAGAGTTTGGAGAAGAAGCCGCAAGTTACCATCCTCCCGGAAGATGATTTTTGAGTAAGTACAGCTCCGGCTCCAGAGGAGGAGGCGTCAACCTCCAGGAAGAACTGCTTGTTGCCGTCCGGACGATGCAGCACCGGGGCGGAAGAGAAGGCCTGTTTTAAGGAAAGAAAGGCCTCCTCTGCTTCGGACGGCCACTCCTTGGGATTAGTACCCTTACGGGTGAGCGCGGAAATTGGGGCAGTCCGGGAAGAGAAGTGTGGTATGAAGAGGCGGTAGTAGTTGGCGAAGCCCAGGAACCGCTGAATGGCCTTCAACCCCTCCGGTCGGGGCCATTTCTCGATGGCAGACAGTTTCTCTGGATCCATTCGTAGGCCGGTCTGAGAAATAATGTAGCCCAAAAACGGAAGCGAGGTCTGCTCAAAGAGGCACTTCTCATATTTAGCGAAGAGGTGATTCTGCCTGAGCCTGAGCAGGACCTGACGAACGTCCCTCCGGTGAGTCTGGAGATCCGGAGAGAAGACCAAGATGTCGTCCAGGTACACCACAACACAGGAGTAGAGAAGGTCCCGGAAGATGTCATTGACCAACTCTTGAAAGACGGCAGGAGCGTTACAGAGACCAAAGGGCATTACCAGATATTCATAGTGGCCGTCCCGGGTGTTGAATGCAGTCTTCCATTCATCCCCTTGACGGATACGGACCAGGTTGTACGCCCCACGGAGGTCCAGTTTGGTGAAGACTCTAGCCCCCCTCAGGCGATCAAATAATTCTGGAATGAGCGGAAGGGGGTACTTATTCTTCACCGTGATCTGGTTAAGGCCTCTATAGTCTATACAGGGACGGAGAGAGCCGTCCTTCTTTTTTACGAAGAAGAAGCCTGCTCCCGCCGGGGAGGTAGATTTCCGGATGAATCCCCTGGCCAAATTCTCCTCAATATATTCGGACATCGACCGGGTCTCAGCAGCGGACAATGGGTAAATACGCCCACGGGGAGGAGTAGTACCGGGTAACAGGTCGATAGGACAGTCGTATGGTCTATGAGGGGGTAATGTCTCTGCCTCCTTTTTATTAAAGACATCAGCAAATGACCAATAGGGAATCGGAAGTCCAGGTAGATTAGTTGGGGTAGGAGAAGGACGGACGGGATGAACAGGAACCAAACAAGTCTTATGACAGTCCTGTCCCCAGCGAAGGACTTCTCCGGTCTGCCAGTCAAGCACGGGTGCATGTCTCTGGAGCCAAGGTAGACCTAGTAAGAGGGCGTGAGAGAGTCCAGGCAGAACATGAAAAGAGATGCTCTCAGAATGCAGCATTCCCACCTGCAGAGTTATGGATTCGGTGATGAGTTGGATGGGACATGGTAAGAGGCCCCCATCCACAGCAGCGACAGATAATGGTACAGCCAGAGGTTTGGTGGGAATGCGGTATTTTTCTACCAGGGACTGTGAAATAAGATTCCCGGCCGCTCCAGAGTCAAGTTGGGCTAGTTCAAAATAACGATTCTCTCCGCAGATAATAGAGACTGACAGTAGCAGAGATGGAGAGGATTTATTCTTGTCTAGGTCGACCTCTCTGAGCGAACCTAGACACAGGCGTTTCCCGACCTCTCCGGGCAGGTACGGATCCGGTGCTCCTTACTGCCACAGTAGAAGCAGCTCCCTTCGGCACGGCGTAAGTCCTGACGGGTTTTGACCATCTTGGTCTGGTCGACCTGCATAGGCTCAGGAGAGTGTACCTGGGAAGAAACGGAGGGAGTGACGGGTTTCTGAAAAGTAGGAGCTAGACGTGGAAACCTCCTCTCACGGGTGACCTCTTTGGCACGCTCCTGGAACCGTAGGTCAATCCGGGTGGCAAGAGTTATTAAGTCATCGAGAGTGGTAGGAATGTCCCGACCGGCGAGTTCATCTTTAATACGGCCGGACAGACCCTCCCAGAAGACAGATACCAGAGCGTCGTTATCCCAAGCCAGCTCCGAGGCAAGGGTACGGAACCGTATGGCATATTGGCCCACGGTGAGATTTCCCTGGTGGAGACGTAGCAGAGATGATGCAGATGAGGTCTTCCGTCCGGGTTCGTCGAAGACTTTCCGGAAAGCCGTGAGAAAGGCAGGCAAGTCGGACACCAGGGGGTCTCCTCTCTCCCATAGAGGATTTAGCCAGGCCAGGGCCTCCCCGGTGAGATGGGACATGATGAAGGCAATTTTGGCCCGGTCGGAGTTAAACTGGTGGGACAGGAGTTCAAAGTGCAGGGTGCACTGATTTATGAAGCCCGAGCCTGAGCGGAGTCGCCTCCGAAGCGAGGAGGTGCAGAAAGCCGGGATCCGGGGTAGGATACCATGGTATTGGTGGGCAGCGGAGCTGCCGGGTTGGGAGTCATGGCACTGGCGGTGGTTGCTGGTGGAGCAGTCAGAGTGTCCAGGCGAGAATTGACATTCCGCAGGTGATCCAGGATGGACTCCTGTTGGGACCTCTGACGGGACAGTTCATGACAGAGGTCCGAGAGCGAGGGAGCTTGGGTGCCACCGGGTTCCATGGCCCGAGCAAACTGTAACGGGTCTGGGAGGCGGAACCTCTGAGCTACTATACAAGGGGGCGGTCCTTGTAAGGGAGCGGGTGGCGACCAGGGAAGACGGGCAGGCAGTCACAGCAGGTGACCGGGACAGTCTCTGGGTGAACGGGCAGGAGGTCACGGCAAGTGACCGGGGCAGTCTCTGGATGAACGGGCTGGAGGTCACGGCAAGTGACCGGGGCAGTCTCTGGATGAACGGGCTGGAGGTCACGGCAAGTGACCGGGGCAGTCTCTGGGTAAAGGGTAGGTACGACCTGTGATGGCTGAACCTCCAGGTAGGCTAGCAGGCAGATGGAAGATGTGTGCTCCCAGGTGAGCAAGCGAGAGTCTCTGGATAAACGGGTGGTCACAGCATGTGACGGCGGATCCTCCAGGTAGGCAAACAGGCAGGTAGCGGAGGAACGCTCCTAGGTGAGCGGGCAAGAGTCTCTGGAATAGCAGGTGGTCACAGCACGTGACGGCGGAGCCTCCAGGTAGGCTAGCAGGCAGGTAGCAGATGTGCGCTCCCAGGTGAGCGGCCAAGCTGGTCCATAGACAGACTGACAGGAGTAGGAAGGCAGACCGTCGGACCTCAGGCTAGCAAGCAGGTAGCAGGAATATCAGGCAGGAAGCAGACAGCAAACTGGCAGGACTCTGGCAGGAATCAGGCAGGTAACTGACAGGTAACTGGCAACAGGACCTGAGGGCTGAAGCAGAGTAGTAAACAGTGCAACAACATTGCTCGGGCACCTCCATTTTGAAGGAGGTGCCTTATATATGGGGAAGTCCTCCGGCCATTGGCCGGGGACTCCTTAGGACGGCGCGCGCGGCCCCTTTAAGAGGGAGGGAGCGCGCGCGCGCCCTAAGCACAGTGGCCGGGAAGGAGCGCGCGCTGCCAGCAGAGCGGGAGGAGGACGCCGGGCTCGGAGCAGAGAGGTGAGGGGAACAGCGTCCCTGCCTAGCAGAGGACAGGGACGCCGACGCTACACTCTCCATTCTGGACCTGCCAGAGGGACTCCTGCTGCAAGAGGGGTACCGGCCCCCGACATCTGACTTTGCCACTTCACGTCTCTGTCAGAGAAGCCCGTTAGGCTACAGTGGATCCCGTCGGGTGACGGGCGGAACGGAATTGCCGCCTTACCCTATATATTTGCGTAGTCAAGAGGGAGACCCAGCCTTTCCATGCACACGGACAGGAGAGGTTCAAAGGGGGCTGTTAGGAACACTCGGAGGGTCCTGATTGAAGTAACTGAATACCTTGGGTGCGCTGAGCCCTCATCCCTGGTGGCCGCAGTGATCCGTGAGGGGCAGGGAGAAGCCTTGCCGCTGCTTAAAAGAACTGTGAGTAAAAGACCTGGAAGACTATCCCTACGGCCTCTGGTTCCTTCATTTCTGCACTGCACCACACAGCACCTGAGTGACCTGGGATTACTTTACCCATCCTCCTGTCACATCTGCCCTGAGGCCCTGCTCCGCCTGTGGGGAGTTATAACATCGCCGGCTGCCACTACATCCAGCCTCAGAGGACTGCTAGCAGCGCTGGTGGCCATCACCAGACACCACAGGTGGCGTAGTCGATAAATACCACTCAACCCTGAAAGCCCTTACATCCTTTTTAATGTGACGGCCCTGGGCATGGGACGAGTCCAGGCCATGGCTGCATCCCCTCAACATCTGACCCGGCTCTGAGTACCCCCCCATCTTCCCAGGGCAGGGCTGCGAGCGTCACACTTTCATAGCTTGGGCATTTTTTCAGATCGATAAGGATAACCCAACTCATGTTATCTGTAACATTTGTCACCAAAAGCAGTAGAGGTCAAAAAACCCATAGTTTGAGTACTTCATGCATGAACCGTCACATGGATATGAAGCATAAGTTGCAGTGGGAAGCTCACTGTGCTATAATGCGGCCTAGCGGGACGGGCCAACCACCGTCTGCCCCATCTTGTGCATCCGCGGCCTCTTCATCCTCTGTGACTGGGGGTACAGCAGTCACACATGTTCTTGGACGCAGACCTGCCACCTCTTTACCCGCAACAGCCAGTGTGATTGGCAGGTCGTCAGTTCATTTGGAAGTGAAAACACCAGCTGGTGTTGAGCGCTGTCCGACATTGATAGCACCACCTTTGGATCAAGGCAACCTAACATGTCCGCCTGCATCTTCCTTACAGACCGACAGTTTGCCGGGGACACCCTACTCAACCCCGTCTAAGCACAACAGCCAGCCCTCGGTCCCTCAGATGTGGACAAGTAAAAGACCATTCGCTCCCAACCATGACAAAGCTAAAAGGTTGAATTTCACCATCTGCAAGTTGTTGGCTACAAAAATGCTGCCTTTCCGCCTGGTGGACACAGAGGATTTTCGAGACCTTATGTCCGTCGCAGTGCCCCAGTACCAGATGCCCAGTCGGCACTACTTCTCAAAGAAAGGTGTGCCTGCGCTCCACCAGCATGTCGCACACAACATCACCGCTTCTTTGAGAAACTCTGTGTGTGACAGGGTGCATTTCACCACAGACACTTGGACGAGAAGGCATGGACAGGGGCGTTACATGTCGCTGACTGGTGACAGCAGGACAAGTCTTGCCGTCCCCACGAGTTGTGCGTCAATCCTCTATATCTCGAAGTTCCTCCACTGCTTCTGACTCCTCAACCTCCTCTCGGCCCTCCATCTGCACCCAAAGCCTGTCTGGTAATGCCACCCGCGTTCTAACTGGGCAGTAGGAATCCTGCACACCTCCTTACTATGCTGGCAGCAGGGCTCAACGGCATCAGGCGGTGTTTACTTTGAAATGTCTGGGAAATGTGAGTGACACAGCTGAGGAGTTGTGGTCAGCTATGGAGACTGAGTTTCATGAATGGTTGTCTCCACTGGACCTGCAGCCAGGGAAGGCCGTGTGCGACAATGCTGCTGAGGCGCCCAGGGAATGGGGACGACTCGGCACCCGGGCCTTGTTGTTGCCTGATCTTGGGGGATGTCACGGTGGTCGGCTCCTGGGCCCATACCCTGGGGTCACTCTTAAAAGAAGGGGGGAAGTTGTATGGGATAGGGATGTTCGTGACGCCACCTGTGGTGTCTGGTGGGGATCACCAGCGCTGTGACAGTCCTCTGAGGCCGGTGTTTAGGCAGCTTAGTTGGTACGACTCGCCACAGGTGGAGCAGGGCCTCAGGGCAGTGTAGGTGAAGGATGCAGGACAGAGGGGACCCAGCCGGGTCAGAGGAAGAATAGGCACACACACAACAGTTCACTTCAGTACCTTTACTGGTGGTGTTTCAGGCACGATCCAGGGCACTTTAGGGTGAAGGGTGCATTTCAGGACTCTCCCCAGTGAGTGGGTATAGGGCCTCCTGTTCCTTGCCTTTCTCGGATGAGTTTCTGACCTGCCTGGAGCTAGGCCTAACTTGGTCTCTGTATTGCACCTGCTGACCTGGTGGTAGGGCCTTCTGTTGGAGTTCACACTCCCTGGTCTCTGGGGCCTCCTTGACTCCTGACCCTGGTATAACAGTCAGCTTCTGGTGAACCTGGGACGTATAGTTCTCCAGGGGTTCCAGTTATTCCTCCTGGGGATATAGGCCCCCCGTAGGCGTGGACCCGGTGTCCGGTAAATGGTTTTGGGGTGAGCTGGTTAAGCTCCTCTGCCCCCTGTGTTGCTTGCTTACTCACTCGCCTTCGGCCACGCTCTGGGCCCTCACTAGGCTTCACACGGGCAGTAGGCCTTGCTACTCTTCGCCGCTCTCTGAGCGTCGGCACGCTCCTGGCTCACTAATCTGAGCTCACTGAGTCTGAACTCTCTCTAGAGGAACTGACTGAGCTCCACTGCAGACTGACCTCTTTCAGGCTCATCTTCTGCCGGGACTGGAACTAACTCTGTCCCCTGAGGAAACTGTTCTCTAGACTGCCTGCCTAACTCCACCCTCCAGTATATATATCCCTATCCGGGCTCCCTCTGGTGGTCTGAGGTGGTAGGGTGGAGGTGTGTGAATGCTATGAGGGCCTCTTGTGGAGAAGTCCATCCATGCACCCCTCTGGGATCTGTGGCACCAATGCACAGCAGGGCGCCACATTCCCCCCTAGCAAAGCTCAGTACTCCCGGACTGAAGTAATTCTTATAACAGGTAACAACAATAACTCTTCCCTTTATGAGAGGCACTTTGCTTGAACATTGCATAATAAAACATTATAAGTAATAAATATATACATACATACAATAAGCAACCTCAGAATTTAAGTCTGTTCCGGTGAGGTCCCCTGACAGGGTGTACATCTCACGGGTAAAGTACAAGGTAGCTTGAGGGACCTGTCCAAAGCAAACCCTCAACGTGGCTGCAGGGCATGGCGATCCTGAGTTGGACCTCCACTTCTGCCACGCCAGACAGGTTTTTGTTCTGAGGTTACCTAAAGGGGCACTCCAGGGAGTGCAATTATTTACAGCAAACAGTTTTTGGGCTGCACACAGTCCTCAGCCACAAAGTTCTTTATGTACCCTTACGGGTAACTAGAGATAACAAGGGAAGTGTCCATATCACTTAAATTGTCCATTAGTAAGGCAAAGCACATATCAAGATACACATACATGAAAATACACAAGACAATACCCCAGGGGCAACTATCTACACTGTCAGAGTTTCCTTCTCTATTCTCTGTATCTGACAGGGGTCTGACCTCGTGTGCTACGTGTCGACCTACGTGGTACTGGGATGCGTGTGGTACTGGTGTTTGTACTATCTCCCATTCTGTCAGTTCTAAGTGTTGGGGGACTGCAGGGTTGCCTTAACCTCTCTACGGGACTGGCAAGTATACCATTGGCTGGGCTTTCTTGCTCTGCTCCAACCGGGGATCCTTCTTCCGGGAATTCTTCTTGAGCAGGCTCTTCTGAAGCACTTACAGGTTCTACTTGCTGTGGAGGGTCTTCTGGCTGTTGAAAGAAGTGGATCACAGGTATTATTACTGCTCCTCCTAGTTGAGGCCAATCTGCTGGGAAATCTCCTAAGTCAGTATGGAGTACTGCTTCTCCAGTACGGTGAGAGGTACTTCTTCTTGGGGCTTTCGCAGGTCTGGACACAACTTCAGATGGTCTCTAGACACCGTTGCAGTCGTTATTCCTCCGTCTTTGCTAATCAAACAGGTCTTCTTGTTATCAAATCTTGAATTTAACACAGTGTAGGGTTCTCACACTGGTCATCAAGTTTGTAGTTTCTCCTCTTCCTCTTTAACACCACTTCTCTTGGTGTGAAGGGTTCTGTGGGCACACTTTTATTGTAGTGGGCTTCCTCTTCCTGCTTGTCCCTTACCCGAGTGAGACTGTCTTCGACACAGGCCTGAACTCTTCTGTACTGTTCCTGTCTGGTCGTGTCCCAGTCTTCAGTGGACATATCTGCTTCTGGTTCTACTACACCAAGCTCCAGGTCCATGGGCAAATTCCCGGGTCTTGCTCGCATGAGATATGCTGGAGTACAATTGGTGGAACTCACAGGTATGTGGTTGTACAGATCTCCGAGGTCAGGTAGTAGGTCTGGCCACTGATTTCTCTCCTCTAGTGGTAAGGTCTTCAGCAGGTCGATGACGATGTTATTCATCTTTTCACAGAGACCGTTGGATTGGGGGTGGTATGGTGTAGTCTGGATATTTTTACACCCATACAGATGGCAGAACTCCTTGAACAATTCGCCTTCAAAGGCTGAGCCTTGATCTGTCAGCACCTGCTCCGGGTATCCATGGGGCCTGCAGAAGTACGCCTGAAACGTCTTCGCCGCAGTTTCTGCCGTCAGATCCTTGACGGGGGCGACCACCAGGAACCGGGAGTAGTGATCCACCATGGTCAGGGCATAGGAATACCCTGACCCGCTGGGTGACAGCTTGACATGATCCAGGGCCATGATCTCCAAGGGTCGAGTTGTCTTGATGGGTTGCAGGGTTGCCTTCTGGCTGCTGTAGTCCCTTCTTCTGAGGCTACAGGGTCCACAATCCCGGCACCATCTCACTATGGAACTGCGCATTCCAACCCAATAAAACCGACCTTTCAGCAGGGTTTCTAGCTTCTTCCAGCCAAAGTGCCCTGCTTGATTGTGGTAGGCCTCCAACACCATCTGGATGTCCGTCCTGGGCACTACAATCTGACATACCATCTCATGGGTCCTCGGGTTGACGTACCTTCGGCACAGCTTCTCTCTATAGATGAACAGCCGGCTTCTCTCATTCCACAGTTGCTTGGCTTGTGGAGACGCGTCCTTCTCCAGGGCTGAACCTTCCTGGGTTATCAGTCCTTTGATACAGCTGACAACCGGGTTGCTGTCCTGGTTCTGCTTCCAGCTGTGGTGAGACAAAGGGTTTAACGTTTTACAGCGATGCCTCCTGGAGCCTTGTTGCTCGTGGACCACTCCATTACAGTGGAAGGCAGGTAGCTCAATCTCCTCCAAGTCATCCACTTCTTCTTCAGTGTCCGACTGGTGAGGCATCCTGGAGAGGGCATCGGCGTTGGCATTCTTGCGGCCTGCCCGGTACTTAATGGTGAACTGGTAGTTTGACAGCCGAGCCATCCATCGATGTTCCATGGCTCCTAACTTGGCTGTTTCCAGATGAGTCAAGGGGTTATTGTCAGTGAAGGCAGTGAACTTACTAGAGGCTAGGTAGTGCTTGAACCGCTTGGTGAAGGCCCAGACCAGGGCTAGGAACTCCAACTTGAAGCTGCTATAGTTCTCTGGGTTGCTCTCGGTCGGGCGGAGCTTCCGTCTTGCATAGGCGATCACCTTCTCTCGGCCATTCTGCTTCTGACTTAACACAGCTCCTAATCCCTCATTGCTGGCATCAGTGTACAGCAGGAACGGTTGGCTGTAGTCAGGGTAGGCTAGGATCTCCTCGCCGGTCAGAATCTCCTTCATCACCTCAAAGGATTCAGCTTGCTCCTTACCCCACTGGAACGGGAGGTTTCTGCCTCTCCCGGACTGTCCTACCAGGAGATCTTGCGAAGGCGCCGCTTTCTTGGTATAGTCCTTCACAAACCTCCGGTAATACCCGACTAGTCCCAGGAACTGACGTACCTCCTTGAGGCTCTTCGGCTCCGGCCATTTCTGGATGGCAGTGACCTTCTTCGGGTCCGGTGCTACTCCTTCTGGACTGACGATGTGCCCCAGGTACTGTACCTTTCGCTTGAGCAGGTGGCACTTGGAGGGCTTCAGCTTCATCCCATACCGGGACAGCGACTCAAATACCTCTGCCAGGTGCTTCAAATGGTCCTCGTACGTTTTGGAGTACACTATCACGTCATCCAGGTAGCAGTACGGTCTCGAAGTTGCGATGTCCCAGGCAGCACTCCATCAATCTCTGGAACGTTCCGGGGGCGTTGCAGAGTCCGAACGGCATGCTGCTGAACTCGCAGAGTCCCATCGGGGTGGTGAAGGCCGTCTTCTCCCGATCCTCCTCAGCAACTTCTAATTGCCAGTACCCACTAGTGAGGTCAAGGGTGGAGAAGTAATTTGCAGACTTTAATGCAGCCAGGGATTCCTCTATATGGGGCAAAGGGTATGCATCTTTGTGTGTTATGCGATTTACCTGTCTGTAATCTACACACATTCTTATGCTTCCATCCTTTTTCCTGACTAGGACCAGGGGAGCTGCCCAGGGACTACAGCTATCCCTTACTAGCCCTGCCTTCTTCATGTCGTGCAACATCTCCTTCGCCTTCTGGTAGTGTGCTGGTGGTATGGGCCTGTAACGTTCTTTGATGGGTGGATGGTCACCTGTGGGTATATGGTGTTGTACCCCTTTAATCCTCCCAAAGTCAAGTGGGTGTTTACTGAATACCTGCTCGTATTCCTGAACCACCCGGTGTACACCCTGCTTCTGATGGGCAGGAGTGGTGTCTGTCCCAACATGGAGCTGTTGACACCAATCCTCCACCTGGGTTCCCGGGTCATTATCCTCCACTTCGTCTGGTGAGGTTAAGGACTCCGCCGTGTGTGTGGAGTTGTTACCTACTGTGTACAGTTTGGCAACAGTGGCGTAGCGTGGTAATCTAACCTCGTCCTCCCCATAGTTTAGGAGGCGTACGGGCACCCTCCCATTGCGTACATCCACTACCCCTCTGGCAGTCAAGAGTTTAGGTCTATGTTCTGAGCTAAAGGGCTCTACTACCGCCTGGTAGCTCCGTCCTTTGAGACCTATTGCTGCTCTACACCAAATCAGCATTTCACTCATCGGTGGAATCACAATAGGTACTGGGTCTGTCACCCGTACATTACCAATTTCACCGCCTGTTAGCTTTACCTGTTGCTGGTACATAAGGGCTCGGATCTCTTTCTGGAGCACCCTTCTCTGCCCTGGTCTGGCAATGTCGGCTATCTGTTGGACCAAGAACAATACTACTCCCAAACAGTTACTAACAATATTTGTGCCAAGTACCATATACAGGTCTGTATCATCAGGATTAGTCTCTACTACAATTAGTCCCTGGTCCTTCAGTTCCACTCTTCCCACCTTAACTGCCACATCCTTAACCCCGACTAGGTTAAGGGGGAGGCCGTTTGAAGCATACACGGAAAGATTTGGATCTGGTGGGTGAAGTTCGTCTATGGACCAGAACCTTTTGTAGAGGACATCAGGCATGATGGTTACCTGAGATCCTGTGTCCAGCAGATCAGGTGTCGCGATGCCGTCCAGCATGATGGACAGGAAAGGTCTTCCTCCCATGAACCTGCGGTACCAGTTTGATGGGCCTGAGGGGTCTACTCCTGGGTGTCGACCCTCTGCCCCAGGGTTTGCTCGTTTAAAGGACAGCTCCGGACGGCGTGACCTGTCTTGTGGCAGCGGTGGCAGACAGGGTCCTTTGGCGGGCGGCGTTGGTTGCTGGTCCTCCCAGGGGGTGGCATTGTCCTCCTCCTTCTCATCCAGGGGACATCCTCAGGGCTGTCGGCTAGCAGAATCCTTCCTTCTGCCTCGGGCTCCGTCCGCAGCTGCAGGGCACTCAGTACAGTGGTCAGGGTTTTGCTCAACTGACGCACTTCAGAGCACAGGCTGTCCAGCTCACTAGGGGACTTTGCTTGCACCTTGGCTTCAGCAGCCACCGAGGAAAAGGTGGACGCTGTGGGCATTGGGGTGGCCCCACCCTGGTAACATTGGGTAGCAGTTGTTTCCAGGGGCTGCAGTCCTTTTATAGCCATGTCCTTAAGGGTGTCAAAGGTGGCATCTGGATGATCCAGGGACCACCAACGCACAGCCCTGCTCTCCTTTTGACTTGTTCCTTCAGCATTTTATTTTCATTATTGATGCTGGTTGGACTAACCTGTTTCAGAGATCGCAGGGCCCCTTGTAAACGCCAGGCATAGTCCCGAACACTGTCCTCCGGTTGTTGAGAGCAGTTGTTGAACCTCATCCGGAGGTCTGTCTCAGTACAATTCTCAAAGACAGTCTGTAACTTTTTAAAGATTGCGGACACTGACTCCTGGTCTGCGGCCGACCAGGTTTCTACTTCTCGCTCCGCAGCACCAGTCAATTGTCCCAATACAACAGCGGCTCTTTGCTTGCCTGTCATAGAGTACATGTCCAGTATACCGCATATTTTCATTTTGAATCCAGACAGGGTATCTGGGGGAGCCACTTCGCTCCAGGAATGTACGGTAGGGCCATGGGTATGACAGAGGCTACAAGCCCTGCTGGTGGAGCGGCTGCTCTGGCCTGCTTGGCGCCGGGCGCGGGTTGATCATCAGGGCCGTTAACCGGTACTCCGGCGTTGTGCTGTTCTTCGGACATTCTGGCGCCCCCCCTAGCGAACCGTGGCCTACCTTCTTTTCTTCCAGTAGGCTGCAGCTCCGCAGGTGACGGTCTTCCATCAGGACCTTGCGTCGCTTGCGTCCTACGTCAGAGCGTTCTCCGGGGTTCCTTCCATGACCTGGCGCTTCCTGGTTTGACGTCGAGGCATGGGGCGTGTCTGGGGCTTCGCGCGCTTCAGCAGGTACGCCTCTCAGTTTCCCATGGTTACGCCCTTCTTCCCGCTCGGCGGCACAACAATGGCGGCGATCTTCGCCACAGTTAAATACACAGTTCTGATTAAAGGCGCACAGTAACCGGTGGCAACGGGCACAACACTCCGTCGTTGCAGCGGGCACGAGATCCTCTTTCTTGACGCCAGGAAGAGATGACGCGCCCAGGGGATGGGGACGACTCGGCGCCCGGGACTTGTTGTTGCCTGATCTTGGGGGATATCACGGTGGTCGGCTCCCGGGCCCGTACCCTGGGGTCACTCTTAAAAGAAGGGGGGAAGTTGTATGGGATAGGGATGTTCGTGACACCACCTGTGGTGTCTGGTGGGGATCACCAGCGCTGCGACAGTCCTGTGAAGCCGGTGTTTAGTCAGCTTAGTTGGTGAGACTCCCCACAGGTGGATCGGGGCCTCAGGGCAGTGTAGGTGAAGAATGCAGGACAGAGGGGACCCAGCCGGGTCAGAGGAAGAATAGGCACACACACAACAGTTCACTTCAGTACCTTTACTGGTGGTGTTTCAGGCACGATCCAGGGCACTTTAGGGTGAAGGGTGCATATCAGGACTCTCCCCAGTGAGCGGGTATAGGGCCTCCTGTTCCTTGCCTTTCTTGGATGAGTTTCTGACCTGCCTGGAGCTAGGCCTAACTTGGTCTCTGTATTGCACCTGCTGACCTGGTGGTAGGGCCTTCTGTTGGAGTTCACACTCCCTGGTCTCTGGGGCCTCCGTGACTCCTGACCCTGGTATAACAGTCAGCTTCTGGTGAACCTGGGATGTATAGTTCTCCAGGGGTTCCGGTTATTCCTGCTGGGGATATAGGCCCCCCGTAGGCGTGGACCCGGTGTCCGGTAAATGGTTTTGGGGTGAGCTGGTTAAGCTCCTCTGCCCCCTGTGTTGCTTGCTTACTCACTCGCCTTCAGCCACGCTCGGGGCCCTCACTAGGCCTCATACGGGCCGTAGGCCTCACTACTCTTCGCCGCTCTCTGAGCGTCGGCACGCTCCTGGCTCACTAATCTGAGCTCACTGAGTCTGAACTCTCTCTAGAGGAACTGACTGAGCTCTACTGCAGACTGACCTCTCTCAGGCTCATCTTCTGCAGGGACTGGAACTAACTCTGTCCCCTGAGGAAACTGTTCTCTAGACTGCCAGCCTAACTCCACCCTCCAGTATATATATATCCCTATCCGGGCTCCCTCTGGTGGTCTGAGGTGGTGGGGTGGAGGTGTGTGAATGCTATGAGGGCCTCTTGTGGAGAAATCCATCCATGCACCCCTCTGGGATCTGTAGCACCAATGCGCAGCAGGGCGCCACACTGCAAACCTGGGTGCGGCCCTTCTCCGGGGCAATGTCACACATGTGCCTTGTATGCTCAAGTGTTGAACATGGTTGTCCAGCAATTTTTAGCCCACTATCCCGGACAAGATGGCCTTCTGCAGAGGGCACGGTCGCTGTGTGCTCACTTCCGCCGTTAACATCCCGCAGCTCAATGACTTACATCTCTACAGAAGTCGTTGGGCCTGCCAGTTCACCGGCTGAAATGCGATGTGCCGACACGGTGGAATTCAACTCTGCACATGTTGCAGTGACTGTGGCAGCACCGACGAGCCCTGGTGCAATACGTTCTGACGTATAGCCTGGGCCAACGAGATCCAGAGGTGGGGCAAATCATGCTGCAGGAGTGGTCTCAAATCAGGGACCTATGCACCCTTCTGCACAGTTTTGAAATGGCGACGAAGATGTTTAGTGCTGACAATGCCATTATCAGCATGACTATTCTGGTGATTTACATGCTGAAGCACACTTTGAACAGAATTCGGAGTCAGGTGGCGGGACAAGAGGAGGGGGAAGAAGTAGAGGAGGAGTTGTATGCGGAAGGGATAACATCTCCAAGGTCCAGACGGTCGGCAGCACCAAGGCGGCAGGCATGGGAGGGTGGGGGAGAGGGATTAACGAGGGCGCATGGCAGCCAAACTGTTGAGGAAGGTGCAGTAGCCGAGGAAGAAGTGGAGGACGAACTGGCGATGGGCATGGAAGACTCATCTGATGAGGGAGACCTTGATCACATTTCTGTTGTGCGAGGTCGACGTAATCCCGACTACTGGGTTGCGACACTCTTAGATCCCTGGTACAAAAGTAAATTTGCCGAAATAATTCCTGCCAGAGAAAGGGATTCACGCATGCAGGAGTATCAGCAGAGGTTGTTACAGAGTCTTACATCTGCTTTTCCACAAAACACCAGTGGTGCACGTAGTGAATCTCACAGTTCTAACTTGCCAACCGTGGGACTGCACTCAAACCGTAACAGTAACACCGTATCTGCTGGTAACAGCAATTTTGTGGAATCGTTTCACCAATATTTTAGACCATCCTTTGCAAGGCCGCAGGAGACAAGTAGTCTGACACATAGTCAACGCCTAGAGACGATGGTACAGGAGTATCTCCAAGTGAACATCGAAGCCGTGACTGTGTCACTGGACCCTTGCTCATTTTGGGCTTCCAATCTGGATAAATGGCCGGAGCTAGCCACTTACGCCTTGGAGATCTTGTCATGCCCCGCAGCCAGCGTTCTGTCTGAACGTGTGTTCAGCGCTGCTGGTGGTGTGCTGACAGATAAGCGCACGCGGCTGTCCACTGACAATGTAGACAGACTCATGTTCATAAAGATGAACAAATCATGGATCCGCAAGGACTTTTCTACCCCTGTGTCATCCTGGGGAGACTAAAAGCTTGAGGATTTGGGAAAATCACCTCACCAACCATTTTAAGCAACTCTGGGGCAATTGATGCCACTTAAGTGGTGTCTGTGCCACAATTTTTGGAAAAAATGGAGACTCTTTTGGAGTCCCCTTGCTGTGTTTTTCATGATGTTGGCATCGTCAATTCCAGGTGGGTCGGGTCGCTCACCCCCCCTTTTAACCGTAAGAAACTACATACACTATGGCTTGGGGTAACACAGATGGTTGAGTCTGAAGAGCTGTTTACTCATACTATAGCCTGGGAATCAGAGGTCTGCTCCAAAGCTTCAGTGTCTGCTAGTCAGCGTAGTAGCCCAGCTGTGAAGCAAGCTACACCGCCTGTGTATCTAATAACAATTTTTTACTGCATCTAACCCAGCCAATCATTTTGGGCTAGTAGCAGTGTCTCGTAGTCAGCGTTGTAGCCCATCTGAAGAAAGCTACACCGCCTTTGTATCTAATAACAATTTTTAACTGCATCTAGCCCAGGCAATACTTTGGGCCTAGTCGCAGTGTCTGCTAGTCAGCGGAGTAGCCCAGCTGTTTTGAAAGCTACACCGCCTGTAGATCTAATTAACAATTTTTAACTGCATCTAGCCCAGGCAACACTTTGGGCCTAGTAGCAGTGTCTGTTAGTCAGCGGAGTAGCCCAGCTGTTAAGCAAGCTACACTGCCTGTAGATCTAATTAAATTTTTTTAACTGCATCTAGCCCAGGCAATACTTTGGGCCTAGCAGCAGTGTCTGCTAGTCAGCGGAGTAGCCCAGCTGTTTTGCAAGCTACACCGCCTGTAGATCTAATTAACAATTTTTAACTGCATCTTGCCCAGGCAATGCTTTGGGCCTAGTAGCAGTGTCTACTAGTGACTCGCCCCCAGGACCGTGGGGTACTCGGCAGCTGGGCCTCTGGTTGCCGGGGGATATCACGGTGGCTGGCCCAGTCCGTGACAGTGAAATGGGGGAATACTTTTATATGGGGTTTTTGGGATTTTTCGTGACGCCACCTGTGGTGTCTGGTGAGGATCACCAGCGCTGCAACAGTCCTCTGAGGCAGATGGTAGGGCATCTTGTGATGGAATGGCTCCCCACAGGTGGAGCGGGCCTCAGGGCAGTGTAGGGGAGAGACGGCAGGACGGTCCCGGAGGAAGGACGGACACTCACACGGGGGTAAGCTTCAGTACCTTTACTGGTGATGCTGCAGGCATGGTCCAGGGTACTCCAGGTGAAGGGCGCACTTCTGGACTCTCCCCAGTGAGCGGGTATAGGTCCTCCTGATCCGTTGCTTATTTCTTTAAGCTTCTGGTTTGCCTGGAGCTAGGCCTAGCTTGGTTACTGTCTCTCTCTGCACCTGCTGACCTGGTGGTAGGGCCTTCTCTTGGAGATTACTCTCCCTTGTTGCTGGGACCTCAGTGACTCCTAGCCCTTGTATTGCAATAAGCATTTGGTGAACCTGGGACCTGTAGTTCTCCAGGAGTTCCGGTGGTTCCTACTGGGTATAAGGAGTCCCTATAGGCGCGGACCCGGTGTCCAGTATATAAATTGGGGTATGCTTATTACGCTCCTCTGCCCCCTTAGCTCCACTCTCCTTTTCCTCTCGCCGTCGACCACACTCGGGGTCCTCACTACTTGGCAGCTGGCTTGCTGCGTCCTCACCACTCTCTGAGCGTCTGCACACTCTCAGCTCACTGGGAGCTGTGTTCCCCTCTGAGCACTGAACTGAAACTGAACTCTCTGTAGACTGAACTCAACTGCCTAGCTCCACCTTCCCTATATATGTCCCTAACCGGCTCCCTCTGCTGGTCTGAGGTGGTAGGTGGAGGTGTATGAATGTAGTGAGGGCCTCTTGTGGAGAAGTCCATCCATGCACCCTTCTGGGTTCTGTGGCATCAATGCGCAGCAGGGCGCCACACTAGTCAGGGGAGTAGCCCAGCTGTTAAGCAAGCTACACCACCTGTGGTGTGGACACTTAATTTTTTCAAAGGAAACGCTTAGGGCCCCCGGAATACTCAGTGAAGAGCATCAGGGAGGCACCCCAAGGCACAGGGGCTGGGACTGGCGGTAGGACGCCTTGCGGTGGACCGCCAAGCTCGATCCTTATAAAAGCTTTTTAACTGCAGCAGCTTTAGTGGACGCTACTGGAGCTGGAACTCTTTTTTATTATAAAAGTACAAAAACACATATACAAAACACAAAACCAAACCACAAATGCAAACATTATACAACAAACAAAAACCCAGCAAGACATAACCTAAAATCTGAAATGATATAGAGTCCAACAGAATAACATATGACACAAATTCTGACACAAAAAGTCCACGTCCTCCAGGAGACTCTCTAGGAGACTCCCCAGCAAGGGAAGACCCTACCATACCTCCAGGGTGCGCCCTAAAGCGCACCCGACCCCTAACATACACAACATTCATATGACGCACCCCCTGGGCCATGTTCAGGGGATACCCGGAGCCGGATCTGGATAGGGGTAGTAGTCCTTGTGGCGGTGACCCGGTCCGTGCCCAGGGTGTCAAACTAAGTGGCAGTCTATGGCAGTAGATGTTAACTTGGATGTCGACTACGCCACCCGTTGAGTACGGCTTTGCAGCCGCCGCTGCAGAACAGTCCGCTGAGGCCGGTGGTATGGGTGCAGCGATGATGGTATAACCCCCAACGGGAGGGGTATGGCCTCAGGGCAGCAGGTGAAGATGATGGGGGTTGTGACGGTCAGTAAGAAGAGTCAGAGTCAGGAGATGCAGTTTCAGGGGTTTTACTCACAAGTGTTCTCTCAGTCACTCTGGCCTTGAGTGACCACCCGAGCCATGCTGCGTCCACCAGGTCCTGGACTCGGCTAACCCCCAGGCAGTTCTGAAGCGTGGTCCTGAGCTCCCTTCTCTCTCTCTGTCTCTGGCCGTTCCCACCAGGGATCCACCTTTGGCCGGCTCCCTCGGGTCTCTTAGTGGTCAAACCTCCTCTGGGTTCCCTGACCCTATGCTTGGTGTGCCTTTCTGGTGGATTTGGTGAGGGTCGTGGCAAATCTTGACCACGACCTCCGGTTCCTGGCTGAGGATAAGTGGCCTCCACCAGTTCGGGTTCCGGTACCCGTGTCCGCCAACCCTTCACCCTTTCTGGTCTGTTTCTGGGTTCTTGGGGTTCCCTCTGTCTTTCTCTCTGGGTCCTTCTTTCTCCTCTCTCCTCTGCAGGCTTAGCTCTGGAGCTGGGCCCAGCCGGAGCCACAGCTCCCTGTCAGCCCTCCTGGCTGAACTCCTCTGCTCTGCTACTCAGGCTAAAAAGACCCTGTCCTAAGATGGTGCCCACCATATATACTCCCTCTATGTGTGAGCCCAGGTGACTAGCACCCAATGAGCTCCTAGCTTTACCCAGACTACTCCCCCTATCTGCCCCTACACTACTGGGATGTTCCACCCCCCTCCCACTCCAGCCAGGGACAGACGCTGTCGTACCTGCACATATACTGGTGGGAGTACCGTAGTTCTGTCCCCCGGAAATGGGATGTATGTAGTGCATGCAGCCTACTGAGCTCAGTCCCACGCTCCATCCTCACCCGGGAGTGGAATACCACACCTCTGGGTCGAGGTGCAATACCCCTGTAGCAGCCGAATCCTCAGGGTGCTACATTCCCCCCTGGTAAATCACAGCACGTCCTCGGGCTGTAAAAGAGCAAAAACATAAAACATACAAGCTTTTTAAAGTGCACTTCATATAAAATATATAAACAGTAACCTTCAATCATCCCTTTATGGGAGGTACTTCTCTTTTAAAATGTTACGGACACATCATAAAATAATATTAACTCTTTCATCATAATAAAACTTTTCATATAAAACATTTTTGACCTCTGGCCACTTGTGCAAATTGTGACCAGGTAAGTGCCACAGTCTCTGGTAGAAAAAACAGTTTCCTATAAAACCAGTAGGGGGCACTTTAGGAAGCGCAACTATATACAAGGGGATATGGCCGCTCTCAGTCCTCGGCCAGTGGGGAAAGGGGATGGCTGCTCACAGTCCTCAGCCTGTGGGGAGATGGGACACACTGGAACAGTTCACTGGTCCCAACGGGGACTATAATGGTAACAGTTATTGTACCTTCACGGGTAACTATTTACAGTGCTCCTACTGTACATCAGTGGCGACGTCCTCCTGCTCCTTCCTCCGTGTACCCTTCAGACCCGTCCGGGTCCTCTTGCTCCTCCTGACACCTCAGCTCTTTCTCTGTCAGTCGGTGTACATGAAGGGCATAGGGTCCTTTGGCACATTGGTGCCGGGTGAAGGTGACCTCATCACCCAGGTAAAGGTCACGACCTCTGTGTCCCTCCGGTAGGTGGGACTCGACATCTCTTCTGGTCACGAAGACGTCGCCGGGGGTGTGATGATCTCTGATGAAGCCCCAACCGTGCTGCAGTTGGAATTTGATTACAGTCCCGGTGGCACGGGGACCGTGGGCTGCACGGGGGTTCCTTCGGGTCCGGCTCTTTTGTTCTGCACTCTTTACTTGCAGCCGCTCCTCGCGGACCCGTCTCTCTCTCCGTTCTCGCTCAAAGACTTCCAACTGCTGGCGGCAGCACTCCGCACGCTCAGTTGCAGCCGCCCGGGTCTCTTGAGTGAACCCGATGAGGTCTCCTCCTGCGGGGTTCCACTCAAACTGCGCCTCCTCTAACGAGAGCGGGGTCATCTTGACGGGCGCCGGAACCGGGATTAGGGGCTCATCCAGGGGTCTTTCTTTCCGGAGTCGGGGATGGTAGTACTCCGGTGGCCACGCAAAGGGCTGCCCATCCGGGCAAGTGTGCTGGGCAAACAAGTCTTCACCCAGGTGCGGCACAGTGGAAGTTGAGGGCGCGGTGGTGGCAGCGGCGCCCGGGATCACTAGGCCTTGCGACCAGGCTTGGGGTACCCTGAAGGTAAAGGGCACCGTGAAGACGGCGGCGCCCGGGGGCACTCGGCCTTGCGACCAGGCCGGTGGCGTCTCCTGCTTGGCCGCGCTCAGGGTTGAGGCGCGTGACGTCACAGGGGGCGTGGTCGCGGCTCCTGCTTGGGGCCTAGTCTGGAGCGGTAGCGGTGCGGCAACGGGCACGATCAGTGGGACCTCGGGCTCCGCGACGGGGAGCGGGGATAGGCTTACGGTGGCTGGGCTTGGGGTAGTGACGTCCCCTTTACTTGCCTCCGTCTCTTCAGCTCCCTCTGCGGCGTCGTCTCCGGCCTCCGTCCCTTCTGCATCCTCTTCAGGGGCAGGCGTGCTCCTCGTTGCGGGTGGTGTGCTCCGCTGGCGGGTTCCAGCCTGCTGGGCCATCTCCCTGCTCCACTCCATCAGCGTTTCTCACTGCACCTGGGCCATCCTCCGTGCGAGGCCCTCCAGCGCGGTCTGTGCACGCTCCCGGTCTCGGGGAAGCTGTGCCAGGATCTCCACCAGGTCTTGTGGGGTGGTTGCTTGCATCAGGCTCCTGACCACAGGGTCGGTGCTGCCTGCCTCTCCCTCCATCTCCGGGTACGGCTCCTCCAGACTTCTCCAAGCTGCTCCCATCTTCTCTCTTTTGTTCTGTCTCCGCCCCCATTGAGGGCGGTCCTCGGGCAACTTGGTGATTGTCAGTTCCAGGGGCAGACCCCCCACGCTGATGGACATCTCAATCATTGCAGTCTCTGCTGGTGGGGGCGGTCTTCGTTTTTGGCGCCATTCTTGTTCCTGGCCCACGATGGGAGGTCGTCTCTTACCACCCTCTGGCACGCCCATAATGGCGTCCGCTCTGCCAGGGCGGGAAATCTTCTTAGATGGCGGGAATCGCTTCCCAGTGGCGGGAAACACTGCAGATGGCGGGAAAAGACTGCAGATGACGGGCAAATGGCGGGAACCGATCCGAGATGGCGTCCGATGGCGGGGACCCTCCGGAACCGGCGGGAGACTTCTTTTTGAGGTAAATGCGAACTTTTCTTCAGGCACGCAGTACCCGATGGTTACGGGCACGTGATCCTGCCGACTACGCCAAAGTTGACGCACCCCCTGGGCCATGTTCAGGGGATACCCGGAGCCGGATCTGGATAGGGGTAGTAGTCCTTGTGGCGGTGACCCCGTCCGTGCCCAGGGTGTCAAACTAAGTGGCAGTCTATGGCAGTAGATGTTAACTTGGATGTCGACTACGCCACCCATTGAGTACGGCTTTGCAGCCGCCGCTGCAGAACAGTCCGCTGAGGCCGGTGGTATGGGTGCAGCGATGATGGTATAACCCCCAACGGGAGGGGTATGGCCTCAGGGCAGCAGGTGAAGATGATGGGGGTTGTGACGGTCAGTAAGAAGAGTCAGAGTCAGGAGATGCAGTTTCAGGGGTTTTACTCACAAGTGTTCTCTCAGTCACTCTGGCCTTGAGTGACCACCCGAGCCGTGCTGCGTCCACCAGGTCCTGGACTCGGCTAACCCCCAGGCAGTTCTGAAGCGTGGTCCTGAGCTCCCTTCTCTCTCTCTGTCTCTGGCCATTCCCACCAGGGATCCACCTTTGGCCGGCTCCCTCGGGTCTCTTAGTGGTCAAACCTCCTCTGGGTTCCCTGACCCTATGCTTGGTGTGCCTTTCTGGTGGATTTGGTGAGGGTCGTGGCAAATCTTGACCACGACCTCCGGTTCCTGGCTGAGGATAAGTGGCCTCCACCAGTTCGGGTTCCGGTACCCGTGTCCGCCAACCCTTCACCCTTTCTGGTCTGTTTCTGGGTTCTTGGGGTTCCCTCTGTCTTTCTCTCTGGGTCCTTCTTTCTCCTCTCTCCTCTGCAGGCTTAGCTCTGGAGCTGGGCCCAGCCGGAGCCACAGCTCCCTGTCAGCCCTCCTGGCTGAACTCCTCTGCTCTGCTCCTCAGGCTAAAAAGACCCTGTCCTAAGATGGTGCCCACCATATATACTCCCTCTATGTGTGAGCCCAGGTGACTAGCACCCAATGAGCTCCTAGCTTTACCCAGACTACTCCCCCTATCTGCCCCTACACTACTGGGATGTTCCACCCCCCTCCCACTCCAGCCAGGGACAGACGCTGTCGTACCTGCACATATACTGGTGGGAGTACCGTAGTTCTGTCCCCCGGAAATGGGATGCATGTAGTGCATGCAGCCTACTGAGCTCAGTCCCACGCTCCATCCTCACCCGGGAGTGGAATACCACACCTCTGGGTCGAGGTGCAATACCCCTGTAGCAGCCGAATCCTCAGGGTGCTACACATACCTGCACATTCATACCTAACCACGTAACAAAAGGAAAACTAAATAACTGGCCCATCGCCAAAAATAATAGATAGGCCACCTGGCCAACAACTTACCCTATAACACAGAAAAACTTTTTTTTTTTATTATTTTTTTAATTTTTTTTTATTCTATTTTTTTTTTCCCACCACCATTTTTTAAACACCCACGAAAGTCTGTGGCCTCATCACAGCAAGGTCCCACGAAAGTTTGTGGCCATTAAATTCACACATAACGGGTCCTTTTTCCCGCATCCCATTTTCCCAAACCCCCCCCCCTGAAACCCCCTCACCCAACCTACACTAAACCCCCCCGCGCGCGAATACACATACATATACATACAATACATGTACATACACTACACAACAACCATATCAATAAACACAACATAACAATAGCACAATATACTGCTTAATAACAACTGACCATAACCATGATAACCATGAACCAAAGGTCAGACCCAAGTTCAGTGCTTGCAAGCCCTATATTCGGGTTTCCAATACCGTAAAACAAAAAACTACAATGTGAGGGGAGCAGCCCACCACCAGGAAACTGGAGACTACCGAGGCTCTCACCCTAATCTAACACACAACACCCTGTCCCTCCCTATTAAAGAAAAAGAAAAACCTGTCCCTACCGCCCTACCAATCTATCCCTACCTGACCCTACCTGTCCCTCACTGACCCTCACTACCAACCTAATGCTAACTACCTATTCCTGAAGACTGTCCCTGTCTGTCCTTCCCTGACCCTACACAACTATCTGACCCTACAAATAAATATAAATATAAAATATTGAAAGGGACTAAACTAACCCTATCACAGACACACGTACCCTAACTCTCCCTAGGGCACATTAAATGAGAACCCCCTCCATAGAAGGGAAGCCCTCCCTGCACCCAGCCTCTCATACTCCACCGAGCGCACTTTTGCCAGGTCACCCAGGATGTTCCTAATCACCTCTTCTCGGGGGAGGGCTTTCTGCTGGGTGGACACTAAACACCGTGCATTCCATGTGTAAAACCTAGTCACTAAGCTAACTAAGAAAACAGTGCCCTGATCTCGGTCACCAAGGGACCTGAATGCCCCATAGGCCCACTCCACATAGGAAAGGCCTGCCAGCCTGGGCCAGCCAATGGAAGCACCCACCCTCTTGTAGACCTCTGTATTAAAGGGACACCGAAGCAGGAAGTGCTCCATGCTCTCGAGCATGCCGCCACACTCCTCGCGGGGACAATCCCGGTCATCAGAGTTCCTGTACTTCAGGTTGTCCCTCACATACAGTCTCCCATGGAAGCAGCGCCAAGCCAAGTCCCAAAACTTCAAGGGGATCCGTTTATAGTTCAATAACCAAGTCCTACCTCCAGATCCTGGATCGGGCAATCCTTGAGCACCAGGGGCTTCTGAAAGTGGGTCAACAGGACCCTATTGTTAAGTAACCTCCTAGACAAGGTCCTGATCTCCCACACTCCCAGACCCCACCGGCAGATCACCTTCAGAATCGGGGTAGCATAAGCCGGAAGATGCCCATGAGGCGTTCGAAGGTCCGTCACCTGCCCTCCTGTCTCCCATTCCTGGAAGAAAGGCCAAAACCACCCCCTACAGGAGAATACCCACGGAGGAGCCCTCTCTAACAAGAGATTGGCGATGTTTGCCTTAATAAAGGTGTTTACTAGGAACACCACTGGGTTGACCATACCCAACCCTCCTAGTCTCCTCGTGCGGTACGTGACCTCCCTCTTGATTAAGTTCAGCCTATTCCCCCACAATAGCTGGAAGAATAGACTGTAGACCCGTGTCCAAAGAGGTTCTGGCAAGATAAAGACATTGCCCAAGTATATTAACAAAGGGAGCAAATACCCTTTGGCCAGGCTAACCCTTTCCCTCAGGGTCAAGGACCTACCCTTCCACTGATCCACCTTCTGGGCGGCGATCTTAAGTCTGCCCTCCCAGTTTTGCTGGGGAATGTCCCCCGGGCCGAAACTGATGCCTAATATTTTTTCTGTGGCCTGAGGCCCTGGAAGGGTGTCCGGGAGATCAAAACTAGGATTTCCCCCTCCCAGCCAGAGACTTCCACACTTATCCCGGTTGATCATGGACCCGGATGCCACCGAGTAGCGCTCCACCTCAGACATGACCCAATCTGCCTCCCCTCTCGAGGATACAAAAAGGGAAACGTCATTGGTGTACGCCACTACCCTCAAGGCAGCCTCTGGCTCCGCCTGGTCCATCCCGACTCCCACCAACGGTCCGCGCTCCACCCTCCTTAGAAGGGGGTCGATCGCGAACATGTATAACAGTGGGCTCAAAGGACAGCCCTGGCGGACGCTAGACTTCACCTCAAAAGGGTGTCCGACCCAACCGTTCACAAGCGGAAAAGTCTCTGCCCCATTGTATAACACTCTCAACCAATCAACAAATCTCCCGGGCAGACCGTACCTCAGAAGGACGGACTCATGGTTAACCCGGTCAAAGGCCTTCGCCTGGTCTAAGGACAGCAAGTACCCCTTCCAGTGGCCTGCCCTGCTCTGCTCCACTGCCTCCCAGACACCGAGCACAGCACTAAATGTACTGCGGCCTGGAACAGAGCAGTGCTGGGCCCCCGAAAGGAGCCGGGGTGCAAATTTCACCAACCAATTAAAAAGCACCTTTGCCAGAACCTTTCGGTCCGTGTTGAGAAGCGCTATTGGGCGCCAATTCTCAATACGGGACGAGTCTTTACCCTTTGACAGGATAATCAGCGCTGACTTCCTCATTGAACTGGGCAAGGTGTCCGAGAAGAGACACTCATTAACCCCTTTACCCCCGAGGGTGGTTTGCACGTTAATGACCAGGCCAATTTTTACAATTTTGACCACTGTCACTTTATGAGGTAATTACTCTGGAACGCTTCAACGGATCCCCCTGATTCTGAGACTGTTTTTTCGTGACATATTGTACTTCATGATTGTGGTAAAATTTCTTCGATATCACTTGCGTTTATTTGTGGAAAAAATGGAAATTTGGCGAAAATTTTGAAAATTTTGCAATTTTCAAAATTTGAATTTTTATGCCCTTAAATCAGAGAGATATGTCTCACAAAATACTTAATAAATAATATTTCTCACATGTCTAATTTACATCAGCACAATTTTGGAACCAAAATTTTTTTTTGTTAGGGAGCTATAAGGGTTAAAAGTTGACCAGCGATTTCTCATTTTTCCAACAAAATTTACAAAACCATTTTTTTAGGGACCACATCACATTTGAAATCACTTTGAGAGGTCTTTATGACAGAAAATACCCAAAAGTGACACCATTCTAAAAACTGCACCCCTCAAGGTGCTCAAAACCACATTCAAGAAGTATATTAACCCTTCAGGTGCTTCACAGGAATTTTTGGAATGTCGAAGAAAAAAATGAACATTTAACTTTTTTCACAAAAATGTTACTTTAGACTCAATTTTTTTTATTTTCACAGGGGTAACAAGAAAAAATGGACCCCAAAATTTGTTGTATAATTTCCCCTGGCATGCATATACCCCATATGTGGGGAAAAACCACTGTTTGGGCGCACGGCAGGACTTGGAAGGGAAGGAGCACCATTTGACTTTTTGATTGTAAAATTTGCTTGAATAATTAGCGGACGCCATGTTGCGTTTGGAGAGCTCCTGTGTGCCTAAACATTGGAGCTCCCCCACAAGTGACCCCATTTTGGAAACTAGACCACCCAAGGCACCTATCTAGATGCATAGTGAGCACTTGGAACCCCCAGGTGCTTCACAAATTGATTCGTAAAAATGAAAAAGTGGGAAAAAAAACACTTTTTCATTTTTACGAATCAATTTGTGAAGCACCTGGGGGTTCCAAGTGCTCACTATGCATCTAGATAGGTGCCTTGGGGGGTCTAGTTTCCAAAATGAGCTCACTTGTGGGGGAGCTCCAATGTTTAGGCACACAGGGGCTCTCCAAACGCAACATGGTGTCCGCTAACAAATTGAATGGAAAATCGGCTCAAATTGTTAGCGGACAGCATGTCGCGTTTGGAGAGCCTCTGTGTGCCTAAACATTAGAACTCCCCCACAAGTGACCCCATTTTGGAAACTAGACCCCACAAGGCACCTATCTAGATGCATAGTGAACACTTGGAACCCCCAGGTGCTTCACAAATTGATTCGTAAAAATGAAAAAGTGGAAAAAAAAAACACTTTTTCATTTTTACGAATCAATTTGTGAAACACCTGGGGGTTCCAAGTGCTCACTATGCATCTAGATAGGTGCCTTGGGTGGTCTAGTTTCCAAAATGGGGTCACTTGTGGGGGAGCTCCAATGTTTAGGCACACAGGACCTCTCCAAACGCGACATGGTTCCAATTTGTTAGTGGACACCAAGTCGCGTTTGGAGAGCTCCTGTGTGCCTAAACATTGGAGCTCCCCCACAAGTGACCCCATTTTGGAAACTAGACCACCCAAGGCACTTATCTAGATGCATAGTGAGCACTTGGAACCCCCAGTTGCTTCACAAATTGTTCGTAAAAATGTAAAAGTGTTTTTTTTCCACTTTTTCATTTTTACGAATCAATTTGTGAAGCACCTGGGGGTTCCAAGTGCTCACTATGCATCTAGATAGGTGCCTTGGGTGGTCTAGTTTCCAAGATGGGGTCACTTGTGGGGGAGCTCCAATGTTTAGGCACACAGGGGCTCTCCAAACGCAACATGGCGTCCGCTAACAATTTGAGCCGATTTTCCATTCAATTTGTTAGTGGACACCATGTCGCGTTTGGAGAGCCCCTGATGTGCCTAAACAGTGTAGCTCCCCCACAAGTGACCCCATTTTGGAAACTATACCCCTCAAGGATTTTATTAAGGGGTATAGTGAACATTTTGAACCCAGAGGTGCGACACAGAATTTGATAACATTATGTAATCATATTGAATAAGTTGTCATTAGTCTTGAGCACAAGTGCTCGCTACTTGAGTTTGCATCGGGTACTCAGGTATGCACCATATACTGCGTGTGCTTGAGTGACATGCTCGAGTCCCTGCCCTGCATGTTTCACGGTTATTAGACACCCAAAAAACAACATGCGGGGATCACTCGTGCATGGCAGGCAATCCCCGCAAAGTTTTTTGGCCTCGAAGCATATGGGGAGGAGACTCGAGCATGTCACTCAAATACCCACGATACTCAATGCATACCAGAGCACCCGATGCAAACTCAAGTAGCGAGCACTTGCGCTCAACACTAGTCGCCATATCGTTATCTTTTTTTCTTACTTTTGAAAAAAATCCCAACCCCATCACAACCCTAACCCCAAACCCAGCCCTAACCCTAGCCCAACCCTAACCCTAGCTCAAACCTAACCCGAGAATTTATTTTTTACGCCGTTCCTCGTGCGGTATAAGTGATTAGATGACCTTATTCTTCGGGTCGGTGCGACTACAGCGATACCAGAATCATATGGGGTTTTTATGATTGACAGCTGTCACACACTAAAAGACGCCTTTTTTGTAAAATCTAGTTTTTGCATCGCCATATTTTGAGAGCTATAATTTTTCCAGATTTTGGCAGACAGAGTCATGTGATGGCTTGTTTTTTGCGGGATGAGTTGACGTTGTTATTGGTGCCATTTTCAGGCACGTGACATTTTTTGATCGCTTTCTATTCCGATTTTTGGGAGGCAGAATAAACAAAAACCAACAATTCAGGAATTGTTTTTTTTTTTTTTTTTATGCCATTCTGCGTGTGGTAAAATTGATAAGGTAGCTTTATTCTTTGAGTCAATACGTTTACAGCGGTACCACATTTATATCGTTTTTCTATGTTTTGCACTTTTACATAATAAAAGCAATTTTATAGAAAAAATTATTTTTTAGCATCGCTTTATTCTGAGAGCTATAACTTTTTTATTTTTCGGCTGATGGAGCTGTATGGCAGCTTGTTTTTTGCGGGACGAGATGACGTTTTCAGCAGTAACATTTTTATTTAGATATGTCTTTTTGATCGCGTGTAATTCCATTTTTTGTTTGGCGGTATGGTGATAAAGCATTGTTTTTTGCTTCGTTGTTTATTTTTTTTTTTACCATGTTCACTGAAGGGGTTAACTAGAGGGACAGTTTTATAGGTCAGGTCGTTCCGGATGCAGCGATACCAAATATGTGTACTTTTATTGTTTTTTTTTATAATAATATTCATTGATGGGTACATTATATTTTTATTTTTGGTGGATTATTATTATTTTTTTTTTTAAAATATTTTTACAATTTTTTTTTTATTTTTTTTTTCACTTTCTGACAGTTTTTACACTTTTTTACTTTGTCCCACTATGGGACTTTCACTTTTTTTTCTCTGATCGCCTGCATGGCACAGAAATGCAGCACCATCCCTGTGCCATGCAGGCTGTCAGAACTGGACAGGGAGAAGATAGTTTGGAGATGCACTGCGCATGTCCAAAAAATCTTCCTGCTGTCTGGTGACCCGGATGTTGTCATGACGACATCGGGTCATCATGGCAACATCCTGGAAGCCACGGCAGACAGCGCTGGAGGCCGGAAGAGGAGGTGAGTATCGGCGATCACCTCCCCTTGCCACTGCAATGCTGCGATCGACTTCGATCGCAGCATTGCGGGGGTTAATGTGCCAGGAGCGGTGCGGGACTGCTCCTTGCACATAGCACCGGGTGTCAGCTGTGACAATCAGCTGACACCCGGCGGCAATCGCGCCCGCACAGCCTGTGTGCGGGCGAAATCGCCAGGGCGTATAAATATGTATCTGGTCCATAAGTCCCAGGGCACAGATACTTACTAATACGCCCTATGTCGTAAAGGGGTTAAACACCTCAGTCAAGAGGGGGACCAAGGAGTCCCTAAAAGTCTTATAAAACTCGGATGTTAATCCATTCGGACCAGGCGACTTTTTGGGCCGAAGCCCATCAATAGCTGGTCTCATTTCCTCTTCCCTGATTGTGACGCGCCCCCTGGGCCGTGGGTGAAAAGGGGAAAACCCGGAACCAAGTCTCTGTGTAATACTGGGGGTTGTAGTCTCCGTGGCGGCGACCCGGTCCCGTGGCTCAGGGTGGTCAAACCAGTGGCGGATCTGTTTACTTGATTTTTGTAATACTTAAATGTTCGACTACGCCACCCGTGGATTGCGGTCACTGAGAACCGCTGCTGCGGGCAGACCGCTGAGGCTGATGTTGTGTGCGCAGCAGGGGGTAGTATAACTCCCCACGGGAGGAGTACCCGCTGGCAGATGACTCTCTACATCCCTTCTATTAACAAAAAGGTCTGTGTCCGTCGTCGGGTCCCGGATGAACCCCCACCCCTTCTCATGGTGGAATTTGACCACGATCCCGGTTACTGTGGGACCGCGTGCAGCTTGGGGGTCTCGGCGGGTCTGGGTCTTCTCCGCCGCGCTCCTCCCTCTTTAGTTGTTCTATCTCACGGTGGCAGTACTCCCGCCTGCGAGTTGCGGCCGCCCGCGTCTCTTGTGAGAACCCCATTAGGTCCTCCTCGGTCTGGTCCCACTCTATCTGGACCTCTTCCTCAGGGACCTGGGGGATGGCAATTGGCTGTGGAGCGGGCAGGAGCGGAGCAAGAGGGGCTTCGGTCCCTGTGGACAGGTCCCTCCAGTGGCAGGGGTGAACCCTTCCGCGTGGCAGGGGGACCGGCTCTCCATCGGGCCCGGTGAGCTGACTGTATAAGTCGGTCCCTAGGGGTGGTAGTGTTGGGACCGGGGGCGCCAGCTGTTGCAAGGCGCCTGGGGAGGTCAGGCCTTGCGACCGGGCCTGAAGCGGGCCGCTTCCGGCCGCACCCGGGATCACGGGGCACGGCGTGGAACGTGGTCCGGTGGCTGCGCTTGGGGCTTTGGGCCTAGGTGCAGGCGGCGGGAGCGGAGGGGGTGCAGCAACTTCCGGGGCGATCAGCTCCGCGACGGGGTCCAGGGGCAGGTTGGTGGCGCCCTAGCTGGTATTAGGGGTGTCCCCCTTACCTGCTCCCTTTGCAGCACCACTCCCAGCCTCCGGCGGTCCTCCTCCATCCTCAGGGGCAGGCTCACTGCTGGGTGGTTGCAGGGCCTCTTGCTGCCGGGCCGCGACCCGCCGGCCCATCTCTTCTCTCCACCCCGCAATGGCCTCCCGCTGCGTCTGGACCATCCTTCAGTCCAAATCCTCCAATCCAGCCCGGAAGAATTCAGGGTCTTCTCCGGGGAGCTGGGCCATCAGCTCCGTGAGGCTGCACGGAGCCGCTTCGGCCTGCAGTAGGCCACTGGCACGGGTACTGGGGCTGGTGCTGCTCGCCATCTCCGGGTGTGGTTTGCCAAGACTTATCCAAACCACACCCTGCCCCTCGGTTTTCTTTCCCTTCCGCCCCTGTTGGGGGTGGTCCCGGGGCAATCTGCTGACAATCACTCTCAAGGGCAGCCCCCCCACGTTGATGGACATCTCTGCAGCCGCACTCATGGCTGTTGGGGGTGGGCTCCGTCTTTGGCGCCATTCTGGGACCTGGCCCACGATGGGAGGTGGCTTCTTGTTGTCTTTTGGAGTGCACATAATGGCGTCTGTTCTTCTGGGGCGGGCGCCACATTCAATACAGTGAAACAGTCTCTAGGCACACAATACTCGATGATAACGGGCTGGTTTCGATCCTGCCGACTACGCCAAAGTTGACCTGCCCCCTGGGCCGCGTGTGAAAAGGGGAAAACCCGAAACCGAGTCTCTGTGTAATACTGGGGTTGTAGTCTCCATGGCGGCGACCCGGTCCTGTGGCTCAGGGTGGTCAAACCAGTGGCGGATCTGCTTACTTGATTTTTGTAATACTTAAATGTCCGACTACGCCACCCGTGGATTGCGGTCACTGAGAACTGCCGCTGCGGGCAGACCGCTGAGGCTGATGTTGTGTGCGCAACAGGGGGTAGTATAACTCCCCACGGGAGGAGTATAGCCTCAGGGCAGTGAGTGCAGATGGTGGGGGTGATGGTGCGCGGGAGTAGCAGTAATGACTCAGAGTCCAGTGATGCAGTTCAGGGTCTTTACTCACAGTTTTACACTCCAAGCCACTTCTGCAGATGATGGCTGCCCACATCGTGCTGTGCTCACCAGGTGAGGGGCTCGGCCAACTCCCAGGTACCTTTGAAATGCTTTTCAGGACCCCCTTCGTGTGTCCTTTCTCTGGCCTGTCGTACCCCACAAGTGACCACGTTTCTGTCCAGCTGCCTCGGGCCTTGGCGGGCAAACGTATGTTTCGCTTCCCTGGCTCCTATGTGGCGCCTTCCTAACGGGTGTAGTGAGGGACCGTGCATGTATAATGCCACGGCCTCCGGTTACTAGCTGAGGGTAGTTGCTCGCCTCCACTAGATGAGGGATCCGGTTCACTTTTCTTGGCCTGACCCCCCTACTCTGGTAGCGGCGGGCGTGCGGTGGCGGCTGGCCGGTCCGCACCCCTGGGGTCCCTTCAGTCTTCTCTTAGAGCTTCCTCCATTCTTCTCCTCTCTGTTCCTCTCCTCCAGGACCAGGCCTTGAGACTTGGCCTGCCTCCGGAGCAGAGCCCATGCAGAGCCTCTGGTCCCTCTCACTTGCTACTACTTTCTCCTCTTTCTGCTCCTTCTGCTTGACTCTAAGATGGTGCCCACCATATATACTCCTCTCTACAGTGCACCCTGGATCTACTCTCCCCACCCACACACTACCGTGTTCCCCCTTTCTAGGTGTTCCCTCCCCCCACTCCAGCCAGGGACAGGGACTGTTGTGCTCACTCTTGGGAGCATTGTCGCCCCGCCCCCCGGAAATGTGGTGTAGTGCATGTGGGTGTTAGGGTCCTGAGCCACACTCCATCCTTACCTGGAAGTGAGATATCACACCTCTGGGTGAGATGCAACACCTCTGTAGCGACCGAACCCTTGGGGCGCTACAATTGCCTCTGCCAAAACATGAAGAGAGGGGTCATCCCCTGGCTCAGGGATGGTTTCAGCCAGGAAAGCCGACATCTCATCCTGATCAGGTTCCCTCCCCCACAAGAGGTGTGAGTAGAAAGATCTGACCACCTCCAGGATCCCTGATTTGGATCTGTTCAGGGATCCCATACTGTCGATCAGTCCCGTTACCACCTTACAACTCACTGACATCCTGCAGTTCCTGTAAGGATCGGGCGAGTGGTACCTCCCGAAATCCCTCTCAAAAACCAAGGATGTGTGCCTATCATACTGACACCCCTTGAGCAAGGCCTTCACCCTGGAGATTTCCTCACGGTCCCCTCCAGTCGAGACAAGCTGCTCGAGATTCCTCCCCAGGTCCCGATACAGGCGGTACCTGTTCAGGCCCCTGAGGCTCGAGAGCTGACGGAAGAACCTTGCGACCCTTCTTTTGAAGATCTCCCACCACTCAGACTTAGTACTACAGAGACCCAAGAGAGGTACCAGGCTCTGAAGAAACTCCTCAAAGGATTGTCTTACATCCTCTTCTTCCAACAGGGAAAAGCTTCCATAGGCCTCTCCCCATCCCCGGGGGGTCTCTGTAACATTCAAGGAAAATAAAATAAAACAGTGGTCGGAGAATTCCACCTCAACAGCGGACACTACAGAAGAGACGGCTTCCTCCTTTAAAAACACCCTATCTATCCTAGACCTACTGCTACCCCTTTGAAAGGTGAAACCCCCGTGACCTGGGGTGTGCTGGATGTGGACATCCACCAGGCGAGCTTCATTCACTATACTATTCAAGGCTATGCTACCATAAGCCAGCCGGTCTCCAGGGCCTCCCCTATCATGGGATCTAGTTATAGTGTTAAAAGCCCCACCGAAGACCACCTGCCGGCTTGTAAAAAGATAGGGCTTGACCTTCAGGAAGAGACATTTATGGTCCCACTTAGACTGCGGGCTATAGATATTAATGAGCCGAAGTTCTTGTCCCCTCAGACGTCAAGAACCAAGCACCTCCCCATTTCTACCTCAATCACCCGTCTGCATTCCACCGAAGCGGCCTTAAAAAGGACCGCTACCCCGCTATACGGCTCGGCCGCAAGAGACCAGTATGAGGGCCCACTCCTCCACTCTCTTTTTGCCTTATAAATGGCCCCCATGTCCGTTAGTCTGGTCTCCTGCTAGAATAAAATGTCAGCCTCAACTCGGGTGAAAAAATCAAAGGCCGTAAATCTGGCCGCATCTGACTTAATGCTGGCAACATTAATCAACGCCAGAGTCAACGGGGTAGGTTCTGCCATCATAGGTGATTGAGTTAGATGGCCTTCTTTTTAACCGCACCCCCAGTTTTCTTATTAACCTTGCCGTCCGAGGAGGAGCCCGAGCCTCCCCTCTCCTTCAGCGACACAGAGGTGTCCATATCACCCGACGACACCTCCTTCTCAGTAACGGATTCCTCACGTCTGGACCCCGGGACACTCCCCCCCCCAGAGGAATGTGAGTCCTCCGGAGGACGGACCCCGCCACTCCCTGAAGGCGTCCCAGATGTTACAACCGGTCCCTCACCCCGACCTCCGACACAGCGGAGTCGTCAAGGGTTTGGAACCGGTTGGAGAGGGGGATCAGAGGGGAGACGGTGAGCCCTTCCATGGGCACCCTAGCAGCCAGGGGGGGCCTTAGCTTTTTTTGCCCCATTTTTGTTCTTCCTCCTCCGACTCTTACTGTCACCCGATTTTTTAGGCTGCTCCACCACCTCCTCATCCAGACTTTAATACTGGGAGGAGTCATCGGGAGCAGCCACCTCCTCCCTCTCCATCCTCCTGATCTTCTCGCTCACCGCTTCCTCCCCCAGGGCCTCAGGGGCTCAGGCTGCCGCTTCGGGGAGGGGACAGCTTATCCTGCCCCCTACCCCCACGGCGCCTCGCCAGTTGCCACTGGTGGGCAGATGTCCTGGCCTCACCTTCCCTCACTGGCCCCTCAGCTCCTCTCCCGCCCCCACCTCCAGTTCCAGCAGAGGATGCACCGCTGGGGACCCCCCCACGGCTCTCCCCCACCTGACCAGAGATGGTGTTGGAAAAGGAGCGGGGGCAGCGGCTATAAGGGTGACCTAGATCACCACACAGGTGGCACCTAATGTCACCACAGGCCGCGGCCAGAAGACCTACCCCGCCACACAAGGCACATATCTGCACCTTGAAGCCCGTGCTAAAGTGGCGGGGATCACCGCACCTGTGGCAGACCTTTGGTTGCCCCAGGAAGAAGGCCAGGATCCTGTCCCTAACCAGGAATGCTGAGGAGGGGATGTGGGTGACAGTACCGCCTGAGACCTTCAACTTCACCATGAAGGTCCAGCCCCCTGACCAAATGCCAAACTCGTCCCTGTTCTTTTTTGGGACGTCCGTGACCTCCCCATAACGGGACAGCCACGTCATTATATCCACTCCAGAGAGTGACTCGTTGTTGGTCAGAATGGTCACTCTCTTAACACCATTTTGGCGAGACACCGCCTGTACGGCAAAGTCTCGCCAGCCGGGTTCCCCCTTCACCAGTTCAAAATTCGACTAGAAAAGCTCTAGGCCCTCCGGCCGAACAAAACTGATGTCGAAGATGGGGGTACCAAAAGGATGGATCAGGGCAAAAATGTCAATCGCCCTGAAATCCATCTTCAGGAGGAGCTCCACGACCCTCGCTCTTGGCGGGCATGCTTCACTGCCCCTCCACCGAAGACGGACTACATTCCTCCTGGCCACCCCCTGCCCGGCTGTCGGAAGGGACCATACTGTCTCCCCTTCCCTTTATCTTGGAAGGCGGCCAGGCCATGCCTATCTAGCCAAAAGGCCAGGTCCACCTCTCTTCCCTCTACCTCGATCGTCCGTTCTCCCTTTTTGAGGGCCTCCAGGAAACGGCGTCGCAAGTCACCGTCCCCGAGGTCCAGAGGTGAGGAAGCCCCCTGAGAAACCCCCAAGTCCCCGGCTGTTACCCCTGCATAGGACTGGGGACTCGCAGCTGGGGGGGCAGATAGAGCAGCCCTTCCCCATGCCCTCCACTACTACCAGCCACTCAATTCTCCTCCACTGCCACAGACTTACCAACATTCTTATCCACAACCGTAGATACACCCATACCCATGCCATACTCATCCACATCAACATTCGCCCCACTCACATGCACACTGGGGTCACTATTATTATGGAATTTTTTATTTTTCCCACCACCGCCACCTACTGGTGGCAACTTCCCTGCTGGGGGGTTCTGGGAGCCAAGCGCCGCTGGCCCTTTAAGGACCACACCTCATGGTTTAAGATGTGCTGCCTCCAGACTCCCAACATGCACTGTGCTTCCTTTCACAGGAAGGAGGCCAGGAGCAGTACCACCCCCAGCCACTGCCGAAGCACCCTTGGATGCCCGCACAGCCGGAGCCCCTGCCCCAGGTAAGCCCCCAGACACAGGGGACCCCGATAGGCAGGCACACACACCATTTACCTCTGCAGCAGCTGTGGCTCCACTGCTCCCAGCAACCAGCGACGTTTGTGCTAAGCTCCGCCCCTTTTTGGGTGGAGCCACGCCCCCACGCCCGGCGGCGTGATGAGGCTCTCTGAGGCCACGCCCACCGGCGCTGGGGACGCCGGGGTGGCTACACCCCCCGAAACCGGCCGTGCCGGAGCCCCTGAAGCCGACCCGGAACCGGGTCTACTCACAGGGGCCCCTGGACCAGTGGCACCATTTCCCTGGGGCACAGCACCCTGCAGCATCACACCCTTGGCCACAAAAAGCCTGGACCCAGCAACTCCTACAGCCGGCACCAGACTAGGCCACTCCCCCTCAGCATCCACCGGCGGCGGAGCCCCCCGCACCAACCCATTACTGGGCCCCTGCGCAGGGGACCCCAACTTCGCCGCGGATCCCGCCAGGAGAGCAGGCCCCTCCACCTTTATCTTATGAGCCGGCTGCACCAGAGCCGCAGGCACCGCACCCTTTATCCTAGCAGGTGCCTGGGTCCCCAAATGCGATCCAGACTTTTTTTCGGATCCGTACGTGAGGGACCCAGACACCCCAGCACACGCCCCGGCTGTAGGCGCGCCACCAGTAGCACAGGGGGCAGCGGCAGATGTACACGCCGTCCCCTGTATGCCAGCAGGCGCACCAGGCGCCAGGCCAGTCCCCCCTTTCACAGGGTAACCAGCCCGAGCACCACCACTGGTGTTAACCACCGTCGGGCCGCCCTCCGTGCCATGCACCATATCAGACACATCCGCCCCACCACCTCCATTACTACCAACAGAGGCGGCGCTCTGCGTGCCATGGCCTATGCTCTCCCCGCTCCCTCGCTGCAGACCCACAACAGGGCCCGAGCCGGGGTGGGTAGCGGGTGCCACACAACAGGACAGGGGGGCCCCAGGAAGGGGGACATACACAAACTTGTGCGCGATGTTTTTTTCTGCTTTTTCTTTGTCTTTCTCTTCTTCCCCCTCCCGGGTGCCTCATCCTCGCAGATCTCATCCCCGAACGCAAGCTGACCAAAGCGAACCGGGGACTCGATCTGCTGCATGATGAGGCAGCCCCCCTCACTGCTACTACTCCCTTCCTCCTCATCCTCCCCCTCGCCCCCACTGCCCTCAGAAGGGCTAGAATCGGACGGGAGAGCCATCTGCTTGGGGGCAATCCCGCTATGCGATGCCTGGAGATCACTTACCAGGCCACCAGACGGTAGGTAAGGTGCGATCTCCTCTTCTTCCATGTCATCCTCCTCCACCGCATGGCCAAGGCTCCGTGACCCCTCCAGAGCCCCACTGGTCATGGCTCTGAAACGGTCATCGTTCTCCAGTTTTTCTTTGAAGGGACCCGCTCCGGCCAAGATGGTGCACCGGCGGTCCTCCAGGTCTTGAATGTGACTCGCCCCCTGGGCCGTGGGGCACTCGGAACCGGGCAATAGGGAGACGATGGGGGTCGTAGTGGCAACCCGGTCCGTGGCTCAGGGTGGTCAGACCAGTGGCAGTCCTTTATAAGTTTTAAGCGATGTCCGACTACGCCACCCGTGGATTGCGGTCAGGGCTAACCGTCGCTGCACTGCAGACCGCTGGGGCTGATATAAATGTGCAGCACTGAATAGTTCAACTCCCCATGGGAGGAGTATGGCCCCAGGGCAGAATATATAATGGATGATGGAGGGGATGATTCCGACCATGATAGCCAGGAAACGGAGGCCTCTTAAACAGTTCAGGGTCTTTATTAGAACAGGTAATATGACCCAGAAACAGGCCCGGCTAGGAGGGGGCCTGGATGTCTGAGACCAAGTGGGAGGCTGGCCCTGGTCAGGGTGAGGGTGTAGGCCTACCGTGCTCTCTGTGCTCCTTCTGGCTATTTCCCTCCTTGTAGTGTAACAGCCCACGTTCCCGAGCTCACCGTGTCCTATCGCCCGTATGGCTTGCAACTTGGGTCCCTTGCTACTCCCGGCCTGGTACGGCTTTGCTGGTCCCTTCTGCTGTGGCGGAGCCTCCGGACTTCTTACGCCAAGGAACATACAGTCCCCTGCGGACTGGTTATCTGCTGTAGGATGTGGAATCCTCACAGCGTCAGACACCACAGTCTGGTAGAGTAGTCTCTTTGTCTGCCAGGACAGGCGCACTTCGCCTCTTGTCCCTGGCTCGTGGCTCTCCTACTGCCACACGTCCTCTTAGGCTGCAACACAACTGTCTGTCCCTGCTCTGGGACACTTCTCTATCCAGAGACAGGTTGTCCAGTTCTCCCTAACCCTGTCCCCAGTTCCAGCTTTTATAGGGGCAGCCTGCTCCCCCTACTGGCCTGAGACAGGAGGTATTGCATGCTAATGTTTCTTGACCAGAGAACCTCCCCCTTTCTCTCAGACACAGATTTATTATATTTGTGGCATCCAGGCCAGGGTGACACAAATGGACCACTTGATCTTCTGGACCGCGGCAGATAGCCCAGGCTTCTTGCTGCTAGAGGCCCTTTCAGACCTCTCCTGGGCTACCCTCAACTCCCCCCAGAGGGATTTTAGCCTTTTAGAGGCATCCTCATACTCGCAGAGGTGCGTGTGTATGCGGGAGACATAGCTGACGGTTGCCTCCTTAGGTATCTTGGTGCCCCAACCAGGGGGCCCCTCCGCAGCACCTCTGCTCGTACTCGACCCACCTCCAGGGGAAGGAGCCGCCACGGTCACGGCCTCGGGGGTCCTCCTCAGCTGAGTCCTCATCCCAGGTCCTTTGCCAGATGCCTGACCAGCTCTTCCGGACCTTGCCGAGCTGGAAATCCTCCCACCTCCCGCCAGCTTGGACCGGGAGGTAGGAGCCAGGGGCCCAACCCCGGAGGCCAGTCCCCATGCAAGTCTCCTTTCCTGGGAAGGGGGCAGGCAGAAAGTCCCAGGTGAAAATTCTCCCTTCCCAGGAGCTCACACACAGCACCACACGGCAGGTAGGCTCCTCCTCTTCCACTTCCTGTTACCGCGGCTGCTGGCAGCAGACTTGCCCTCCAATAGATCCTTGTAAAAGGATTTAAAGTGTACTCATTCAAATTACAGAGCTCAGACCTGCCTCCACCGCCGGGGGGGTCTCCAGCAGACAGGCATCAGTATTGGGAGAGGAGGGCTGGCCGCCAGGGTCCACCGTGGCTCTGGCACAAACCCGGCGACACGGAGGTCGCACGGGCAGGAACGGCCTGGCCGTGTCGGCTTCGCACTCCAGCGTAGTCCCTCTGCCTGCTTACGCCCGTAACCTCAAAGGGATGCGCAAGCGGCTTTTCTTCCCAGGGCTGTTCCCCGCCCAGCAGGAACGTGGGGGAGCTCAGGTCGGCCTTCCACCATACTCCCTTACCTCCCTCGCTCTCTTTCCTTCTTCCGTTCTCCATCTAACCCCTCAGCTCTGTGGTGTCCGCTCTCCCTCCAGCTCTCTCCTTCTCACAGGTGGACTACCGCGTGTATTCACACTGTGGTGAATCTTTTGGGCCCAGGCATAAGAAGTCGTCGAGCTAATGGATAATATGTGCCCCCTTAGAAACGTCCATGACGACCCATTCGAGGAAGCAACTAAACGCCTCAAGTAGTGAGCAGGATCTGGAGCACCCCATGGGCAAACAGCGATCTATATAGTATGCTCCTTCCCAGAAGCAGCCCAATAGGCGGACACTATTCGGAGGCACAGGTAGTAAGTAACCGGAACACCCCCTCAATGTCTGTTTTGGCCATTAGGGTGCCCCTTCCCAACTTCTTGACTCGCCTGATTGCCTTGTCAAAGGATGTACAGTATATACTACTGTACTTGGTTCCGCGTCGATGTTATCTGATGTTACTGACCTGCCCCTTGGATATGACAAATGGTGGATTAGTCCGAATGTATTGGGTTCCATTTTTGGCACAACCCACAACGGGGATACCACTACGTCTTGTAAGGAATTGAGGGTAAACGGATTAAATTTGCTGATGACACAAAGCTAGGAGGGATAGCTAATACTAGAGAAGAGAGAGAGAGGATTCAAAATGACCTAAATAAACTGGAGCATTGGGCAGCAACTAACAGAATGGTTTTTAACAGGGAAAAATGCAAAGTACTACATCTGGGCAATAAAAATGAAAAAAGCATATACAAAATGGGAGGAATAGAGCTAAGCAACAGTACATGTGAAAAAGACTTAGGTATACTAATAGATCATAGACTGCACATGAGTCAACAGTGTGATGCAGCAGCAAAAAAGGCAAATACAATTCTGGGATGTATTAACAGAAGCATACAGTCTAGATCACGTGAAGTCATTATCGGACTTTACTCCTCTTTGGTCAGACCTCATCTGGAATACTGTGTCCAGTTTTGGGCACCACATTTTAAAAAAGACATTGGTCTGCAAACCATGTCCTATGAGGAACGGTTACAGGATTTGGGAATGTTTAGCTTGCAAAAAAGAAGACTGAGAGGAGACTTAATGCATGTCTACAAATATGTCAAGGGCTGTCACATTGTAGAAGGATCATCTTTATTCTCATTTGTACAAGGAAAGACTAGAAGCAATGGGATGAAACTGAATGGGAGGAGACACAGATTAGATATTAGAAAAAACTTTTTGACAGTTAGGGTGATTAATGAGTGGAACAGGCTGCCACGAGAGGTGGTGAGTTCCCCTTCAATGGTCGTCTTCAAACAGAGGCTGGACAGATATCTGTCTGAGATGATTTAGTGAATCCTGCTTTGAGCAGGGGGTTGGACCAGATGACCCAGGAGGTCCCTTCCATTCTATGATTCTATGAAAGTGTTCTGAATGGAACCGCCATTCTACCTAAAGATATTTCTTTTTTTAATTTTCTTGTCACGAAGTCTGGGTGTTGGTAGGCTGATTTTAGATTTTTACTCCAGCCTTTCTTGATTTTAGAAGGGCATGACATGCCTATATCTGTGTCTCCCCCTCCTTTTACTCCTCCACCTCTTTTCTTTTCGCATGACTATATGTACTTGTCACTTTTCCATGTGTTAGTTGTGTCTTCTGAGCAGTTTGTCAGCTTTTGGACACCTTTGAAGGTGTTTTCTATGTGTTTTCTATGTGTTTCTATGTGTCTTTGTTTTCCTGCCATTGGTTTTAACAGTGTTCGACGAACCAAACCCGAACACTATGGGGGTGGCTCAACACTACTCTTGATTTTCTGAGACAGTAAAAAATGATAAGTTTTCTAGAAGAAAAGGCTTCTCAAAACTCTTCTTTTTTGGAGGAATTTTTCATTTCCTGAAGAGCTTTCTGAAGTTTAGTTTTGAAGCTTTTTGAGACAGTTTTTGTGGAGCTTTTTAATTGGACAATGTCTAGTTTGGAGCAGATTCCATTAGGAGACACTTTAAAATGGTGACTTGAAGTTTCTGTTTACCAACCAAGGGTTTTTCACAACCATAGACGTGATTAGTCTGGCGCCTCCCCGCACTTGTCCAGTTGGTTAACAGATCTCTCCCATGTGTGTCCCTAAAGAGAGACCTCTCAATCACCTGGAATGGGACAGGTAAAAGCTAGTCGGAGGGTGGTGCCAAACTAGTCTCTTCCCTGCCTATGGTCCCCGGCCCCCTGAGTTTTTTAGAGTAAAACATACTTGATTGTGGAAAACGCCGGCAATTATTTTGCCGGTACAAATGAAATTCTAGCACTGGTTGCCCAGTAGTAACACCGGCTAGCCCAGTGGTTTACCAGAGGTGGCAATCCAATTTGTAGCTAGACCCACGATGTTGATCTTTTTGTAGTTCAGTTCAGCTGGATTTGAGACGGTTTCTCCTAGCTCAGCTGTTTGTAGTATAATTTCTGATTACAATACAAAATGGGAGAAAAAAAATGGAAATTCTGGGACATTTTTGTCCAATCTTAAGAAAGGACCTATATACTATATAACTGGTAGCCATAAAATGAGTATCTCCTGCAAATGAAGGTTCAAACAAAGAGCACAGGCTGGCTTGCGCCCCCCATCATTGTCCAAACCCTACTGCTGGGGACAAAGTTTTTCTGTTGGCTTTGTTTTCACAGTTCACATTTGCTTATTGTATTTTTTTCCTTAAATCAGCTTTTTTACAGCGAAGATGTAGTTCGGAAAATATATAAGAGGAAGGTGCTTTCTGTCTCTTGGCCCTTTCGGAAACCATGCTTAATTATTCTGTCTCTACACTCGCTCATTCTTCTCAAAACAGAAGTTGGTAATTTTCTGCTCATCCACTATCTATAAATTCCCAGATGAATCAGTCAAGGATGGAATTCCCCTTGAGGATATGGTTATTTCATATACTATCTTTGACCTTCGACAGAATTACATTGGTGTCCAAAGCGGGCCAAGGTGCCAAACATTGAATCAGTCTTCTTGTCCCAGTCCCTCCAATGACTTTCACTTGTTGGGATGAATGACTACTACCGTGTCCACATGTGTTTGTCCATGGAGTTTTCTATCTTGTGCCATTGTTTTGAGATGTTTACGAGATGAATTACTCATCAGTCATTACTATCTTGACGATTTTTTCTTGCCAGTTCTCCTATCTGACAGTATCTATTGAACTCTCTTTGGGACCATTTTGGAGTTCCCACGGCTGATGAGAATACGGAAGCACCCATTAATAACCTTTAATTTTTGGATATTCCGATTGACATCAATCACAAGATTTTACATTAATCTCCAGCTACAGTTGAGCAAAAAAAGATTCACAGGACCCTGGACCAGAGTCCACCAGACCAGAGCAGTGTGAATCTTCTCCTACCTGCTGGCATCGCTAACAATTCTTCTCATTAGTCAGTTCAGCACAATGTCATGATTGACACGGGCATGAAGGCGAGCCAAGCCAACTCATCAAAAAAGGAACTGGAGGTGCCAGCAGATACAGTTATATGAAAAAGTTTGGGCACCCCTATTAATCTTAAGCTTAATGTTTTATAAAAATTGGTGTTTTTGCAACAGCTATTTCAGTTTGATATATGTAATAACTGTTGGACACAGTAATGTTTCTGCCTTGAAATGAGGTTTATTGTACTAACAGAAAATGTGCAATCTGCATTCAAACAAAATTTGACAGGAGCATCAATATGGGTACCTCACCAGAAAAGTGACATTAATATTTAGTAGATCCTCCTTTTGCAAAAATAACAGCCTCTAGTCGCTTCCTGTAGCTTTTAATGATTTCCTGGATCCTGGATGAAGGTATTTTTGACCATTCCTCTTTACAAAACAATTCCAGTTCAGTTAAGTTTGATGGTCGCCGAGCATGGACAGCCCTCTTCAAATGATCCCACAGATGTTCAATGATATTCAGGTCTGGGGACTGGGATGGCCATTCCAGAACATTGTAATTGTTCCTCTGCATGAATGCCTGAGTAGATTTGGAGCAGTGTTTTGGATCATTGTCTTGCTGAAAGATCCATCCCCTGCGTAACTTCAACTTTATCACTGATTCTTGAACATTATTGTCAAGAATATGCTGATACTGAGTGGAATCCATGCGTCCCTCAACTTTAACAAGATTCCCGGTGCCGGCATGGGCCACACAGCCCCAAAGCATGATGGAACCTCCACCAAATTTTAATGTGGGTAGCAAGTGTTTTTCTTGGAATGCTGTGTTTTTTTGCCGCCATGCATAACGCCTTTTTGTATGACCAAACAACTCAATCTTGGTTTCATCAGTCCACAGGACCTTCTTCCAAAAAGAAATTGGCTTCTCCAAATGTGCTTTTGCATACCTCAGCCGACTCTGTTTGTGGCGTGCTTGCAGAAAAGGCTTCTTTAGCATCACTCTCCCATACAGCCTCTCCTTGTGCAAAGTGCGTTGTATAGTTGACCGATGCACAGTGACACCATCTGCAGCAAGTTGATGCTGCAGCTCTCTGAAGGTGGTCTGAGGATTGTCCTTGATTGATCTCACCATTCTTCTTCTCTGCCTTTCTGATGTTTTTCGTGGCCTCCCACTTCTGGCCTTAACAAGAACTGTCCCTGTGTTCTTCCATTTCCTTACTATGTTCCTCACAGTGGAAACTGACAGGTTAAATCTCTGAGACAGCTTTTTGTATCCTTCCCCTGAACAACTATGTTGAATAATCTTTGTTTTCAGATAATTTGACAGTTGTTTTGAGGAGCCCATGATGCCACTCTTCAGAGGAGATTCAAACAGGAGAACAACTTGCAAGTGGCCACTTTAAGTAGCTTTTCTCATGATTGCATACACCTGGCTATGAAGTTCAAAGCTCAATGAGGTTAGAAAACCAAAAAAAGTGCTTTAGTACATCAGTAAAAAGTAGGTAGGGTTATTTAAAACAAGAAAATTATAAGGGTGCCCATACTTATGCACCTGTCAAATTTTGTTTGAATGCAGAGTGCACATTTTCTGTTAGTACAATAAACCTCATTTCAAGGCAGAAACATTACTGTGTCCAACAGTTATTACATACATCAAACTGAAATAGCTGTTGCAAAAACACCAATTTTTATAAAACATTAAGCTTAAGATTAATAGGGGTGCCCAAACTTTTTCATATAACTGTAGAAGGTCCACCCGGTGGCCACAAAATACCAAAATAACCATTGGATGAGGGTCATGGAAATCTTTTTGTTCAACTCTAGCTCCAATGATTGATTCCATTGTGGGATACATACGGTGTTTTGATTGCTTTTTATTGCATTTTTTAAATTTTATGAAGAACTTAATTCAGAATTCTGAAGTTCCAATTTTTTTTTTTTATTGAATTTCTCCAAATTGGATACTTGATAAATTTAGACCATCATAAGAATTTACACATCTGTTTAGAATTCTAATCCACTTTTAGGTCATCATCACCGTATTGGAGTTAGTTTGCGACTTTTTGTACAACTTAATTTTTATTTTTTAAAGTTACATGCCATAAATCTTATTTAAATAAAATTTGCATAACTAACCATACAGTATATATATTTTATTTTAAAAATGACGTGACAAGAGGAGCATGATTTTGGAAAAAAATTGCTGGCGCCTGACAAATAATTGTGAAACAGGAATCACATGTCAACACAACATCTCCCAATGACCAGTGAGTCAGGGATCACGAATCTCACTTCTGCTTAAATGTTCTTCTTTATTTTGCAAAATTTCTTGATCTAGGAGAAGAGAGCAAAGCACTTGGCACAAGATTCATTAAGACTTTTGTACTCCAGTCCTGAAACTGAATTCTGGAGTAAGATGCGCCAAATTCATCTAAAAGGCGTGCACATCTTTCAGCTGTCGTTCGCCATTGCAAGTGTATGTCACGTCTGTCGTAATTCATGGCACCTTTGTGGTGTAAAAAATGGTACATTTTCAGGGTTGGAGTTTTGTGAATAAGCCATAAGTTGCAAAATTTTTGCACAAAATTTTTGCAATAATTTGAACAGTTTTATTCCAGAATTCTTGCGAAAACTGTTTGATAAATTGGGGCAAAAATGTCTTATGATCCAATGAGTTTTATGGCCCCGATTCATCATTGTATTTGCGCCATTCTTTTTTAACAGAAAAATGCTTCTTTGTTCCTTTTTAAAGGCAACTTGAAAACTTCAAAAGTTTAACAGTTTTCTCTGTTTTTTTTTGGATCGACAATGTGAGCTTGTTTTTTTTTCCTTATCCAGATGTTTTTGTTTAATTCATCATTTACGACTTTTCTAAATGTCGTAAAATTGTCGTGAATTGTACTGGTATAGCACAATTTCTGTCCAATTTTAATCTTGACTAGCGGGTGACACTTTAAGGGATTGTGTAACAAAGTAAAAGACAAAAATAAAAGAGCATTTTTAATTTTGCTCAAAAATTCATCAACCATGTGTGTGCCATTTTGAAGAATTTGGCAAAAAAAACAAAAACAAATGGTAAGAACCATAATAGCCACCAAATCTAGACATTAACCAGTACTGGCGATGGGACTAAGGAAGTCTTACCTCTCAGCAGTGAAACCACCCTTAGCCAAACTGAGTCCTAAAGAGGGGCAGGGGGTGAGATGACCTGACCAGCGATGGCTAGATATAAGGGTATTGTGCGTGACAAGCCCCCTTGTGTTGATGGGGGGTCAGCTATGCCAAACTTGTGGTTTCATTCTTAATATGTGAAAAATCCACTTCCTAGAAGCGTTTCATGGAAGATATGGGTGGAGTGTGGAATCCTCCCAAGTAATGAGTAAGTCCTTTAAGACTTTTTTTGGGTAATTCATGTCAACACTGTTTGCTTGAACTTGCAATTAAAATTCCCCTTTAAAATTCATAGGGCGAGAAAAGTCATTACATACCGCAAAACATCACGTGACAAATAATAACCGGTACATTCACGAGCTGCTTATCTCAGTGGTCTCATAGGGAAGATGGTATCTCATGTCCCAAAAGCAGAATTCAGATAAAGAGAAGACCCTACACTGGGCCAATAAAAAAGCAAATAAACAGCGTCCAATCCAGGGTGATGTGATCCAAAATCTGAAATTTATTCCTCCATAAAGTTACAACGTTCCGACCTATGACAGATCTTTGTTAAGTATACTTGACAAAGATCTGTCATAGGTCGAAACGTTGAAACTTTATGGAGGAATAAATTTCAGATTTTGGATCACATCACCCTGGATTGGACGCTGTTTATTTGACTTTTTACTGTTTCATCCTCCAAGTGGGTTCCTTGGATTTTTTAACGTGCGTCCCTTACAGTGAGTGGTCAGTGAGTATAGTAGTCAGCCTTCCTCTCTGCTTTTTGATGTTTACCTACACTGGGCCAAGTCATACCCTATAATGACAGAAGAGGTTTACCAAGGTAAAATGCATTGCAGGGAAAAGTATTACAGTAGTTATATTCTTGCACATAGGAGCAGTATTATAGTAGTTATATTCCTGTACATAGGGGGCAGTATTATAGCAGTTATATTCTTGTACATAGGAGCAGTATTATAGAAGTTATATTCTTGTACATAGGAGCAGTATTATAGTAGTTATATTCTTGTACATAGGGGGCAGTATTATAGCAGTTATATTCTTGTACATAGGGGGCAGTATTATAGTAGTTATATTCTTGTACATAGTAGCAGTAATATAGTAGTTATATTCTTGTACATGGGGCAGTATTATAGTGGTTATATTCTTGTACATAGGAGCAGTAATATAGTAGTTATATTCTTGTACATGGGGCAGTATTATAGTGGTTATATTCTTGTACATAGGGAGCAGTATTATAGTAGTTATATTCTTGTACATGGGGCAGTATTATAGTGGTTATATTCTTGTACATAGGAGCAGTAATATAGTAGTTATATTCTTGTACATGGGGCAGTATTATAGCAGTTATATTCTTGTACATAGGGGGCAGTATTATAGTAGTTATATTCTTGTACATAGTAGCAGTAATATAGTAGTTATATTCTTGTACATGGGGCAGTATTATAGTGGTTATATTCTTGTACATAGGAGCAGTAATATAGTAGTTATATTCTTGTACATAGCGGCAGTATTATAGTAGTTATATTCTTGTACATAGGAGCAGTAATATAGTAGTTATATTCTTGTACATGGGGCAGTATTATAGTGGTTATATTCTTGTACATAGGGAGCAGTATTATAGCAGTTATATTCTTGTATGTAGGGGGCAGTATTATAGTAGTTATATTCTTGTACATAGGGGCAGTATTATAGTAGTTATATTCTTGTACATATGGGGCAGTATTATAGTAGTTATATTCTTGTACATAGGGGGCAGTATTGTAGTAGTTATATTCTTGTACATAGGGGGCAGTATTATAGTAGTTATATTCTTGTACATAGGGGCAGTATTATAGTAGTTATATTATTGTATATGGGGCAGTATTATAGTAGTTATTTTCTTGTACAATGGGGGCAGTATTATAGTAGTTATATTCTTGTACATAGGAGCAGTATTATACTAGTTATATTCTTGCACATAGGAGCAGTATTATAGTTGTTATATTCTTGTACATAGGAGCAGTATTATAGTAGTTATATTATTGTATATGGGGCAGTATTATAGTAGTTATATTCTTGTACATAGGGGGCAGTATTATAGTAGTTATATTCTTGTACACAGGGGGCAGTATTATAGTAGTTATATTCTTATACACAGGGGGCAGTATTATAGTAGTTATATTCTTGTACATAGGGAGCAGTATTATAGTAGTTATATTCTTGTACATAGGGAGCAGTATTATAGTAGTTATATTCTTGTACATAGGGAGCAGTATTATAGTAGTTATATTCTTGTACATAGGGAGCAGTATTATAGTAGTTATATTCTTGTACATAGGGAGCAGTATTATAGTAGTTATATTCCTGTACATAGGGGGCAGTATTATAGTAGTTATATTCTTGTACATAGGAGCAGTATTATAGTAGTTATATTCCTGTACATAGGGGGCAGTATTATAGTAGTTATATTCTTGTACATAGGAGCAGTATTATAGTAGTTATATTATTGTACATAGGAGCAGTATTATAGTAGTTATATTCTTGTACATAGGGGGCAGTATTATAGCAGTTATATTCTTGTACATAGGGGGCAGTATTATAGTAGTTATATTCTTGTACATAGTTGCAGTAATATAGTAGTTATATTCTTGTACATAGGAGCAGTAATATAGTAGTTATATTCTTGTACATGGGGCAGTATTATAGTGGTTATATTCTTGTACATAGGGAGCAGTATTATAGCAGTTATATTCTTGTATGTATGGGGCAGTATTATAGTAGTTATATTCTTGTACAAAGGGGGCAGTATTATAGTAGTTATATTCTTGTACATATGGGGCAGTATTATAGTAGTTATATTCTTGTACATAGGGGGCAGTATTATAGTAGTTATATTCTTGTACATAGGGGGCAGTATTATAGTAGTTATATTCTTGTACATAGGGGCAGTATTATAGTAGTTATATTATTGTATATGGGGCAGTATTATAGTAGTTATATTCTTGTACATAGGGGGCAGTATTATAGTAGTTATATTCTTGTACATAGGAGCAGTATTATAGTAGTTATATTATTGTATATGGGGCAGTATTATAGTAGTTATATTCTTGTACATAGGGGACAGTATTATAGTAGTTATATTCTTGTACACAGGGGGCAGTATTATAGTAGTTATATTCTTGTACACAGGGGGCAGTATTATAGTAGTTATATTCTTGTACATAGGGAGCAGTATTATAGTAGTTATATTCTTGTACATAGGGAGCAGTATTATAGTAGTTATATTCTTGTACATAGGGAGCAGTATTATAGTAGTTATATTCTTGTACATAGGGAGCAGTATTATAGTAGTTATATTCCTGTACATAGGGAGCAGTATTATAGTAGTTATATTCCTGTACATAGGGGGCAGTATTATAGTAGTTATATTCTTGTACATAGGAGCAGTATTATAGTGGTTATATTCCTGTACATAGGGGGCAGTATTATAGTAGTTATATTCTTCTACATAGGAGCAGTATTATAGTAGTTATATTCTTGTACATAGGAGCAGTATTATAGTAGTTATATTCTTGTACATAGGGGACAGTATTATAGCAGTTATATTCTTGTACATAGGGGCAGTATTATAGTAGTTATATTCTTGTACATAGGAGCAGTATTATAGTAGTTATATTCTTGTACATAGGAGCAGTATTATAGTGGTTATATTCTTGTACATAGGGAGCAGTATTATAGCAGTTATATTCTTGTATGTAGGGGGCAGTATTATAGTACTTATATTCTTGTACATAGGGGCAGTATTATAGTACTTATATTCTTGTACATAGGGAGCAGTATTATAGTAGTTATATTCTTGTACATAGGGAGCAGTATTATAGTAGTTATATTCTTGTACATAGGGAGCAGTATTATAGTAGTTATATTCCTGTACATAGGGAGCAGTATTATAGTAGTTATATTCCTGTACATAGGGGGCAGTATTATAGTAGTTATATTCTTGTACATAGGAGCAGTATTATAGTGGTTATATTCCTGTACATAGGGGGCAGTATTATAGTAGTTATATTCTTGTACATAGGAGCAGTATTATAGTAGTTATATTCTTGTACATAGGAGCAGTATTATAGTAGTTATACTCTTGTACATAGGGGACAGTATTATAGCAGTTATATTCTTGTACATAGGGGGCAGTATTATAGTAGTTATATTCTTGTACATAGGAGCAGTATTATAGTAGTTATATTCTTGTACATAGGAGCAGTATTATAGTAGTTATATTCTTGTACATAGGGAGCAGTATTATAGCAGTTATATTCTTGTACATAGGGGGCAGTATTATAGTAGTTATATTCTTGTACATAGGAGCAGTATTATAGTAGTTATATTCTTGTACATAGGGGACAGTATTATAGCAGTTATATTCTTGTACATAGGGGGCAGTATTATAGTAGTTATATTCTTGTTCATAGGAGCAGTATTATAGTAGTTATATTCTTGTACATAGGAGCAGTATTATAGTAGTTATATTCTTGTACATAGGGAGCAGTATTATAGCAGTTATATTCTTGTACATAGGGGGCAGTATTATAGTAGTTATATTCTTGTACATAGGAGCAGTATTATAGTAGTTATATTCTTGTACATAGGGGGCAGTATTATAGAAGTTATATTCTTGTACATAGGGGCAGTATTATAGCAGTTATATTCTTGTACATAGGGGGCAGTATTATAGTAGTTATATTCTTGTACATAGGAGCAGTATTATAGTACTTATATTCTTGTACATATGGGGCAGTATTATAGCAGTTATATTCTTGTATGTAGGGGGCAGTATTATTGTAACTTAATAGTGTAAAACCTGGTCACTCGTGGAGTAAGTACATAAACAAGATGCGGAATTCCAAACAGCAAGTATAGCTCAAGAAAAGGAGATCCAGTGCTCTTCTGAAGATAAAATTTATGACCTTATTTTCCACAAAGTGAAATTCAGTTCAGACCAGCAGGAGATTAATCTGAACAAATATTCTTAATCGCAGCATGAATAGAGCCTCACAGCGATACATTAAATTCATCCAATACAAACATCACATGAGACATTCGGACCCCCACCTTCTTCTCTCCGCTGACATCTGCAGGTGGACACTTAACGCTTTAATAGAAAAGGAATTAAAAAAAGAAAAATATAATTGGGGCAATTGTGTGAACAATTTCAGTAATGGCTAAACACTTCATGTACATCAGGGGTGCACATCATTTTTTGTTCCAAGGGCCGTAATGCCATACTGAACCAATCCCAAGGGACATAAAAAATTATAGGGGTGCAACCTGTGACAAGGGCCTCCAATGACAAATATTAGTTTGGTAGGACCACTGTACATTTCAGATTGGTCCACTGCACAATGTGCATAGGGTTTGTGAAAATTAGCGCTATGGGCTGAGTCATGGTTGAAGCAGGAAGCCACCATCACAAAGGCCTCCAATCACAAATAGTAGTTAGGCAGGAGTAGGAATACTGTCCTGGTTTGTCCACTGTACAATCTGGATAGGGTCCCAATATTTAAAGGGAACTGAAGTGTTAGAAAGGACACACGTATGGTCACTTAAGTACCGCTTGACCATGTTCTGCAACTTATCCCTCCTTGGCATTGTTACAGGCACAGATAGCCCTTGGTGTTTGCTGGTCTATTGAAAATTGCCCAATTTGTGCACATTTTCCCCCCACCTCTGTTGGAGCTGGTGTTCATGTCTCTCCCCATTATCTCTTGGTGTTGAAAAGAGCCGGTACCTCTGCCACCAGCATTGTCTGAGGGTGATGTTTTCAGCAACTGATCTACAACGGCCCTCTTGAACGATTCCATTGTAAAACTCTTTGGTGACTCCAAAAGGAGAGAAGGAAATTTCTCCTTGTACCGTGGATCGAGAAAGGTGGCCAACCAGTATAGGTTGTTGGATAAAATGTGTATAACGTGAGGGTCTTGCCACAGACACTTACACATGAACTGTGCCATGTGGGCCAAGCTGCAAAAAGGCAAATGTTCTGTGTCCCCAACAGTAGAAACAGTACCCATCCTCTCCTCACGCTGACTGGCCTCCTCCTCCACCTCCTCCTCTTCAGCGCAGACTGGACAGACATGAAGCTTGGGTTGGGTATCCCCTCTGTAGGATTACGAGTCCCCCCGGTAGCACAGAAAAACAAGTCCTCTCCCTCCTCATCTTCCGCCTCATCACCCAATGTTGCCTCAGACTATTGTTTGGGCTGGGTAGTAACACCCATTGGGAAATCTGGCTCCATACCAACATGCTGGGCACTCAAAGCTTCCTCTTTGAGATTATGCAGTGATTGTTTCAAGAGACACAGCAGCGGGATGGTTACGCTGATAATAGCCTGATCACCGCTCACGAGGTTGGTGCAGTACTCAAAGTTCTCAAGAACCTCTCAAATGTCAGCGATCCACACCCACTCGACAGTTGTTATGTGTGGTGGCTGACTCTCAGTCTGACCGGCATGTTGAAGCTGGTATTCAGCAACTGCTCTCAGCTGTTCACTAATCCTCGCCAACATATGGTAGGTGGAGTTCCACCGCATGGGAAGGTCGCTTGGGGTCATATGTCTCCTGTGACTGATAATGGCGGTAAGAAGGAGAACCAGCTTCAGGATTGGATGGGCCAGCCTTCTGTGTATCCACAGTAGACTGTGTGGTCGTGGAAGATTTGTTGCTGCTTGGCAAATGCGTAGAGGCCTAGTCTGCTATCCAGAACAGAATCTGCTCTTGCTCTTCTGGCTTCCACACACGTTTACGTTCCAGACCGGGAATTTTTTCCAGGAACAAAGGTCATGTGTGGCACCCCAGAGGGTCTGGTTGCCACAGTGGTAGAAATACCATGTCTGGGAGCAAAACAGGAGTTTCCTGGTCAGGAACATATTACATGCAACACCTCCTGCTCCAGACCAGAAAAGGGGAGGATCCTGCCCTATATAACTGGATCTGGAGGCGGGGTTAGGGAGTCTAGTGTCAGGAGTCAAGTAGGACACACAGGAGCAAGGAGCTGAGGACTGGAGCTGGCAGAGCTCGTCCTAGCTGGAGTATATACAGAGAACCGGACACCGGAGTCCGAGGCTGTGGGACCCTTCAAGCCCAGCAGCAGAAACTGCACGGCAGGAGATTGTAGGTCCCCTGGCCAACAGAAGCCCGGAGGCTCAGCCACACGAAAGGACCAGTACCACCACAGAGGAGCGAGGAATATACGGGATCCGAGTCGCCAGCCATACGGGTGAGCAGCACGTTACACTCAGGGACGTGGGCTACAACTCGACTATAAGCGGGATAGCCAAAAGATTACAATCAGAACGGCAGGCCTACAACTCCACCTGGCCAGGGGAATTCTAGGATTGCTCCCAGACTGACCAGGCCCTCATCCCTAGCAAGTACTCCTGTTGGGGCCTATATAATTACCACCAGTAAAGACCCCAGGACCGCACTGCAAAGACTATGTGTTATTATTACTGATCCAGGCACTATCACCACCATCCTCCATACACGCTGCCCTGAAGCTCCACTCTTCCTGTGGGGAGTTACACTACCTTGCCGTATATATCACCAGCTTCAGTGGACTACCCTGGTTTGACCGCCCTGGGTCACGGACCGGGTCGCCGCCACGGTGACTACAACCCCCAGCATTTACAAGGCCCGACTCCGGGTACCCCCACGGCCCAGGGGGAGCGTCACATGCATCAAGCTTCTTCTAACCTGACACAGACTTCTGCCTTCTTGAGCACCACGGACAACACCACATCCCTCAACAACAGGCTTTTTTGGCATTTTGGGTTTTGTTGACAGATTTTCAGATGTTGATTGCACAATCGAAGCTAGCTGTCATAGCCAAAATAGTGGTTAAAATTACCTTGTACTTGTTTGTAACAAAGGAAATGTTTGGACTATTGTTTTGTGCAGGGCAATCAAAGATTTTTTACATAGACCAATATGGACAGAAGGCAGGCTCTGACCCATAAAACAACAGGGAAAATAGACCAGTGCTAAAAAAAAAAGGCAGCACACTATGATAATTCTGTGTGTGCAGGAAAAATATTGCTTTGCCTCTGACAAAGATGGACACTGGAAGAATACTTTATCCTCTCCGTAGCTAATACACAAGCTCTCCCCTGTACTTTGACTTTGTTGTGAGTATTCAGCTCTGAAAAGAGCTATTTTTTGGTGGTATTATGGAGCTAGTGAGCGGCTCCTTTAAACACATAACTAGTATACACTGCAGGTAGCCCTTACAAGGGCTTTTGTATTATCAAGAGGCCTAAACACTCTCTCTAGCAGCTCAGCGATCTCTCCCTATGCTTATAGCACACAGGCTCCAGACGCAATGTGCACAAAATGCTTAAATAGACCCTATGACGCTGGGCGGCCAGACAATCACAGTAATGCCACAACCAAGATGTCTGCGGCATTACTGTGATTGGTTAAGAAGCCCAGCATGCCTAGTGGCTGCAAAGGAGGTACCAAAACTTTTGGGTGGGACATCCGAATATAGCGAGGCGAGTACACAAATACTCGCCGAATAAAGATTAACCTGAATACCGTACTATTCATGCGAATAGCGAATAGTAACGAATACACTCACTCATCACTAGTCTTAACATAGTCATGAAGCATGTTTTGGAATGCTACATGTGTACAAGATCAGAACCACAGTCAGTACATGAATGCATCGCCAGAACCACGATTATTACATGAATGCAATGCCAGATCCACCACCAGTACATAAATTCAGCACCAGAACCATTGTCAGTACATGAATGTGTGGCACCCCAGAGGGTCCGGTTGCCACAGTGGTATTGCCTCCCTCAAAAGAGGTAATGCCATGCCTGGAAGCAAGCATGGGCCCTTTTAGTCAGGTACACTATACATGCAACACTTCCTGGCTCCAGACCAGCAAGGGGAGGCCCCTCCCCTTGGCAACTGGTATCTGGGGGCGGGGTTGGTTTAGTTAGTGTCGAGGAGTTGAGTTTAGGACAGAGGTCCCCAACCGCCGGTCCGCGGACCAGGACCGGGCCGTTGGGGTTTTTCAGCCGGTCCGCGGGGAGAGGGGGCCCCTCCAGCCTCCAGCAGGGCTGCCATCAGGGCATGACTGCCCTGACTCCAGTATGGGGCCCGGCCGGTAGGAGCCCCCTCGGAGCCCCCCTCTTGTGCGTCTCTCTCCTCATGGGGCCCCCGGCCGCATGCTAAGCGCCGGGTCCGGGACATCTTAGCGCTGCGCTGCTGCGGCAGCACCTTCATGATTCCCCTGACTTCCGGTCATGTGACGGCGCCGTCACATGGCCGGAAGTCAGGAGAACCTGGTGTCAGCGATTTGGACGAGCGCCAGGATTCTGCAGGGATCGCATGGGGGTAAGTATAACAAGTTTTATTTTTTTTTAAATACAATTAACTAGGAGTGGGGGGAATGGGAGATGCACATGGGGGGAGGGGAGAGATGAGAGATGCACATGGGGGAGGGGAGAGATGAGAGATCCACATGGGGGGGAGGGGAGAGATGAGAGATGCACATGGGGGAGGGGAGAGATGAGAGATCCACATGGGGGGGAGGGGAGAGATGAGAGATGCACATGGGGGAGGGGAGAGATGAGAGATCCACATGGGGGGAGGGGAGAGATGAGAGATGCACATGGGGGGAGGGGAGAGATGAGAGATGCACATGGGGGGAGGGGAGAGATGAGAGATGCACATGGGAGGGAGGGGAGAGATGAGAGATGCACGGGGGGGTGAGAGATGAACGGGGGGTGAGAGATGCACGGGGGGGATGAGAGATGCACGGGGGGTGGATGAGAGATGCACGGGGGGGTGAGAGATGCACGGGGGGGATGAGAGATGCACGGGGGGTGGATGAGAGATGCACGGGGGGGTGAGAGATGCACGGGGGGGATGAGAGATGCACGGAGGGGATGAGAGATGCACGGGGGGTGGATGAGAGATGCACGGGGGGTGGATGAGAGATGCACGGAGGGGGATGAGAGATGCACGGAGGGGGATGAGAGATGCACGGGGGTGAGCTGCACATGGGGGGGTGAGAGATGCACATGGGGGGGTTATGTTTACATAACTTTGTTGCCTTATGAAGGGCGGGGGGGCCCCCAAAAATTTCTTGCACAGGGGCCCACTACAGTCTGTGTCCGCCCCTGGGATGAAGTAAATGCAGCTGAACAGCAGCTGTCAGGACAGCTGCCCTGTCCTGCTGCAGGGCGTGATGGGGCCTCAGTGATGCGGCTCCTGGCACAGCACATTATGTGGGGCTCCTGGCATAGCTCCTGGCGGGGACCTGGTCTACACTATATGATAAGTATGCACTAAACTCCAAATCCCTCCATTACCCTGCCCCCATATGACCAAAGCCCCGCCCACCCCACCCCCTCCTTGCTGGGCCATGGAAAAATGATTTTGCTTCAAGCCGGTCCCTGGTGCAAAAAAGGTTGGGGACCACTGGTTTAGGACATCAAGGAGAGAGGAGCTAGGGACTGGAGCTGAGGAAGCTCGTCCTAGCCAGAATACACAGAGAACCAGACAACGGAGTCCGAGGCTGTGGGGATTCCAGACCCAGCAGCAGATACCGCAGGGCAGGAGATTGCAGGTCTCCTGGCCCCCATCAGATGCCCGGAGGCTCAGCAGCACAGAGGGACCAGTACCGCCAAGGAGGAGCGAGGCATCCACAAGGCCCGAGCTGCCAGCCATACGGGTGAGCACAGCACGTTACACTCAGGGACGTGGGCTACAACACAGCTACAAGCAGAATAGCCAAAGAGTATAGCAAGAACGGCAGGCCTACAACTCCACTTGTCCAGGAGGACTCTATGCTTGCTCCCAGACTGACCAGGCTCTTATCACTAGTCAGTACTCCAGTCCAGGCCTGTTAAAAGAGTCTTCAGTAAAGACCCTGGGACTGCACTGCACGGACTCTGTGGTTATTTCTGCACCGCGACACCCTGCACAACCACCATCATCCACTCACACTGCCCTGAAGCTACACTCTTCCTGTGGGGAGTTATACCACCCTTGCTGCCAAACCATCAGCTTCAGAGGACTGTTCCACAGCGGCGGCCTCATTAGCCGCACTCCACAGGTGGCGTAGTCGGACATTATATATAACCTATACACCTATACTACCCTTGGATTGACCGCCTGGGTCACGGACTGGGTCACTGCCACTGTGACTACAACCCCCAGCATCTACCGGCCCGGCTCCGGGTACCCCACGGCCCAGGGGACGCGTCAAATGCAGTGCCAGAACCACCATCAGCACATAAATGTAGTGCCAGAACCACTGTCAGCACAACACATAAATGCAATGCCTGATCCACCATCAGTACATGAATGCAGCACCAGAACCATCATCAGTACATGAATGCAGTGCCAGAACCATCATCAGCACATGAATGCAGTACCAGGACTTCCTTCAGCACATGACTGCACTGCCAGAACTACTGTCAGCACATGAATGCAGCACCAGAACCAGTCAGCACATGAATGCAGAGCAATAACCAATGTCAGCACATGAATGTAGCACCAGAACCACCGTCAGTACATGAATGTAGTGCCAGAACCACCATCAGTACATGAATGCACATTGCATGTACTGTACAATTGTATCATATGAACCAACAATTCTCAGTATTTAACAATGGTAAGGAGATACTGGGAGTTGCTGTTAAGAGTCATCATCAGACTCCGGATCATACAGGAACCACAGCACTGATGAGACGCAGGAAGGATCACAAATAAACAATTACATCTGACGCGCCCCCTGGGCCATGGGGTACTCGGCAGCCGGGCCTTTGGCTGCTGGTGGGGGGGAGTATCATGGTGGCTGGCCCGGTCCGTGACCCAGGGCGGTCAGTAAAAAGGGGAATTATTTATAAGGGAGTTGGAAAGTTCGTGACGCCACCTGTGGAATGCGGCTAAAGGGGGGCCGCCGCTGCGGAGCAGTCCTCTGAGGCAGATGGTAGGGCTGCTTGCAATGGAATGGCTCCCCACAGGTGGAGCGGGCCTCAGGGCAGTGTGAGATGTAATGGATGGTGGTGCAGGGGAGAGACGGCAGGACGGTCCCGGAGGAAAGACAGACACTCACACGGGGGTAAGCTTCAGTACCTTTGCTGGTGGTGATGCAGGCACGGTCCAGGGTACTCCGGACGAAGGGCGCACTTCTGGACTCTCCCCAGTGAGCGGGTATAGGGCCTCCTGATCTGTGGATTTATTCTCTAAGCTTCTGGCCTGCCTGGAACTAGGCTAGCTTGGTTACTGTCTCTCCTTGCACCCGCTGACCTGGTGGTAGGGCCTTCTCTTTGGAGATCACTCTCCCTGGACGCTAGGGCCTCCGTGACTCCTAGCCCTGGTACTGCAATCAGCATTTGGTGAACCTGGTACCGGTAGTCCTCCAGGGGTTCCGGTGGTTCCTACTGGGTATTAAGGGACCCTGTAGGCGCGGACCCGGTGTCCGGTATATAAATCGGGGTGAGCCTGGTATGCTCCTCTGCCCCCTTCCTTCTCCTCTTGCCGTCGGCCACACTCAGGGCCCTCACTAGGCCTTCACACGTGCTGTAGGCCTTGGCTCAACTAAGCACAGCAGCCAGCGTGCTGCTCTCTGAGCGTCAGCACGCTCTCAGCTCAACTCTGAGCTCTGTCCCTCTCTGTGTCTCAGTCTGACTCCAAACACTAAACTGAGCTGCCTGGCTCCACCCTCCCTATATACAGTACAGACCAAAAGTTTGGACACACCTTCTCATTTAAAGATTTTTCTGTATTTTCATGACTATGAAAATTGTACATTCACACTGATGGCATCAAAACTATGAATTAACAGATGTGGAATTATATACTTAACAAAAAAGTGTGAAACAACTGAAAATATGTCTTATATTCTAGGTTCTTCAAAGTAGTCACCTTTTGCTTTGATGACTGCTTTGCACACTCTTGACATTCTCTTGATGAGCTTCAAGAGGTAATCACCGGAAATGGTCTTCCAACAATCTTGAAGGAGTTCCCAGAGATATTTAGCACTTGTTGGCCCTTTTGCCTTCACTCTGCGGTCCAGCTCACCCCAAACCATCTCGATTGGGTTCAGGTCTGGTGACTGTGAAGGCCAGGTCATCTGGCGTCGCACCCCATCACTCTCGTTCTTGGTCAAATAGCCCTTACACAGCCTGGAGGTGTGTTTGGGGTCATTGTCCTGTCGAAAATTAAATGATGGTCTAACTAAACCCAAACCGGATGGAATAGCATGCTGCTGCAAGATGCTGTGGTAGCCATGTTGGTTCAGTATGCCTTCAATTTTGAAGAAATCCCCAACAGTGTCACCAGCAAAGCACCCCCACACCATCACACCTCCCCTTCCATGCTTCACGGTGGGAACCAGGAATGTAGAGTCCATCTGTTCACCTTTTCTGCGACGCACAAAGACACGGTGGTTGGAACCAAAGATCTCAAATTTGGACTCATCAGGCCAAAGCACAGATTTCCACTGGTCTAATGTCCATTCCTTGTATTCTTTAGCCCAAACAAGTCTCTTCTGCTAGTTGCCTGTCCTTAGCAGTGGTTTCCTAGCAGCTATTTTACCATGAAGGCCTGCTGCACAAAGTCTCCTTTTAACAGTTGTTGTAGAGATGTGTCTGCTGCTAGAACTCTATGTGGCATTGACCTGGTCTCTAATCTGAGCTGCTGTTAACCTGCGATTTCTGAGGTTGGTGACTCGGATAAACCTATCCTCAGAAGCAGAGGTGACTCTTGGTCTTCCTTTCCTGGGGCAGTCCTCATGTGAGCCAGTTTCTTTGTAGCACTTGATGGTTTTTGCAACTGCACTTGGGAACACTTTCAAAATTTTCCCAATTTTTCAGACTGACTGACCTTCATTTCTAAAAGTAATGATGGCCACTTGTTTTTCTTTACTTAGCTGCTTTTTTCTTGCCATAATACAAATTCTAACAGTCTATTCAGTAGGACTATCAGCTGTGTATCCACCAGACTTCTGCACAACACAACTGATGGTCCCAACCCCATTTATAAGGCAAGAAATCCCACTTATTAAACCTGACAGGGCACACCTGTGAAGTGAAAACCATTTCCGGTGACTACCTCTTGAAGCTCATCAAGAGAATGCCAAGAGTGTGCAAAGCAGTAGTGTTGATCGAGCACTAAAATGCTCGGGCCGAGCTCGCCGTGATAATCGGGTGCTTGACCCGAGCAATGAGCCCAATGTTAGTCTATGGGAGACCCGAGCATTTTTGCGGCGGCACCCCCGGCAGTCTTTTAAAAGCCTAACAAGTGCCCAAAACGATAGTGACAGTGTTCAAATGACATGGGGACAGCATGGGGATCGCCCCAGGAAGCATTTCTGACCCCCAGGTCACTGCTGTCAACAACGTGGTCAGAGGTATTAAGCCACTTTTACAGGCTCACAATAAAACGTTCAAAAATGAAACTGAAACTGCTTTCCTGTGAAATATGTTAAGGAACTTCCTTTCCAGGGTAAAGACTTGTGTATAAGGTAAAATAAATAACCCCTCCCAAAAAAATACTCCTCCACACCTTGGGCTATGTTAACAAGTATCATTTTTATGCGTTTTTGCACTTTTGTATTGCTTTGAACCGTGACAAATGCATTCACCGGGAAATGTCATTTTAACATTTTACAACCTTATCTGGCCATGTGCTGTGTGACACATGCATACAGTGCTGAAAAGACATGGGAACAGCATGGGGAAGACCCCTGGAAGCATCTCTGACACCCAGGTCACTGCCTAAAAGTGTGCCCATCAGAAGTCATCCTTGCCGCATCAGAAGATGCAGACTTACAGCTATCCCCGAGCAAGTTCTTGTCCCAGGGCACTGTTCAATTGTACCTCCCCCATTCCTTGCAATGCAATCGCAAATATGCAGCAAACCACCCACCCACCCCCAGGCTGCAATACCATACTGCTTGCTTGCACTTGAAATTGGGCCTTTTAGGCATGTGGAGGCGGAATCTGGCCACCACGTAATGGCTGCGTTGGCGGCCTGTAATCCATACTCAGTCCGCTGCCGCCCGGCGGCCGGGTGTCCACACTCGGTCCCCAGCTGCCAGGGGGCGGCCGGGTGTCCATACTCGGTCCCCAGCTGCCCCGTGGCCGGGTGTCCACACACGATCCCCAGCCGCCTGGGGGCAGCGGGGTGTCCATAAATGGTCCCCAGCCGCCCCTATTTCTCCTGTCACCTTCCCCCCACACACTTTTCTTAGCCCAGCCTGCTTTAGGGCAGCATTGGACGAGACCACCAGAGAACCAGACTCCTCTGGTGGGCCCTGGCTTCTCCATCAGGGGAGTTGAGAGTGCCAAGGTGAGGACTATGATGATGATGATGATACAAGTTAGCATCTGCTTTGTTTTCTTGGAATGCAAGCGCATGTATGCAGTAGCGGCTAGGCCTGAGGTGGTCAGCGTTTTGGCGCATATCCTACCTCCTCCGAGAATTGCTGGATGTTTTCCTACTACTATCCCAGTTCTATGACTCCCGTTAAAACAAAGCTTCAGGTGATAAATGATGGATGAGGTAGTGGCAAAGGAGAAAGAGCAGGAGGAACAGGGACCATTCACATCAATATCAGGCCTGTCAACCACATATGTCTTGTAGGATATGTTTCTGTAACAAAAGGAGCGGTTCGGCTACACAGCTATAGGGCATACAGTGAGTGCAATGCCTACCAAAAATTTTGAGGCACTCCAATGCCCCTTGGAAATGACATGGAGGTCAGAGGGCCTTAACTAAACCGTTTTTTCCATTTATAGCAACTGGGTCTCCTGTACACTGCTAGCCTAAGCAGTGAATGGAAGTCTTTCCAAAAATTATGAGGAACTTGCAATGCCCCTTACAAGAGCCATGCAGTACAGCATATTACAAACATTATTCCCATTATTGGGGAGTGGGTCTCCCATAGTATTTGCTTATGCCTTCCAAGCAAAAGCTTCCAAAAATTAGGACGGAGCAACTTGCAATGCCCCTTACAAGAGCCATGCAATACAGCATATTACAAACATTATTCCCATTATTGGGGAGTGGGTCTTCCATAGTATTTGCTTATGCCTTCCAAGCAAAAGCTTCCAAAAATTAGGAGGAAATGCAATGCCAGTTCGAAGACTCGTGGAGGTCCCAGTAGCTTAAGAAGACGGTTTTAATGCCCCTTACAAGTGACGTGGAGGTCAGAGTGGTATAATAAGACGCTTTTAATGCCCCTCAGAAGAGACGTGGAGGTCAGAGTGGTATAACAAGACACTTTTAATGCCCCTCAGAAGAGACGTGGAGGTCCGAGTGGTATAACAAGACGCTTTTAATGCCCCTTACAAGAGACGTGGAGGTCAGAGTGGTATAATAAGTTGCTTTTAATGCCCCTTACAAGAGACGTGGAGGTCAAAGTGGTATAACAAGATGCTTTTAATGCCTCTCAGAAGAGACGTGGAGGTCAGAGTGGTATAACAAGAAGCTTTTAATACCCCTCAGAAGAGATGTGGAGGTCAGAGTGGTATAAGAAGATGCTTTTAATGCCCCTCAGAAGAGACGTGGAGGTCAGAGTAGTATAACAAGACGCTTTTAATGCCCCTCAGAAGAGACGTGGAGGTCAGAGTGGTATAACAAGACACTTTTAATGCCCCTAGGAAGAGACGTGGAGGTCAGAGTGGTATAACAAGACGCTTTTAATGCCCCTTACAAGAGACGTGGAGGTCAGAGTGGTATAACAAGATGCTTTTAATGCCCCTTACAAGAGACGTGGAGGTCATAGTGGTATAACAAGACGCTTTTAATGCCCCTCAGAAGAGACGTGGAGGTCAGAGTGGTATAACAAGACACTTTTAATGCCCCTCGGAAGAGACGTGGAGGTCAGAGTGGTATAACAATACGCTTTAAATGCCCCTTACAAGAGACGTGGAGGTCAGAGTGGTATAACAAGATGCTTTAAATGCCCCTTACAAGAGACGTGGAGATCAGAGTGGTATAACAAGATGCTTTTAATGCTTCTCAGAAGAGACGTGGAGGTCAGAGTGGTATAACAAGACGCTTTTAATGCCCCTCGGAAGAGATGTGCAGGTCAGAGTGGTATAACAAGACGCTTTTAATGCCCCTTACAAGAGACATGGAGGTCAGAGTAGTATAACAAGACACTTTTAATGCCCCTCAGAAGAGACGTGGAGGTCAGAGTGGTATAACAAGACGCTTTTAATGCCCCTCAGAAGAGACATGGAGGTCAGAGTGGTATAACAAGACGCTTTTAATGCCCCTCGGACCTCGGAAGAGATGTGCAGGTCAGAGTGGTATAACAAGACGCTTTTAATGCCCCTTACAAGAGACATGGAGGTCAGAGTAGTATAACAAGACACTTTTAATGCCCCTCAGAAGAGACGTGGAGGTCAGAGTGGTATAACAAGACGCTTTTAATGCCCCTCAGAAGAGACATGGAGGTCAGAGTGGTATAACAAGACGCTTTTAATGCCCCTCGGAAGAGACGTGGAGGTCAGAGTGGTATAACAAGATGCTTTTAATGCCCCTTACAAGAGACGTGGAGGTAAGAGTGGTATAACAAGATGGTTTTAATGCCCCTTACAAGAGACGTGGAGGTCAGAGTAGTATAACAAGACCCTTTTAATGCCCCTCAGAAGAGACGTGGAGGTCAGAGTGGTATAACAAGATGCTTTTAATGCCCCTTACAAGAGACGTGGAGGTCAGAGTGGTATAACAAGACGCTTTTAATGCCCCTTACAAGAGACGTGGAGGTCAGAGTGGTATAACAAGATGCTTTTAATGCCCCTTACAAGAGACGTGGAGGTCATAGTGGTATAACAAGACGCTTTTAATGCCCCTCAGAAGAGACGTGGAGGTCAGAGTGGTATAACAAGACACTTTTAATGCCCCTCGGAAGAGACGTGGAGGTCAGAGTGGTATAACAATACGCTTTAAATGCCCCTTACAAGAGACGTGGAGGTCAGAGTGGTATAACAAGATGCTTTAAATGCCCCTTACAAGAGACGTGGAGATCAGAGTGGTATAACAAGATGCTTTTAATGCTTCTCAGAAGAGACGTGGAGGTCAGAGTGGTATAACAAGACGCTTTTAATGCCCCTCGGAAGAGATGTGCAGGTCAGAGTGGTATAACAAGACGCTTTTAATGCCCCTTACAAGAGACATGGAGGTCAGAGTAGTATAACAAGACACTTTTAATGCCCCTCAGAAGAGACGTGGAGGTCAGAGTGGTATAACAAGACGCTTTTAATGCCCCTCAGAAGAGACATGGAGGTCAGAGTGGTATAACAAGACGCTTTTAATGCCCCTCGGAAGAGATGTGCAGGTCAGAGTGGTATAACAAGACGCTTTTAATGCCCCTTACAAGAGACATGGAGGTCAGAGTAGTATAACAAGACACTTTTAATGCCCCTCAGAAGAGACGTGGAGGTCAGAGTGGTATAACAAGACGCTTTTAATGCCCCTCAGAAGAGACATGGAGGTCAGAGTGGTATAACAAGACGCTTTTAATGCCCCTCGGAAGAGACGTGGAGGTCAGAGTGGTATAACAAGATGCTTTTAATGCCCCTTACAAGAGACGTGGAGGTAACAGTGGTATAACAAGATGGTTTTAATGCCCCTTACAAGAGACGTGGAGGTCAGAGTAGTATAACAAGACCCTTTTAATGCCCCTCAGAAGAGACGTGGAGGTCAGAGTGGTATAACAAGATGCTTTTAATGCCCCTCAGAAGAGATGTGGAGGTCAGAGTGGTATAACAAGATGCTTTTAATGCCTCTCAGAAGAGACGTGGAGGTCAGAGTGGTATAACAAGGCGCTTTTAATGCCCCTTACAAGAGACGTGGAGGTCAGAGTGGTATAACAAGATGCTTTTAATGCCTCTCAGAAGAGACATGGAGGTCAGAGTGGTATAACAAGATGCTTTTAATGCCCCTCAGAAGAGACGTGGAGGTCAGAGTGGAATAACAAGACGCTTTAAATGCCCTTCAGAAGTGACGTGGAGGTCAGAGTGGTATAACAAGACGCTTTTAATGCCCCTTACAAGAGACGTGGAGGTCAGAGTGGTATAACAAGACGCTTTTAATGCCCCTTACAAGAGACGTGGAGGTCAGAGTGGTATAACAAGATGCTTTTAATGCCCCTCAGAAGAGACGTGGAGGTCAGAGTGGTATAACAAGATGCTTTTAATGCCCCTCAGAAGAGACGTGGAGGTCAGAGTGGTATAACAAGACGCTTTTAATGCCCCTCGGAAGAGATGTGCAGGTCAGAGTGGTATAACAAGATGCTTTTAATGCCCCTTACAAGAGACAAGGAGGTCAGAGTAGTATAACAAGACGCTTTTAATGCTTCTCAGAAGAGACGTGGAGGTCAGAGTGGTATAACAAGACGCTTTTAATGCCCCTCAGAAGAGACATGGAGGTCAGAGTGGTATAACAAGACGCTTTTAATGCCCCTCGGAAGAGACGTGGAGGTCAGAGTGGTATAACAAGATGCTTTTAATGCCCCTTACAAGAGACGTGGAGGTCAGAGTGGTAAAACTAGACGGTTTTAATGCCCCTTACAAGAGACGTGGAGGTCAGAGTAGTATAACAAGACGCTTTTAATGCCCCTCAGAAGAGACGTGGAGGTCAGAGTGGTATAACAAGATGCTTTTAATGCCCCTCAGAAGAGATGTGGAGGTCAGAGTGGTATAACAAGATGCTTTAAATGCCCTTCAGAAGTGACGTGGAGGTCAGAGTGGTATAACAAGACGCTTTTAATGCCCCTTACAAGAGACGTGGAGGTCAGAGTGGTATAACAAGACGCTTTTAATGCCCCTTACAAGAGACGTGGAGGTCAGAGTGGTATAACAAGATGCTTTTAATGCCCCTCAGAAGAGACGTGGAGCTCAGAGTGGTATAACAAGACGCTTTTAATGCCCCTCAGAAGAGACGTAGAGGTCAGAGTGGTATAACAAGACGCTTTTAATGCCCCTCAGAAGAGACATGGAGGTCAGAGTGGTATAACAAGACGCTTTTAATGCCCCTCGGAAGAGGCGTGGAGGTCAGAGTGGTATAACAAGATGCTTTTAATGCCCCTTACAAGAGACGTGGAGGTCAGAGTGGTATAACAAGACGCTTTTAATGCCCCTCAGAAGAGACGTGGAGGTCAGAGTGGTATAACAAGACGCTTTTAATGCCCCTCAGAAGAGACGTGGAGGTCAGAGTGGTATAACAAGACGCTTTTAATGCCCCTCAGAAGAGACGTGGAGGTCAGAGTGGTATAACAAGACGCTTTTAATGCCCCTCAGAAGAGACGTGGAGGTCAGAGTGGTATAACAAGACGCTTTTAATGCCCCTTACAAGAAACATGGAGGTCAAAGTGGTATAACAAGATGCTTTTGATGCCTCTCAGAAGAGACGTGGAGGTCAGAGTGGTATAACAAGACGCTTTTACTGCCCCTTACAAGAGCCATACAGTACAGCATCTTAAAAACATTATTCCCATTATTGGGGAGTGGGTCTCCCACAGTCTTTGCTTATGCCTTCCAAGCAAAAGCTGACAAAAATAAGGACGGAGGAACTTTCAATAATGGCAACACGGACCACGGTCACCCTGGTGGTATAGTGGTGGTGGAGGCTGAGGATAAGGAGAAGAGCAAAAAACAGCTGAAATGAGGAAGCGTATACCCATGTGTGGTTGTGAAGGGGTGCATGGGAGTACACCTCCCGAAATAATACAGTGGATTTGACTTTATGTTACTCTGCTGTCATTTGGTGGTGATGAGAAATCTGGCCCAATCCAGCCCTTGTTCATTTTGATAATGGTCAGCTTGTCAGCATTGTCAATTGACATGCGAGTGTGCTTATCAGTTATAATTCCCCCAGCGGACCAAAAAACACGCTCCGATAACACGCTAGCGGCAGGGCAGGCCAGGACCTCCAAGGCGTACAGAGCGAGTTCATTCCAAGTGTCCAGCTTGGATACCCAATAATTAAAAGGCACAGAGGAATCAAGGAGGATGCTGGTACGGTCGGCAAGGTACTCCCTCACCATCTTTTGAAAATTTCCACTCCTTGTGAAAGTACCCCGCGCCTCAGGGACTGTCCGAAGGGAGGGTCTGAGAAAACTGTCCCAGAACGTTGACAGTGTTCCCCTGCCTCTGCTGGATTGGAGTTGCCTCTCTCTCGCTTGTATGCTTTGGTTGGTCAACGAACTGTGACCTCTGCCGCTAGCGTGTTCAGATGGGAATTTTTTTAACAGTCCTGCAGCAAGGGCCTTCTGGTACTGGCCCATTTTTGTAGACCTCTCCACCTCAGGAATAAGAGAGTGAAAGTTCTCCTTGTAGCGGGGGTCTACAAGTGTCACCAACCAGTAATGACTGTCACCCAACATTTTGACAACACGAGGGTCACGGTTAAGGCAGCGTAACATAAAGTCAGCCATGCGTGCCAGACTGGTAACGGGCAAGATTTCCGTGTCCTCACCAAGATGACGACTGACCATGCTCTCCTCTTCCTCCTCCTCCCCCCTGTCCTCAGGCCCCCCACGCTGAACCGACGGTATGACACTTGTACAGGTACTACCGTCTACAGAGCATGATAACAGCTCCTGTTCTTCCTCCTCCTCCTCCTCCTCCTCTCCCTCATTGTCCCCCAATGCACATTGGGATGAGATGAGGCTGGGCTGTGTGTAATCGCCCACTACGGCTTCTTGATCCATCTCATCATGCTCTGGCTGCAATGCCTCCTCTTTAATTCTCTGTAGAGAGCGTTGCAAAAGACAGACAAGTGGGATGCTGACACTAATGATGGCGTCATTGCCACTCACCATCTTGGTGGCCTCCTCAAAGTTTGTCAGGATGGTACATATGTCAGACATCCAGATCCACTCATGAGGTCTTATGAGTGGAGTCTGACCTGAATATCGATGGCCTTGTTGCAGCTGGTACTCCACAACTGCTCTCTTCTGCTCACAAATACTTTGCAACATGTGGAGGGTAGAGTTCCAACGTGTGGGGACATCACACACCAGTCGGTGTGCCGGAAGCTGCAAACGCTGCTGCAACACAGCAAGGGCGGCGGAAGCTGTAGCCGACTTGCGAAAATGAGCTGACAGGCGGTGTACTTTCACGAGCAGATCTGGCAACTCGGGGTACGATTTAAGAAACTGCTGAACCACGAGGTTAAGCACATGAGCCAGGCATGGTACGTGTGTGATCTCGCTTCGCCTCAGAGCCGCCACCAGGTTACGGCCATTGTCACACACGACCATGCCGGGATGTAGGTTCAGCGGTCTCAGTCACAGATCTGCCTGCTCTTTCACAGCTGTCCACAACTCACAAGCAGTGTGAGGTTTATCACCTAAGCTTATGAGTTTCAGCACAGCCTGTTGCCGCTTGGCGGAGGCAGTACTGCAATGCTTCCAGCTTGTAACTGATGTGGTGATATCTGAGATGGAGGCTGAACATGAGGAGGAGGAGGATGATGCGCAGGAGCTGTACACTGTGGGGGCAACTCTGACTGACATAGGGCCCGCAATCCTCGGTGTGGGGAGGATGTGTTCCATCCCAAGGTCCGACTGGGTCCCGGCTTCCACTATGTTTACCCAGTGTGCCGTCAGGGAGAGGTACCGTCCCTGGCCAAAAGCACTTGTCCACGTGTCCGTTGTCAGGTGGACTCTCCCAGTAACTGCGTTGTTGAGGGCACGGCAGATGTTTTGGGACACGTGCTTGTGTAGTGCGGGGATGGCACACCGGGCAAAATAGTGTCGGCTGGGGACCAAGTACCGAGGGACGGCCACCGCCATAAGGTTGCGGAAGGATTCCGTCTCCACCAGCCTAAAAGGCAGCATTTCCAATGCAAGCAGTCGTGAAATGTGCGAATTTAGGACTGTGGCCTGTGGGGCGTTAGCTGCGAATTTCCGCTTTCATTCAAAGGTCTGGGATATGGACAATTGAACGCTGCGGTGGGACGTGGACGTGGACGTTGATGCTGTTTCTTGAGAAACTGCCATAACAAGTGAAGACTGAGAGGAGGGGGCATCTTTACATGCAGTATGGACAGGGGATTGCCTTGCACACACAACAGGGGGTTCTATTGCACGCACAACAGCGTTGTCAGGTGGACTCTCCCAGTAACTGCGTTGTTGAGGGCACGGCAGATGTTTTGGGACACGTGCTTGTGTAGTGCGGGGATGGCACACCGGGCAAAATAGTGTCGGCTGGGGACCAAGTACCGAGGGACGGCCACCGCCATAAGGTTGCTGAAGGATTCCGTCTCCACCAGCCTAAAAGGCAGCATTTCCAATGCAAGCAGTTGTGAAATGTGCGAATTTAGGACTGTGGCCTGTGGGGCGTTAGCTGCGAATTTCCGCTTTCATTCAAAGGTCTGGGATATGGACAATTGAACGCTGCGGTGGGACGTGGACGTGGACGTTGATGCTGTTTCTTGAGAAACTGCCATAACAAGTGAAGACTGAGAGGAGGGGGCATCTTTACATGCAGTATGGACAGGGGATTGCCTTGCACACACAACAGGGGGTTCTATTGCACGCACAACAGCGGAAGAAGCAGTGGTGACACCCGCTGACACTGGTCGTGGACCCTGGGGTTCGCCCCACAAAGTCGGGTGCTTTGCTGCCATGTGCCTGATCATGCTGGTAGTCAGGCTGGTAGTTTTGTCACCCCTGCTGATGCTGGCATGGCAGGTGGTACAAATGGTCTTTTTGGGGTTATCAGCAGAGTCTTTAAAAAATTTCCAGACTCTGGAAGACCTACAGCTTGTACTGGCAACGTCCCTCGTGTTGGTGTTACGGGTAGCCCGCCTTCTGTCTGCGGCCACCACACTGCTTCTTCCTGCCTGTTGGGGTGCTCAGCCTCCCTCCCCCTGTGTGCTGCTGGCCTCACTCTGCATGTCCTCCTGCCACGTTGGGTCAGTTACTAGATCATCCACCACCTCCTCTTCCACTTGCGCACCACGATGCTCCTCCTCACTTCCTGGCAATTGTGTCTCGTCATCGTCCACCTCTTGTCACAAATTGCCAGCGTCGACTTCCTGTGGCCGTGGCTGTTCAAATATTTGGGCATCGCTACATGGGATCTCCTCTTCCACCACTTCAAGCGTAGCAGGCGAGGGGCACATATATGGAAATGGACCAGTGAACAGCTCTTCAGAGTGTCCAAGTGTGGGATCAATTGCTGTCTGATGACACTCGGCATGGTGGGAGGAAGGAGCATCAGGGTGAGGAGGAGTATGCGGTCGAGATTCACGGCTACTAAGAGTTGACCGTGTGGAAGATAGACCGGAGGTGGTGGTGCCCAGGTAACTGGAAGTATTATCTGCTATCCAATTAATAACCTGTTCACACTGATCAGTTCTCAATACTGGTGTTGTTCTGTGCTTCCCTAGTAATTCGGTCAAGAAGTGGGAGCGAGAAGATGTGGCTGTTGGTTGTGGCACATTTTCACCTTGGCCACGGCCCCGTCCTCTGCACGCACCATCACCAGAACGTCCAGTTCCACGTCCCTTGCCACGTTCCTTGCCCATTGTAAAGGAAGTAAAATAGCTTACACTCGCACTATCAATGGAAAAAGGGTAATAGAAATTAGATTAGAACCGTGGAAGAGGAAAACCACAGTTCTATTTCTCTGGCCTACACCCGACTCTTTTAAACAATCAGAACAATCAGGGAGAAACTATTACTGTTTTTCCTTATGGAAAAAATACCAAAACCTTAATAATAGAGATTTTTTACCGTGGAACAGCAAAACCACAGTTTTAATAAACTGTTGTATACCAGACTTTTTAAAATATATAGATTTGCAGCTGAACAGTGAGCGACACACTCAAACTGTTTTTTTTTTAGATACAAAAGGCCCAAAAGTGGATACTACACAGATTTTACCCGTTGAACTGCAAAACCACACTGGGATTTGTCAGGCGTACAACAGACTATTTTCAACAGATATATTTTTGTGTCAGAACACTCAGGAGACACTACTGTTTTTTTTTACTGCAAAAAATGCGAAAAGCAGGATAATACAGATTTTTTACCGTGGAACAGCAAAACCACAGTTTTAATTTACTGCGATATACCAGACTTTTTTAAATATATATATTTGCAGCTGAACAGTGAGCGACACACTCAAACTGTTTTTTTTAGATAACAAAGGCACAAAACTGGGTACTACAGAGATTTAACCCGTGGAACTGCAAAACCACACTTCTATGGCCTATACCAGACTCTTTTCAACAGATATATTTGTGTCTGAAAACTCAGAGACACACTTTTTTTTTTTTTTTGGGGGGGGGGGGACTCCAATAGGTTAATAAGACGGGTATTTGTACAGTGTGTACGAGGAAAAAAAAACTGTAATGCAGTGTTTGGTGGTATAACCACTGCGTCTCCTATACAGCCTGCCTGCCTGATATCTGGGATGGATATTAGTCCTGAGAAGGACTGTTTGTTTGTTCTGGCAGCCTTTACAGACCCTACACTAACTATTTTGCATGTTCATTGGCTCTGTAAAGAGCGCCAAACATGCAGGGCGGAGACCCGAGCTCCCGCCCGAGTAACCCGGAAATGCTCGGTGCTCGCCGAACCTCCCGAGTAGCGTGATGCTCGGGCGAGTACCGAGCAGTGCCGAGCATGTAAGCTCAACACTACAAAGCAGTCATCAAAGCAAAAGGTGGCTACTTTGAAGAACCTAGAATATAAGACATATTTTCAGTTGTTTTACACTTTTTTGTTAACTATATAATTCCACATGTGTTAATTCATAGTTTTGATGCCTTCAGTGTGAATGTACAATTTTCATAGTCATGAAAATCTAGAAAACTCTTTAAATGAGAAGGTGTGTCCAAACTTTTGGTCTGTACTGTATATCCCTAACGGGCTCCCTCTGCTGGTCTGAGGTGGTAGGGTGGAGGTGTGTGAATTTGTGAGGGCCTCTTGTGGAGAAATCCATCCATGCACCCTTCTGGGTTCTGTGGCACCAATGCGCAGCAGGGCGCCACACATCCAGGTACCTTTTATTTGATATCTTCTCTGATTGAAGTTGATCCCATCCCTTTTTGTCTCCATGTAGCACAGACCCCATGATTTGATGAGGTTTGATTCCTAAAGCTTGTCTCTGCAGACTTCCTTCTTCTCCATCTCCAGCTACACATCTCTATACTGTGCCCTTAAAAATAAAAGTATCATTACAGTGCCCAATAAGTAAAAATCTCCCATGCTGGGCCTCTAAATAAATAATTACCCCTCACGGCTTCCTGCACAAAAGATTCATGTACAGCCCCTCTTCAAACTATCCCCTCAGTGCAAACTATGCCCCTCTGCAAAATATCCCCAAAACTGTCCCTCTGCAAAATATCCCCTTCCCAATTCCCCTTTTCAAAATATGCCCCCCACATTGCCCCTCTCCAAAATATCCCCCCACACGACGCATCCCAGAAAGCTGAAGTGTTTTATGCTTTAATTCTGCTTGCTGTCAATGAATGGAAATATAACTGGAACCTGCCCTTAAGTAATGCTGGTCACACAGCTCAGGGTTTGTTACAATGTATCACTATATCCATGAGATGATCTTAGAAGGTGAAAAAGTAAAGAAGTCTGGAGGAAGAAGTGGGGATCATTATCTGGAGGGGATCTTTGCAGCAACCCTCTAGTGTCGCTATTAGAGGGGTCCATGAGAGTGGCCCCCTCTCTGTGCCCTGAACAACGTCTGTAATAGAGGAGGACGAGTGAATGATCACTTCTATAAATCAGGATTGCATCTGTAGAGACTTCCTCCACAGGGAGGAGTATACAGTACATATATATATGCAGATCTTAACAAGCTCGGAGTGCTGAGGAAGTGAGGCTGTCCCCATTCTGCACTGACTGTGATGGTAATGTATGACACAAGGGGGCTCAGGAGGAACCCAAGCTGGAGACTGAGACACAACTAGTGATCGCAGAGGGGCTGCTACACTGAGGACGGAGGAAACGTACAAGAAGCTGCAGACATGACTTATGACATGTTCTAGGTTGCTGCTTTCATTTAGGTCTACTTCGTGCAAGGTGAAGAAAAGATGCTCAAAAGGAAACCATCAGCAAGTTGGCATCAAGGTCATGTAGCTCATGGAGGGACAGATAGATGTGAGATAATGAATACATTACACATAGACAATAGATAGCAGATACAATATACAGTCTTGGACAAAAAAATTTAGACTTGACACAAATTTTGGTTTTCACATTTTGCTTCTTCCTTTTGATCTTTTTGTCGAATGTTTTTCTGGATACTTAAGGACAATTAACAAATTCTTGAAGTTTCTGTGACTCCTCAATATTCCCGTCAGCACTGCCCCTAATTCTCCAGACTTCTGCCCTTCGCCCCAGAAGCTGGATATCGGCTTCCTGACTGATGGCCGCCTGTTCTTGTCTCAGAGCTCGGAGTAATCGCAATTTCTGGGTCTTTCTTTGTCTCTTTTTGAGGATTGACCGCAAGTTCTTACTGGAATCCGAGGGGTTTCCTGGACAAAAAATTTCCATGTTTTGTTCCTCGACCACTTGGTTCTCACTTTTGTTCTCACCACGGTCTCACTGGGACTGAGATCTGGGGAGTTTCCTGGACCCAAAATGTCCATGTTTTGTTCCCCGACCACTTGGTTCGCACTTTTGCCTTGTGACATGGTCTCCATCATGGGGAAAAAAACATAATCACCATATTGTCCGTCATGATAGGAGAAATTGTTCATGTTCATGAGGTTTAGATCTTGTTCATTACTCATGGTAGTGAGTGATCCCCTCTATGGATGAGAAGCTCCCACACATGAGGGATCTCAGGAGGCTTTAGTGCTGGCAGACACAAGACTCATGGCAGCATCAACTTCTCTTCTCGAGACAATTATTCTTCCAGATGTCCCAGTGTGAGGGACTTCATCAGAGAGAATAACATTACCCCTGTCCTCAGCAGTCCGGACCCTGCACTTCCTGCAGTTGTTCTCTCTGTTGAAGCCCCTCACACTGTTTGAGATGTCTGGAAGAAATGATTGACCTGAGAAGAGAAGTTGACACTGCCATGAGACCTGAGACCGTTCATGTGCGGGGGCCTCTCATCCATGGAGGGGATCACTCACAATTTACCTAAGAACATGGCCCTGAATTAAGAATGAGATCTGAACTTCCTCCAAGAGCCACTTCTCCCATCAACCAGGACAATGTCTTGATGATGCTTTTTCCCCCCATGATGGAGACCAGGTCAAAAGGCAAAAGTGAGAACTAAGTGGTCAAGGGAATAAAACATGGATATGTTGGGTTCAGGAAACTCCCGAGATCTCAGTCCCAGTGAGAACCTGAGGCTTTTCCCCGCAAATTCTTTTTTTGTTTTTCAATCCATCTCCTATGTATCTGTCTATATATTAATCTATTCCATCTCTGTCTTTCTACAATAAACATTGATATGAGATAGATAATGAAATATGACATAGAAAGATAGATATTAGATAGATAATATATAGATAATAGATGACAGATAATAGATAATATATAGATAATAGATGGATAATAGATAGATGATAGATGATAGATAGATAATAGATAGATGATAGATAGATGATAGATAGATAATAGATGACAGATAATAGATAGATAATAGATGGATAATAGATGGATAATAGATAGGTGATAGATAATAGTTGATAGATGATAGATAGATAATAGATAGATAGATGATAGATAATAGATAGATGATAGATAGATAATAGATAGATAGATAGATGATAGATAATAGATAGATGATAGATAGATGATAGATACATAATCAATAGATAAATGTTGCACTTTTTATGCAAAAATGGGTGCGAAATCTCCTAAGTTATCACCGAAAGCTCTTCTACAAAAATAATCCCAAAATATTCTTTAACTACATAAATAGTAAGAAACTAAAAAATGATAGTGTTGGCCCCCTTAAAAATAGTCTGGGTGAAATGGTGGATGAGGATGAGGAAAAAGCCAATATGCTAAATGATTTTTTTTCAACCGTATTTACACAAGAAAATTGCATGACAGAAAACATGATTAGTGATAACAAAAATTCTCCAGTAAATGTCACTTGCTTAACCCAGCAGGAAGTACGGCGGCGTCTAAAAATCACTAAAGTTGACAAATCCCCGGGCCCGGATGGGATACACCCGCGAGTACTGCAGGAATTAAGTAACATCATAGATAGACCATTATTTTTAATCTTTAAAGATTCTGTAATAACAGGGTCTGTACCACAGGACTGGCGTATAGCAAATGTGGTGCCAATATTCAAAAAGGGGACAAACACCAAACCTGGAAATTATAGGCCGGTAAGCTTAACCTCTACTGTGGGTAAAATCCTGGAGGGTTTCCTAAGAGATGCTATACTAGAGTATCTGAAGAAGAATAACCTCATGACCCAATATCAACATGGGTTTACGAGGGACCGTTCCTGTCAAACTAATCTGATCAGCTTTTATGAGGAGACAAGTTCCAGACTGGACCAAGGAAATGCAGTGGATGTTGTGTATATGGACTTTTCAAAAGCTTTTGATACGGTTCCACACAAAAGGTTGATATATAAAATGAGAACAATGGGGATAGGGGAAAATATATGTATGTGGGTTAAGAATTGGCTCAGTGATAGGAAACAAAGGGTGGTTATTAATGGAAAATACTCAGACTGGGTCTCAGTTAACAGTGGGGTACCACAGGGGTCAGTATTGGGCCCCCTTCTTTTTAACATATTTATTAATGACCTTGTAGGGGGCATACAGAGTAATATTTCAATATTTGCAGATGACACTAAACTCTGCAGGGTAATCAATACAGAGGAGGACAATTTTATATTACAGGAGGATCTATGTAAACTAGAAGCTTGGGCTGATAAATGGCAAATGAGCTTTAATGGGGATAAATGTAAGGTAATGCACTTGAGCAGAGGAAATAAAATGTATAATTATATGCTTAATTGTAAAACACTGAGCAAAACTGTTACTGAAAAAGACCTGGGTGTATTGGTGGACGACAAGCTCACATTTAGTGGCCAGTGTCAGGCAGCTGCTGCAAAGGCAAATAAAATAATGGGATGCATTAAAAGAGGCATAGATGCTCATGAGGAGAAGATAATTTTACCTCTATACAAGTCATTAGTGCGACCACACTTAGAATACTGTGTACAGTTCTGGTCTCCGGTGTATAAGAAAGACATAGCTGAACTAGAGAAGGTGCAGAGAAGAGCGACCAAGATTATTAGAGGCCTGGGGGGTCTGCAATACCAAGACAGGTTATTAGAGGACTGGGGGGTCTGCAATACCAAGACAGGTTATTACACTTGGGGTTATTTACTGTGGAAAAAAGAAGGCTTAGGGGTGATCTTATTACTATGTACAAGTATATGAGGGACAGTACAAAGACCTTTCTACTGATCTTTTTACTCTGAGGCCAGAGACGGGGACAAGGGGGCATCTTCTACGTCTGGAGGAAAGAAGGTTTAATCATAATCACAGACAGAGATTCTTTACTGTAAGAGCAGTGAGACTATGGAGCTCTCTGCCGCATGATGTTGTAATGAGTGATTCACTGTTAAAATTTAAGAAGGGCCTGGATGCCTTACTTGAATAGTATAATATTACAGGTTATATATACTAGATTCCTTGATAGGGCTTTGATCCAGGGAACTAGTCTGATTGTCGTATGGAGTCGGGAAGGAATTTTTTTCCCCAATGTGGAGCTTAGTGTTTGCCACATGTTTTTTTTTTGCCTTCCTCTGGATCAACATGTTAGGCTATGGGTTGACCTAGATGGACTTAGTCTTCCTTCAACCTTAAAAACTATGTTACTATGTTACATAAATGCAAAAAATTATTACAACCAGGCTGATTTTTGGCTGAAGATAGCATATATATTTATTTATCTCACTTATATGGCGCCATTAATTCCACAGCTCTGTAAAGACATTACCATCACTGTCCCCATTGGGGCTCACAATCTACATTCCCTATCAGTCTTTGGAATGTGAGAGGAAACCGGAGAACCTGGAGGAAACCCACGCAAACATGGGGAGAACATAGAAACTCCTTGCAGATGTTGTCCTTGGTGGGATTTGAACCCAGGACCCCTGCGCTGCACGGCCGCAGTGCTAACCACTGAATATATGTTTGATTGCTATCTTGAGCTGAATCGTTCATTGGTTTTAATAAAATCTGTTTTCTCCCGGTCTGACTTTGGAGTGATGTCTCGCATTTTTTGGATTAATACTCAATACTGTTATAAGTAGGCGTCCTCATAATTTCTGCTTATTGTTTTCATACCTTCAAGAAAAATACACAAATATCTAATTTAATAAAAGGACAAAGAAATATCAGAAGCTGAAAATAAAGTTTTCTCCCAATCCTGTGTCTTGTGTCTGTTACATCCATCATGTTTCCATCTGTACATCACATAGCACATAGATAACACAGTATATACTGTCTACCACATATCATGTACCTGTGTTCGGGGTCCCACATTGTATCCCCCTCCTGGGCTTCATTTTTGTTGTAGACCTCTTTTCTACCCATAGTGGGTATAAGACATGTGATATAATATTATCCTGTGTCTCAGATCTTGATGGTCTACGACCTGCAACTCTCCAACTGTTGAGAGTTGTAGTTGGAGACCACCTGGTGGGTTAGTGGCCATTACAATCCCTTATTGTTGGATTTGGCCGAAATCCTAATTTATGGACCTTCATTGTTGTATCTTCTTCTTGACCTAAGATAAGATGATGTTCTCCTCAGTCCATGTTCTTAGACTTTCCAGGGTTCCTACAAAAACCACCCAACCCTAAAATAATGTAGAAAGACCCCCCACTATCAGACCAAATAAAACATTTCTGGAACGTACTGGTGGTAAGCAGACTTCATAGTGGTCTACAAATCATGAGTAGGACATCGGTGGGAGACGTGTTGGGTTTATCTTGGGTCCAGAAGACGTTTCTGTGCTCCTTACACACTCCCAAGTCTGTAGTGTATCTGTAATGGTGACACGCAGGCGCAGACAGTACTTATAACGGAATTACGTCAGCATTAGGGGTGTAGACGAAGTCGAGGTCTTAAAGTACGAAGAGCACGTGGAGGATTACTGGGCATTTACCAACGTGAAGGTAGGCAAAAATACACAATATGCATATATACATACAGTGGGGGGGGGGGGGGGGGAAGGGGGCAGTCTGTCACCATAAACCTTCTAAAGGGTTAATCAGGCTGGAGCGATAAGTTCGCAATTGCGTGGATATAAGGGCACGCTGGACCGGACAGCTCCATCTCCGTGTAATACACTTATCAAGTGACTCCCAATTACTCAGTAACCTCATTGTCACCCCCATTACCATCCCCAAAAGTCTTATTTTTAGGGATGAGCAAATCAATATGATGCAAACATCAAATTTTGAGGAATTTGCTGAACTCGAACAATTTATAAATTGCTTTGTGAAAATCAGCAAAAATGGCCGCCGCCATGTTATGTCATGGAAAAGACTGCATCGGCCAGAAATAGATGACGGAATCTCAGGTGGGATCAGACGAGTCTTCCCATAATGCCTGGTAGCTATCACATCACATGGTACATCACAACCAATATGGAAGAAGGATTATCAGTCTATATAAAAGAAGAGGCAGGAAATGGAGCAGCCACTTCTGGTGAACCTGGATAGCGAGAAGACGTCGCAGCTCATTCATAAAGATAAGGTGATACCTCAAAAATGTACGAGTTGTACCACAGAAGTGAAGAAGATGAGAGTAGTAGCCTGAATAATACAGAGATTTGATTATTAAGGGTAGAGAGAGAAGAGACCAGGGACAGCAGCAGCAGCGCCGGTGGTTGATCTCCGTGATTACAGTGCAGTTGCGACATTTCACTCCGTGACATGGCGTAAATAAAATCACTCCGAGAGGTTGGGGCTTTATGAATGTCGTTAATACTGTACCTCATTGGGGCAAGAAAATGTAACACTCTGAAGAATTTTATTGCTGCCCTTCTCCCCCCCCACCCCCAAAAAAAATGTTTTGTCACAGCATAAAAATATAATCCATTGCTTCCATGATTATAAGCCATCATGTGATTTTTTGGTGAGTTTGAGGACTCTATGGGTTTTGACTGGTCTCTATTTACACCAAACAAAAATTCAGGGTCTTCCATGTCTACAATTTTTGTTACCATCATCCTAATTTTTTTTTTTTTTTTTAAAAAGTATATTTTTGGGGTTTTGGCTAATGTTAATAACCTTGGTAGAAGGAGAAGATGTCACCAGTGAGTGTGTTACCTGTACACTTACACAGGAGCTCTGTTTGTAGTGTATAGTGTACAGATAATACAGTGATCAACGGAGACATTATACACAGGCGCTCTATATATAGTGTCAGTGTACAGGTAATACAGTGATCACCAGTGACATTATACACAGGAGCTCTGTATATACTATATAGTGCACAGTAGCAAAAAAGAAGCAAGACAAAAATATATCTCATACCCTACCATAATTATATATAAATGTAAAGCAAAATTGCATAATAAATATAGGGTACTTAGTGAACTATTTTTGATCAAAAAAAGTATACAAGCCGTCCCACCAGCGGCAAGGTGACCCTAAATTGGGACGGTACCTATACTGCCTATATTAAAAACCTTACTGTATATCAAAGTTGAAGTAATGCATATAAAAGGGTAGACAAATAGGACCGGGTCCCAACTCCAGACCACCTAGGCCCGTGGTAAGCTACATATATACCAATCAGCTCAACAAAGGGCATGCCACACCCTTAAATTGCACAGAATGCAAACAAGTCAAAAAACCAGACAATGTGAACTGAGGTCTAAGATGGCAGACATACAAGAAACAGAGGCATGTTCACACTAGCAAAAAAGAAGCAAGACAAAAATATATCTCATACCCTACCATAATTATATATAAATGTAAAGCAAAATTGCATAATAAATATAGGGTACTTAGTGAACTATTTTTGATCAAAAAAAGTATACAAGCCGTCCCACCAGCGGCAAGGTGACCCTAAATTGGGACGGTACCTATACTGCCTATATTAAAAACCTTACTGTATATCAAAGTTGAAGTAATGCATATAAAAGGGTAGACAAATAGGACCGGGTCCCAACTCCAGACCACCTAGGCCCGTGGTAAGCTACATGTATACCAATCAGCTCAACAAAGGGCATGCCACACCCTTAAATTGCACAGAATGCAAACAAGTCAAAAAACCAGACAATGTGAACTGAGGTCTAAGATGGCAGACATACAAGAAACAGAGGCATGTTCACACTAGCAAAAAAGAAGCAAGACAAAAATATATCTCATACCCTACCATAATTATATATAAATGTAAAGCAAAATTGCATAATAAATATAGGGTACTTAGTGAACTATTTTTGATCAAAAAAAGTATACAAGCCGTCCCACCAGCGGCAAGGTGACCCTAAATTGGGACGGTACCTATACTGCCTATATTAAAAACCTTACTGTATATCAAAGTTGAAGTAATGCATATAAAAGGGTAGACAAATAGGACCGGGTCCCAACTCCAGACCACCTAGGCCCGTGGTAAGCTACATGTATACCAATCAGCTCAACAAAGGGCATGCCACACCCTTAAATTGCACAGAATGCAAACAAGTCAAAAAACCAGACAATGTGAACTGAGGTCTAAGATGGCAGACATACAAGAAACAGAGGCATGTTCACACTAGCAAAAAAGAAGCAAGACAAAAATATATCTCATACCCTACCATAATTATATATAAATGTAAAGCAAAATTGCATAATAAATATAGGGTACTTAGTGAACTATTTTTGATCAAAAAAAGTATACAAGCCGTCCCACCAGCGGCAAGGTGACCCTAAATTGGGACGGTACCTATACTGCCTATATTAAAAACCTTACTGTATATCAAAGTTGAAGTAATGCATATAAAAGGGTAGACAAATAGGACCGGGTCCCAACTCCAGACCACCTAGGCCCGTGGTAAGCTACATATATACCAATCAGCTCAACAAAGGGCATGCCACACCCTTAAATTGCACAGAATGCAAACAAGTCAAAAAACCAGACAATGTGAACTGAGGTCTAAGATGGCAGACATACAAGAAACAGAGGCATGTTCACACTAGCAAAAAAGAAGCAAGACAAAAATATATCTCATACCCTACCATAATTATATATAAATGTAAAGCAAAATTGCATAATAAATATAGGGTACTTAGTGAACTATTTTTGATCAAAAAAAGTATACAAGCCGTCCCACCAGCGGCAAGGTGACCCTAAATTGGGACGGTACCTATACTGCCTATATTAAAAACCTTACTGTATATCAAAGTTGAAGTAATGCATATAAAAGGGTAGACAAATAGGACCGGGTCCCAACTCCAGACCACCTAGGGCCGTGGTAAGCTACATATATACCAATCAGCTCAACAAAGGGCATGCCACACCCTTAAATTGCACAGAATGCAAACAAGTCAAAAAACCAGACAATGTGAACTGAGGTCTAAGATGGCAGACATACAAGAAACAGAGGCATGTTCACACTAGCAAAAAAGAAGCAAGACAAAAATATATCTCATACCCTACCATAATTATATATAAATGTAAAGCAAAATTGCATAATAAATATAGGGTACTTAGTGAACTATTTTTGATCAAAAAAAGTATACAAGCCGTCCCACCAGCGGCAAGGTGACCCTAAATTGGGACGGTACCTATACTGCCTATATTAAAAACCTTACTGTATATCAAAGTTGAAGTAATGCATATAAAAGGGTAGACAAATAGGACCGGGTCCCAACTCCAGACCACCTAGGCCCGTGGTAAGCTACATATATACCAATCAGCTCAACAAAGGGCATGCCACACCCTTAAATTGCACAGAATGCAAACAAGTCAAAAAACCAGACAATGTGAACTGAGGTCTAAGATGGCAGACATACAAGAAACAGAGGCATGTTCACACTAGCAAAAAAGAAGCAAGACAAAAATATATCTCATACCCTACCATAATTATATATAAATGTAAAGCAAAATTGCATAATAAATATAGGGTACTTAGTGAACTATTTTTGATCAAAAAAAGTATACAAGCCGTCCCACCAGCGGCAAGGTGACCCTAAATTGGGACGGTACCTATACTGCCTATATTAAAAACCTTACTGTATATCAAAGTTGAAGTAATGCATATAAAAGGGTAGACAAATAGGACCGGGTCCCAACTCCAGACCACCTAGGCCCGTGGTAAGCTACATATATACCAATCAGCTCAACAAAGGGCATGCCACACCCTTAAATTGCACAGAATGCAAACAAGTCAAAAAACCAGACAATGTGAACTGAGGTCTAAGATGGCAGACATACAAGAAACAGAGGCATGTTCACACTAGCAAAAAAGAAGCAAGACAAAAATATATCTCATACCCTACCATAATTATATATAAATGTAAAGCAAAATTGCATAATAAATATAGGGTACTTAGTGAACTATTTTTGATCAAAAAAAGTATACAAGCCGTCCCACCAGCGGCAAGGTGACCCTAAATTGGGACGGTACCTATACTGCCTATATTAAAAACCTTACTGTATATCAAAGTTGAAGTAATGCATATATATAGTGCACAGGTAATACAGGGATCAATGGAGACATTATACACAGGGGCTCTGTATATAGTGTCAGTGTACAGGTAATACAGTGATCACTGGAGACATACACTATACACTATAAACAGGGCTCCTGTGTAAGTGTACAGGTAACACACTCACTAGTGACATCTTCTCCTTCATCCAGCACAAACCACCATCACTTCTTCCAGCCAGGACTCGTCTCTGCAGAAAATAACAGTTATCTAGAGCACCGCTTTCAGAGCACATTCCCCACTTTTTCCCCAAATTCTACACTACGCCAGACGAAGAAAAAAGCAACATAGTGTCACCCTGCACAGTACCAGGACACCCCTCAATTTATCATTTGCTCTCGTCCAACCCTCAAGTCATCACCATTAGATGTCCCCCACCTCCAGTCTCAATTCATAATTATTTGCTGTCCCCCACCCACCAGTCTCTATTCATTGCCATTTGCTGTCCCCCAGTCTCTATTCATCATTATTTACTGTCCCCATCCCCCAGTCTCAATTCATCATCATTTGCTCCCCCTCCCCACACTCATTTTATTCATTGTATTAGAAAAAAAAAAGTCATACTTACCTCTCAGATGATCCCCTGCAGTCGCAGCTCCACTTCTGCTGTCCTCCAGCCAAGTGGCGCACGTACAGTGCTGGCCAAAAGTATTGGCACCCCTGCAATTCTGTCAGATAATACTCAGTTTCTTCCTGAAAATGATTGCAATCACAAATTCTTTGGTATTATTATCTTCATTTAATTTGTCTTCAATGAAAAAAACACAAAAAGAATTGTCCTAAAGCCAAATTGGATATAATTCCACACCAAACCTAAAAAAGGGGGTGGACAAAAGTATTGGCACTGTTTGAAAAATCATGTGATGCTTCTGTAATTGGTGTAATTAACAGCACCTGTAACTTACCTGTGGCACCTAACAGATGTTGGCAATAACTAAATCACGCTTGCAGCCAGTTAACATGGATTAAAGTTGACTCAACCTCTGTCCTGTGTCCTTGTGTGTACCACATTGAGCATTGAGAAAATAAAGAAGACCAAGGAACTGTCTGAGGACTTGAGAAACCAAATTGTGAGAAAGCATGAGCAATCTCAAGGCTACAAGTCCATCTCCAAAGACCTGAATGTTCCTGTGTCTTCCGTGCGCAGTGTCATCAAGAAGTTTAAAGCCCATGGCACTGTGGCTAACCTCCCTAGATGTGGACGGAAAAGAAAAATTGACGAGAGATTTCAATGCAAGATTGTGCGGATGGTGGATAAAGAAACTCGACTAACATCCAAACAAGTTCAAGCTGCCCTGCAGTCCGAGGGTACAACAGTGTCAACCCGTACTATTCGTCGACGTCTGAATGAAAAGGGACTGTATGGTAGGATACCCAGGAAGACCCCACTTCTTACCCCGAGACATAAAAAAGCCAGGCTGGAGTTTGCCAAACTTAACTGAGAAAGCCTAAAATGCTTTGGAAGAATGTTCTCTGGTCAGATGAGACAAAAGTAGAGCTTTTTGGGAAAAAGCATCACCATAGAGTGTACAGGACAAAAAAGAGGCATTCAAAGAAAAGAACACGGTCCCTACAGTCAAACATGGCGGAGGTTTCCTGATGTTTTGGGGTTGCTTGCTTCCTCTGGCACTGGACTGCTTGACCGTGTGCATGGCATTATGAAGTCTGAAGACTACCAACAAATTTTGCAGCATAATGTAGGGCCCAGTGTGAGAAAGCTGGGTCTCCCTCAGAGGTCATGGGTCTTCCAGCAGGACAATGACCCAAAACACACTTCCAAAAGCACTATAAAATGGTTTTAGAGAAAGCACTGGTGACTTCTAAGGTGGCCAGCAATGAGTCCAGACCTAAATCCCATAGAACACCTGTGGAGAGATCTCAAAATGGCAGTTTGGAGAAGGCACCCTTCAAATATCAGGGACCTGGAGCAGTTTGCCAAAGAAGAATGGTCTAAAATTCCAGCAGAGCATTGTAAGAAACTCATTGATGGTTACCGGAAGCGGTTGTTCGCTGTTATTTTGGCTAAAGGTTGTGCAACCAAGTATTAGGCTGAGGGTGCCAATACTTTTGTCCGGCCCTTTTTTGGAGTTTTGTGTGAAATGATTAATGATTTGATTTTTGCTTCATTCTCTTTTGTGTTTTTTCCTTGCAAGCAAATTAAATGAAGATAATAAGACCAAAGAATTTGTGATTGCAATCATTTTCAGGAAGAAACTGAGTATTATCTGACAGAATTTCAGGGGTGCCAATACTTTTGGCCAGCACTGTATGTGGCTAAACGAGCGCGTCACAGTAGAGGCGGAGGGAGAACTGGAGCTGCACGGCTGTCTCTGTATTGATGACTGTGCAGCACTATGTGGGAAAGCTCCAGATGCTGAGATGTACACCACCATAGGCGACACACAGTACATTATTTTCTGGGGCTCAGTGAACAGAAACTGAAGGGGAGGATCGGACTGTAAAAAATCTCTATTATTCAGGTTTTGGTAGTTTTTTCCGTAAAGAAAAACAGTAGTGTCTCCTGACTGTTGTGACACAAAAATATATCTGTTGAAAATAGTCTTGTGTAGGCCCGACATCCCAGTGTGGTTTCGCAGTTCCACAGGTCAAATCGCTGTACTATCCAGTTTTGGGCCTTTGGTATCTAAAAAAAAAGCAGTTTGAGTGTGTCGCTCACTGTTCAGCCGCAAATATCTCTATTTAAAAAACTGTGGTATACACCAGTAAATTATTACTGTGGTTTTGATGTTCCACGGTAAAACATCTCTATTATCCTGTTTTTGGCATTTTTTACTGTATAAAAATAATAATAGTGTCTCCCTGATTTTTCAGACACAAATATATCTGTTGAAAATAGTCTGGTGTAGGCCAGAGAGACAGAAGTGTGCTTTTGCTGTTCCACAGTAAAAAATCTCTATTATCCTGCTTTTTGCATTTTTTTCTGTAAAAAAAAAAATAATAGTGTCTCCCTGATTTTTCAGACACAAATATATCTGTTGAAAATAGTCTGGTGTAGGCCCGAGAAATACAAGTGTGGTTTTGCAGTTCCACGGTACAAACCTCTGTATTATCCACTTTTGGGCCATTTGTATCTAAAAAAAACAGTTTGAGTGTGTCGCTCACTGTTCAGCCGCAAATATATATATATTTTAAAAAGCCTGGTATACACCAGTAAATTATAACTGTGGTTTTGCTGTTCCACAGTAAATAATCTCTATTATCCTGCTTTTGGCATTTTTTGCCGTAAAAAATAAATAGTGTCTCCTGATTGTTCAGACACAAATATATCTGTTGAAAATAGTCTGGTGTAGGCCCGAGAAATACAAGTGTGGTTTTGCAGTTCCACGGTTCAAACCTCTGTATTATCCACTATTGGGCCATTTGTATCTAAAAAAAAACAGTTTGAGTGTGTCGCTCACTGTTCAGCCGCAAATATATATATATTCAAATAAATCTGGTATACACCAGTAAATTATAACTGTGGTTTTGCTGTTCCACGGTAAAACATCTCTATTATCCTGCTTTTGGCATTTTTTGCCGTAAAAAATAAATAGTGTCTCCTGATTGTTCAGACACAAATATATCTGTTGAAAATAGTCTGGTGTAGGCCCGAGAAATACAAGTGTGGTTTTGCAGTTCCACGGTTCAAACCTCTGTATTATCCACTTTTGGGCCATTTGTATCTAAAAAAAACAGTTTGAGTGTGTCGCTCACTGTTCAGCCGCAAATATATATATATTTAAAAAAGGCTGGTATACACCAGTAAATTATAACTGTGGTTTTGCTGTTCCACGGTAAAACATCTCTATTATCCTGCTTTTGGCATTTTTTGCCGTAAAAAATAAATAGTGTCTCCTGATTGTTCAGACACAAATATATCTGTTGAAAATAGTCTGGTGTAGGCCCGAGAAATACAAGTGTGGTTTTGCAGTTCCACGGTTCAAACCTCTGTATTATCCACTTTTGGGCCATTTGTATCTAAAAAAAAACAGTTTGAGTGTGTCGCTCACTGTTCAGCCGCAAATATATATATATTCAAAAAAGTCTGTTATACACCAGTAAATTATAACTGTGGTTTTGCTGTTCCACGGTAAAACATCTCTATTATCCTGCTTTTGGCATTTTTTGCCGTAAAAAATAAATAGTGTCTCCTGATTGTTCAGACACAAATATATCTGTTCAAAATAGTCTGGTGTAAGCCCGAGAAATACAAGTGTGGCTTTGCAGTTTCACGGTTCAAACCTCTGTATTATCCACTTTTGGGCCATTTGTATCTAAAAAAAACAGTTTGAGTGTGTCGCTCACTGTTCAGCCACAAACATATATATATTCAAAAAAGTCTGGTATACACCAGTAAATTATAACTGTGGTTTTGCTGTTCCACGGTAAAACATCTCTATTATCCTGCTTTTGGCATTTTTTGCCGTAAAAAATAAATAGTGTCTCCTGATTGTTCAGACACAAATATATCTGTTGAAAATAGTCTGGTGTAGGCCCGAGAAATACAAGTGTGGCTTTGCAGTTCCACGGTTCAAACCTCTGTATTATCCACTTTTGGGAAATTTGTATCTAAAAAAAACAGTTTGAGTGTGTCGCTCACTGTTCAGCCGCAAATATATATATATTCAAAAAAGTCTGTTATACACCAGTAAATTATAACTGTGGTTTTGCTGTTCCACGGTAAAACATCTCTATTATCCTGCTTTTGGCATTTTTTGCCGTAAAAAATAAATAGTGTCTCCTGATTGTTCAGACACAAATATATCTGTTGAAAATAGTCTGGTGTAGGCCCGAGAAATACAAGTGTGGCTTTGCAGTTTCACGGTTCAAACCTCTGTATTATCCACTTTTGGGCCATTTGTATCTAAAAAAAACAGTTTGAGTGTGTCGCTCACTGTTCAGCCGCAAACATATATATATTCAAAAAAGTCTGGTATACACCAGTAAATTATAACTGTGGTTTTGCTGTTCCACGGTAAAACATCTCTATTATCCTGCTTTTGGCATTTTTTGCCGTAAAAAATAAATAGTGTCTCCTGATTGTTCAGACACAAATATATCTGTTGAAAATAGTCTGGTGTAGGCCCGAGAAATACAAGTGTGGCTTTGCAGTTTCACAGTTAAAACCTCTGTATTATCCACTTTTGGGCCATTTGTATCTAAAAAAAACAGTTTGAGTGTGTCGCTCACTGTTCAGCCGCAAATATATATATATTTTAAAAAGCCTGGTATACACCAGTAAATTATAACTGTGGTTTTGCTGTTCCACAGTAAAAAATCTCTATTATCCTGCTTTTGGCATTTTTTGCCGTAAAAAATAAATAGTGTCTCCTGATTGTTCAGACACAAATATATCTGTTGAAAATAGTCTGGTGTAGGCCCGAGAAATACAAGTGTGGTTTTGCAGTTCCACGGTTCAAACCTCTGTATTATCCACTTTTGGGCCATTTGTATCTAAAAAAAACAGTTTGAGTGTGTCGCTCACTGTTCAGCCGCAAATATATATATATTCAAAAAAGTCTGGTATACACCAGTAAATTATAACTGTGGTTTTGCTGTTCCACGGTAAAACATCTCTATTATCCTGCTTTTGGCATTTTTTGCCGTAAAAAATAAATAGTGTCTCCTGATTGTTCAGACACAAATAAATCTGTTGAAAATAGTCTGGTGTAGGCCCGAGAAATACAAGTGTGGCTTTGCAGTTTCACAGTTCAAACCTCTGTATTATCCACTTTTGGGCCATTTGTATCTAAAAAAAACAGTTTGAGTGTGTCGCTCACTGTTCAGCCGCAAATATATATATATTTTAAAAAGCCTGGTATACACCAGTAAATTATAACTGTGGTTTTGCTGTTCCACAGTAAAAAATCTCTATTATTCAGGTTTTGGTAGTTTTTTCCGTAAAGAAAAACAGTAGTGTCTCCTGACTGTTGTGACACAAAAATATATCTGTTGAAAATAGTCTTGTGTAGGCCCGACATCCCAGTGTGGTTTCGCAGTTCCATGGGTCAAATCGCTGTACTATCCAGTTTTGGGACTTTGGTATCTAAAAAAAAAGCAGTTTGAGTGTGTCGCTCACTGTTCAGCCGCAAATATCTCTATTTAAAAAAGTGTGGTATACCCCAGTAAACAATAACTGTGGTTTTGCCATCCCACGGTAAAAAATCTCTATTATTCAGGTTTTGGTAGTTTTTTCCGTAAAGAAAAACAGTAGTGTCTCCTGACTGTTGTGACACAAAAATATATCTGTTGAAAATAGTCTTGTGTAGGCCCGACATCCCAGTGTGGTTTCGCAGTTCCACGGGTCAAATCGCTGTACTATCCAGTTTTGGGCCTTTGGTATCTAAAAAAAAAGCAGTTTGAGTGTGTCGCTCAATGTTCAGGCGCAAATATCTCTATTTAAAAAAGTGTGGTATACCCCAGTAAACAATAACTGTGGTTTTCCTCTTCCACGGTTCTAATCTACTCTTTATTACCCTTTTTCCATTGATAGTGCAAGTGTAAGCTATTTTACTTCATTTTCAATGGGCAAGGCGCGTGGCAAGGGACGTGGAAGTGGACGTTCTGGTGATGGTTCGTGCAGAGGACGGGGCCGTGGTCAAGGTGAAAATGTGCCACAACCAACAGCCACATCTTCTCGCTCCCACTTCTTGACCGAATTACTAGGGAAGCACAGAACAACACCAGTATTGAGAACTGATCAGTGTGAACAGGTTATTAATTGGATAGCAGACAATACTTCCAGTTACCTGGGCACCACCACCTCCGGTCTGTCTTCCACACGGTCAACTCTTAGTAGCCGTGAGTCTCGACCGCATACTCCTCCTCACCCTGATGCTCCTTCCTCCCACCATGCCGAGTGTCGTCAGACAGCAAGTGATCCCACACTTGGACACTCTGAAGAGCTGTTCACTGGTCCATTTCCATATTTGGGCCCCTCGCCTGATACGCTTGAAGTGGTGGAAGAGGAGATCCCATGTTGCGATGCCCAAATATTTGAACAGCCACGGCCACAGGAAGTCGACGTTGGCAATCTGTCACAAGAGGTGGACGATGACGAGACACAATTGCCAGGAAGTGAGGAGGAGGATCGTGGTGCGCAAGTGGAAGAGGAGGAGGTGGTGGATGATCTAGTAACTGACCCAACGTGGAAGGAGGACATGCAGAGTGAGGCCAGCAGCATACAGGGGGAGGGAGGCAGAGTACCCCAACAGGCAGGAAGAAGCAGTGTGGTGGCCGCAGACAGAAGGCAGGCAACTGTTCCCCGTAACACCAACACGAGGGACGTTGCCAGTACAAGCGGTAGGTCTTCCAGAGTCTGGAATTTTTTTAAAGATTCTGCTGATAACCCCAAAAAGGCCATATGTTCCACCTGCCATGCCAGCATCAGCAGGGGTGAGAAAACTTTTAGCCTGACCACCACCAGCATGATCAGGCACATGGCAGCAAAGCACCCGACTTTGTGGGGCGAAACCCAGGGTCCACGACCAGTGTCAGCGGGTGTCACCACTGCTTCTTCCACTGTTGTGCGTGCAATAGAACCCCCTGTTGTGTGTGCAAGACAATCCCCTGTCCATACTGCATGTAAAGATGCCCCCTCCTCTCAGTCTTCACTTGTTATGGCAGTTTCTCAAGAAACAGCATCAACGTCCACGTCCACGTCCCACCGCAGCGTTCAATTGTCCATATCCCAGACCTTTGAACGAAAGTGGAAATTCGCAGCTAACGCCCCACAGGCCACAGTCCTAAATTCGCACATTTCATGACTGCTTGCATTGGAAATGCTGCCTTTTAGGCTGGTGGAGACGGAATCCTTCCGCAATCTTATGGCGGTGGCCGTCCCTCGGTACTCGGTCCCCAGCAGACACTATTTTGCCCAGTGTGCCATCCCCGCACTACACAAGCACGTGTCCCAAAGCATCTGCCGTGCCCTCAACAACGCAGTTACTGGGAGAGTCCACCTGACAACGGACACGTGGACAAGTGCTTGCGGCCAGGGACGGTACATCTCTCTGACGGCACACTGGGTAAACATAGTGGAAGCCGGGACCCAGTCAGACCTTGGGACGGAACACATCCTCCCCACACCGAAGATTGCGGGCCCTATGTCAGTCAGAGTTGCCCCCACAGTGTACAGCTCCTGCGCATCCTCCTCCTCCTCCTCATGTTCAGCCTCCATCTCAGATATCACCACATCAGTTACAAGCTGGAAGCATTGCAGTACTGCCTCCGCCAAGCGGCAACAGGCTGTGCTGAAACTCATAAGCTTAGGTGATAAACCTCACACTGCTTGTGAGTTGTGGACAGCTGTGAAAGAGCAGGCAGATCTGTGGCTGAGACCGCTGAACCTACATCCCGGCATGGTCGTGTGTGACAATGGCCGTAACCTGGTGGCGGCTCTGAGGCGAGGGGAGATCACACACGTACCATGCCTGGCTCATGTGCTTAACCTCGTGGTTCAGCGGTTTCTTAAATCGTACCCTGAGTTGCCAGATCTGCTCGTGAAAGTACGCCGCCTGTCAGCTCATTTTCTCAAGTCGGCTACAGTTTCCGCCGCCTTTGCTGTGTTGCAGCAGCGTTTGCAGCTTCCGGCACACCGACTGGTGTGTGATGTCCCCACACGTTGGAACTCTACCCTCCACATGTTGCAAAGGATTTGTGAGCAGAAGAGAGCAGTTGTGGAGTACCAGCTGCAACAAGGCCGTCGATATTCAGGTCAGACTCCACACATAAGACCTCAGGAGTGGACCTGGATGTCTGACATATGTACCATCCTGACAAACTTTGAGGAGGCCACCATGATGGTGAGTGGCGATGACGCCATCATTAGTGTCAGCATCCCACTTGTCTGTCTTTTGCAACGCTCTCTGCAGAGAAATAAAGAGGAGGCATTGCAGCCAGAGTATGATGAGATGGATCAAGAAGCCGTAGCGGGCGATTACACACAGCCCAGCCTCATCTCATCCCAACGTGCATTGGGGGACAATGAGGGAGAGGAGGAGTAGGAGGAGGAGGAAGAACAGGAGCTGCTATCTTGCGTTGTAGATGGTAGTACCTGTACAAGTGTCATACCGTCGGTTCAGCGTGGGTGGCCTGAGGACAGGGGGGAGGAGGAAGAGGAGGAGGAGGAGAGCATGGTCAGTCGTCATCTTGGTCAGGACACGGAAATCTTACCCGTTACCAGTCTGGCACGCATGGCTGACTTTATGTTACGCTGCCTTAACCGTGACCCTCGCGTTGTCAAAATGTTGGGTGACAGTCATTACTGGTTGGTGACACTTGTAGACCCCCGCTACAAGGAGAACTTTCACTCTCTTATTCCTGAGGTGGAGAGGTCTACAAAAATGGGGCAATACCAGAAGGCCCTTGCTGCAGAACTCTTAAAAAAATTCCCATCTGAACACGCTAGCGGCAGAGGTCACAGTTCGTTGCCCAACCAAGGCGTACAGGCGAGAGAGATGCAACTCCAATCCAGCAGAGGCAGGGGAACACTGTCAACGTTCTGGGACAGTTTTCTGACACCCGCCCAGCTTACAGGCCCTGAGGCGTGGGGTACTCTCACAAGGAGTGGAAAGTTTCAAAAGATGGTGAGGGAGTACCTTGCCGATCGTACCAGCGTCCTCCGTGATTCCTCTGTGCCTTTTAATTATTGGGTATCCAAGCTGGACACTTGGAATGAACTCGCTCTGTACGCCTTGGAGGTCCTGGCCTGCCCTGCCGCTAGCGTGTTATCAGAGCGTGTTTTTATTGCCGCTGGGGGAATTATAACTGATAAGCGCACTCGCCTGTCAACTGACAATGCTGACAAGCTGACCCTTATCAAAATGAACAAGGGCTGAATTGGGCCAGACTTCTCATCACCACCAAATGACAGCAGAGTAACATAAAGTCAAATCCATTGTGTTATTTCGGGAGGTGTATTCACATGCACCGCTTCACACCCACACATGGGTATACGCTTCCTCGTTTCGGCTGTTTAATCTTCTTCTCCATATCCTCAGCCTCCACCACCACTATACCACCAGGGTGCCAGCATTGCAAGTTCCTCCGTCCTAATTTTTGGCAGCTTTTGCTGGGAAAGCATAAGCAAATATTATGGGACACCCACTCCCCAATAATGGGACTTATGTTTGTAATATGCTGTACTGCATGGCTCTTGTAAGGGGCATTGCAAGTTGCTCCGTCCTAATTTTTGGCAGCTTTTGCTGGGAAAGCATAAGCAAATACTATGGGAGACCCACTCCCCAATAATGGGACTTATGTTTGTAATATGCTGTACTGCATGTGACGCGCCCCCTGGGCCGTGTGTACACGTGTGTTGGATACCCGGTGCCGGGTCTCTGGGGTCTGTAGTCTCCGTGGCGGTGACCCGGTCCCGTGGCTCAGGCTGGTCAAACCAGTGGCAGTCTTTCTTAGGTTTTGAGGTTAATTGTCCGACTGCGCCACCCGTGGATTGCGGTCAGGGAGTACCACCGCTGCGAGGCAGACCGCTGAGGCTGGTGTTGTGTGCGCAGCATAGAATGGGATAACTCCCCTCGGGAGGAGTATAGCCTCAGGGCAGTGAGTGTGGATGATGGGGGTGATGGTGCACGAGCGCAGCAGGAACGACTCAGAGTCTTTGCAGTGCAGTTCAGGGTCTTTACTGATTATTATAAGGTAGACCCTCCCGGGAGTACTGGCTAGCATAAGAGGCCTGGTCAGTCTGTGAGCAAGCAGGAGTTCCCCTGGCCAGGTGGAGTTGTAGGCCTCCCCGTCTGTCTGCACTCTTTCTGGCTACCTTGCTGTAAGCGGGTAGAAGTAGCCCACGTCCCTGAGTGTACCGTATAGTGCTCACCCGTATGGCTGGTGACTTGGGGCCTTCTGTTAGCCTCCGCTCCACGACGGCGGTGCTGGTCCCTTGCTTGTGACTGAGCTTCCGGGCTTCTATGGCCAGAGGACCTGAAATCCCCTGCCGGCTGGTTTCTGCTGCTGGATATATAAGTCCTCACAGCTTCGGACTCCTGTGTCCGGTTCCTATTGTCTTCTGCCAGGGCGAGCTCTGCTCAGCTTCCAGCCCCTGGTCTTTAGCTCCTAGCTCCTACAGAGCTCCTTGCTGTTACTTTCCCTTGCTCTCACTCTGACCCTGACTGTTCTCTGACCCCCTCAACCGCGCCCCAGATCCAGTTTATAAGGGCAGAATTCTCCCCTCCCAGGACTGGGGCAGGAGGATGTTGCATGTTTAAGGGATCCTGACCAGGAAACCTCCCACTTGCTCTCCGACGTAATATCTCTATTACTGTGGTGACCAGACCCCTGGGGTGCCACACATGGCTCTTGTAAGGGGCATTGCAGTTCCTCATAATTTTTGGAAAGCCTTCCATTCACTGCTTAGGCCAACAGTGCACGGGAGACCCAGTTGCTATAAATCGAAAAAAAGGTTTAGTTAACGCCCTCTGACCTCCATGTCATTTCCAAGGGGCATTGGAGTGGCTCGAAATTTTTGGTAGGCATTGCACTCACTGTATGCCCTATAACTGTGTAGCCGAACTGCTCCTTCTGTTACAGAAACATATCCTACAAGACATATCTGGTTGACTGGCCTGATATTGATGTGAATGGTCCCTGTTCCTCCTGCTCTTTCTCCTTTGCCACCACCTCATCCATCATTTATCACCTGAAGCTTTGTTTTAACGGGAGTCATAGAACTGGGATAGTAGCAGGAAAACATCCAGCAATCCTCGGAGGAGGTAGGATATGCGCCAAAACGCGGACCACCTCAGGCCTAGCCGCTACTACATACATGTGCTTGCATTCCAAGAAAACAAAGCAGATGCTAACTTCTATCATCATCATCATGCTCCTCACCTAGGCACTCTCAACTCCCCTGATGGAGAAGCCAGGGCCCACCGGAGGAGTCTGGTTCTCTGGTGGGCTCGTCCAATGCTGCTCTAAAGCAGGCCAGGCTAAGAAAAGTGTGGGGGAAGGTGACAGGAGAAATCAGGGCGGCTGGGGACCGAGTATGGAGACCTGGCCGCCACCTGGCGGCTGGGGACCGAGCGTGGACACCCGTCCGCCGGGCGGCTGGGGACAGAGTATGGATACCTCGCTGCCGAAGCGGCCATGAGGTAGTGACCAGCTTCGGCCTCCTCCAAACTAAAAGGCCCCATTTCAAGTGAAAGCTAGCAGTATGGTATTGCAGCCTGCGGGTGGGTGGGTGGTTGGCTGCATATTTTCGCTTGCATTGCAAGGAATGGGGGAGGTACAATTGAACACTACCCTGGGACAAGGACTTGTACGGGGATAGTTGCAAGTCTGCATCTTCTGATGCGGCAAGGATCACTTCTGATGGGCACACTTTTAGACAGTGACCTGGGGGTCAGAGATGCTTCCAGGGGTCTTCCCCTTGTCTTTTCAGCACTGTATGCATGTGTCACACAGCACATGGCCAGATAAGGTTGTAAAATGTTAAAATGACATTTCCCGGTGAACGCATTTGTCACGGTTGAAAGCAATACAAAAGTGCAAAAACGCATGAAAAATGCTACTTGTGAACATAGCCCAAGGTGTGAAGGAGTATTTTTGTTTTTGGTTATTTATTTTACCTTATACACAAGTCTTTACCCTGGAAAGGTAATTCATTAACATATTTCACAGGAAAACCGTTTCAGTTTAGTTTTTAAACGTTTTATTGTGAGCCCGCAAAAGTGGCTTAATACCTCTGACCACGTTGTTGACAGCAGTGACCTGGGGGTCAGAAATGCTTCCAGGGGCGATCCCCATGATGCTCCCATGTCTTTTGAGCACTGTCACTATCGTTTTGGGCACTTTTTAGGCTTTCTACAGACTGCCGGGGGTGCTGCCGCAAAAATGCTCGAGTCTCTCATAGACTAACATTGGGCTCGTTGCTCGGGTCGAGCACGCGAGTATCACGGTAAGCTCGGCCCGAGCTTCGAGCACCCGAGCATTTTAGTGATCGCTCAACTCTATCAGTCGTCATCTTGGTGAGGACACGGAAGTCTTGCCCGTTATCAGTCTGGCACCCATGGCTGACTTTATGTTACGCTGCCTTAACCGTGACCCTCGCATTGTCAAAATGTTGGGTGACAGTCATTACTGGTTGATGACACTTTTAGACCCCCTCTACAAGGAGAACTTTCACTCTCTTATTCCTGAGGTGAAGGGGTCTACAAAAATGGGGCAGTACCAGAAGGCCCTTGCTGCAGAACTATTAAAAAAATTCCCATCTGAACACGGTAGCGGCAGAGGTCACAGTTCGCTGCCCAACTAAGGCATACAGGCGAGAGAGACGCAACTCCAATCCAGCAGAGGCAGGGGAACACTGTCAATGTTCTAGGACAGTTTTCTGAGACCTGCCCAGCTTACAGGCCCTGAGTCGCAGGGTACTCTCACAAGGAGTGGAAAGTTTCAAAAGATAGTGAGGGAGTACCAGCGTCCTCCGTGATTCCTCTGTGCCTTTTAATGGGTATCCAAGCTGGACACTTGGAATGAACTCACTCTGTATGCCTTGGAGGTCCTGGCCTGCCCTGTCGCTAGCGTGTTATCGGAGCGTGTTTTTAGTGCCGCTGGGGGAATTATAGCTGATAAGTGCACTTGCCTGTCAACTGACAATGCTGACAAGCTGACCCTTATCAAAATGAACAAGGGCTGGATTGGGCCAGACTTCTCATCACCACCAAATGACAGCAGAGTAACATAAAGTCAAATCCACTGTGTTATTTCGGGAGGTGTATTCCCATGCATCGCTTCACACCCACACATGGGTATACGCTTCCTCATTTCGGCTGTTTTTTGCTCTTCTCCTTATCCTCAGCCTCCATGACCACTATACCACCAGGGTGACCGTGGTCCATGTTACCAGCATTGCAAGTTCCTCTGTCCTAATTTTTGGCATCTTTTGCTTGGAAGGCATAAGCAAAGACTATGGGAGACCCACTCCCCAATAATGGGAATAATGTTTTTAATATGCTGTACTGCATGGCTCTTGTAAGGGACATTGCAAGTTCCCTCTTCCTAATTTTTGGCAGCTTTTGCTTGGAAGGCATAGGCAAAGACTATGGGAGACCCACTCCCCAATAATGGGAATAATGTTTTTAATATGCTGTACTGCATGGCTCTTGTAAGGGGCATTAAAATCGTCTTGTTAAGCTACTGTGACCTCCACGTCTCTTCCAAGGGTCGTTAATATTATCTTTTGATTCCACTGCGACCTCCACCACTCTTCCAAGGGACATTAAAAGCATCTTGTTAAGCTACTGTGACCTCCACGTCTCTTCCACAGGGCGTTGATATTGTCTTTTTATTCCACTGTAACCTCCACCACTCTTCCAAGAGGCATTGATATTGTCTTTTTATTCCACTGCGACCTCCACCACTCTTCCAAGGGGCATTAAAACCGTCTTGTTAAGCTACTGCGACCTCCACATCTCTTCCAAGGGGCATTAAAACTGTCTTGTTAAACCACTCTGAACTCCACGTCTCTTCTAAGGGGCATTAAAACCGTCTTGTTAAACCACTCTGAACTCCACAGCTCTTACAAGGGGCATTGAAAAGTTGTTTTTAATTACCTCTAACCTCCACGACTCTTGCAACGGGCATTGCATTTCCTCCTAATTTTTGTCAGCTTTTGCTTTTCAATGCATAGGCGAACACTAAGGGAGACCCACTCCCTAATAATGGGTAGAAGGTTTTTAATACACTGTAATCCACGTCTGTTTCAAGGGGCATTGCAGTGCCTAATAATTTTTGGAAAGCCTTCCATTCCCTGCTTAGGCCAGCAGTGTACAGGAGACCCAGTTGCTATAAATGGAAAAAACGGTTTAGTTAAGGCCCTCTGACCTCCATGTCACTTCCAAGGGGCATTGGAGTGCCTCGAAATTTTTGGTAGGCATTGCATTCACTGTATGCCTTATAACTGTGTAGCTGAACCGCTCCTTTTGGTACAGAAACATATCCTACAAGACATGTGTGGTTGGCTGGCCTGATATTGATGTGAATGGTCCCTGTTCCTCCTGCTCTTTCTCCTTTGCCACCACCTCATCCATCATTCATCACCTGAAGCTTTGTTTTAACGGGAGTCATAGAACTGGGATAGTAGCAGGAAAACATCCAGCAATCCTCGAAGGAGGTAGAATATGCGCCAAAACGCTGACCACCTCAGGCCTAGCTGCTACTACATACATGCGCTTGCATTCCAAGGAACAGAAAGCTAAGGAGGTGGATGGCCTCATGATCATGAATAATTTACTCGTTGTGTAGGAGGCCGACCACTTCTGCTGTCTACCTTCTGAACTTTGTGTTGAAGCCTGATTGACCCAGGACCCGCAATCCTCTATGTCTGGAGGACGTGTTGCATCCCAGTGTCCAACTGTGTCCCGGCTTCCACAATATTAACCCAGTGTGAAGGCGTCAGTGAGATGGATCATTCCTGGCCACATTCACTTGTCCACGTGTTTGTGGTTAGGCTGTCCTTCCCACTAAATGCACTGGGGAGGGCACAGGTAATGTTTTGGTATGCGCGCTTGTGTATAAGGCGCACCGGGACAAATAGGGGCGGCTGGGGACCGTTTATGGACACCCGGCCACCCCCACGCGGCTGGGGACTGTGTGTGGGCACCCGGCCGCGGGGCGGCTGGGGACTGAGTATGGACACCCGGCCGCCCCCTGGCGGCTGGGGACCAAGCGTGGACACCCGGCCGCCGGGCGGCTGGGGACTGAGTATGAATACCAGGCTACCGACGCAGCCATGACGTGGTGGCCAGATTCCACCTCCACATGCCTAAAAGGCCCAATTTCAAGTGCAAGCAAGCTAGCAGTATGGTATTGCAGCCTGGGGGTGGGTGGGTGCATACTTGCGCTTGTATTGCAAGTTATGGGGGAGGTACAATTGAACACTGCCCTGGGACAAGGACTTGCACGGGGATAGTTGCAAGTCTGCATCTTCTGATGCGGCAAGGATCACTTCTGATGGGCACACTTTTAGGCAGTGACCTGGGTGTCAGAGATGCTTCCAGGGGTCTTCCCCATGCTGTTCCCATGTCTTTTTAGCACTGTATGCATGTGTCACACAGCACATGGCCAGATAAGGTTGTAAAATGTTAAAATGACATTTCCCGGTGAATGCATTTGTCACGGTTGAAAGCAATACAAATGTGCAAAAACGCATGAAAAATTGTACTTGTGAACATAGCCCAAGGTGTGGAGGAGTATTTTTGTTTTTGGTTATTTATTTTACCTTATACACAAGTCTTTACCCTGGAAAGGATGTTCCTTAACCCCTTTCCGACCTGGTCAGTAATAGTACGCACCAGGTCGGGAAGGCCGGTTCAGCGGGGGCTCCGGCGGTGAGCCCGCACTGAAGCGAGCACATGTCAGCTGATTATTGGAATCGCAATCCACCCGCGGCTGTTAACATGTTAAATCTCTGACAGTGGCATTTAACTCGCGCTTCCGGGAGTCCTAAGCCCCGCCCATCAGTGACCCCGTCACGTGATCGCGGGTCACCAATGGGTGGGCATGACAACTCAGGGTCTGCAGCAGACGCCTGTGGTTGTCATGTCTCAATTGCTATGAGCGCCACCTAGTGGTCAGCGCTCATAGCAAGTGAGCATTTCTCCTGCATACAAGCGATCTGCTCATCGCTTGTATGCAGTAGAAGCAATCAGACAACTGCTGCTTCTAGTCTCCTATGGAGACTATAGATGCAAGCAGAAAGTGTAAAAAAAAAGTTTTTAAAAAATAAAAAAAATAAAAAATATATAAAAGTGTAAGTCACGCCCCTTTCGCCCCATTCAAAATAAAATATATATATATATAAAAAAAAAAACACATACACATATTTGGTATCGCCGCGTTCAGAATCGCCCGATCTATCAATATAAAAGAAGAATTAATACCATCAGTAAACGGCGTAACGAGAAAAAAAATTTAAACACCAGAATTAAGTTTTTTTGGTCGCTTCAACTTTGCAATAAAATGCAATAACGGGCGATCAAAACATCAGATCTACCCCAAAATGGTATCAATAAAAACGTCAGCCCGGCACGCAAAAAATAAGCCCTCACCTGGCCCCAGATCCCGAAAAATGGAGAAGCTAAGGGTCTAGGAAAATGGCGTCATTTTTTTTGTTTTTTTTAGCAAGCTTTGGATTTTTTTTTTACCACTTAAATAAAAAAGAACCTATACATGCTTGGTGTCTATGAACTCGTAACGACCTGGAAAATAATGATGGCAGGTCAGTTTTAGCAATCTGTGAACGTGGTAAAAAAAGGACCCAAAAAACAACTGTGGAATTGCATTTTTTTTGCAGTTTCACGGCACTTGGAATTTTGTTTCCCATTTTCCAGCACACGATATGGTAAAACCAGTGATGGTGTTTAAAAGTACAACTCGTCCCGCAAAAAATAAGCCCTCACATGGCCATATTGAATGAAAATTAAAAAAGTTCTGGCTCTGGGAAGAAGGGGAGCAAAAAAGGAAAACACAAAAACAGAAAGACCCATGGTCGTTAAGGGGTTAACATATTTCACACGAAAGCACTTTCACTTTCGTTTTTGAACGTTTTATTGTGAGCCTGTAAGGGTATGTGCACACGATGCAGAAATGAAGCAGAAAATTTCTGCATCATTTCTGCATCTCCCTGGCAGAAAAAACGCATGCAGATTGTGCATGCGTTTTTCCTGCAGAATACATGCGGATCCACATGCGGATTCACATGCGTTTCCGCATGCAGATTGACAAGCGCTTTCCAGGCGATTTTAGCATCACTTGGAAAGTGCTTGACAACTAGGTCACACTATATAAATCCAGGCAACCGGCATATATAGTGTGACCCGAGAGAGTGTATATACTTACCTCCGATGGCCCGCGCTGTCCTGCTTACACTCCGTTCTCCCGGCTGCCGGCAACTTTGAATTGAAAGACCTGCCGACGTCAGCGTCACGTGACCCGTCACATGACTCTGACGTCACCGCAGGTCCTACAACTCACTGCAAGTGCCGGGAACCAAGAGGGAGCGCTGCGCGGGCCGACAGATGGTAAGTATATATATATTTTTTATTTTATTCTTGTTTTACAGCTTTTTTAATGGTACCTGGGTGTGGATGAGACTCTCCTCTCCTCCACACCCGGGTACCATCCGCACATTAGAACACGCCAATTACGCAAGTACAGATGCAGTCTTGCGGAATTGGCGCGTTCTAATGCAAGTCAATGGCGGCGAAAACGCCGCGTTTCCGCATAATTAAATGACATGCTGCGGATTTTTGAGCGCAGCGTTTACGCTGCGGAAAAATCCGCATCATGGGCACAGCACATGCGGATTTCAATTGGGGAACATTGCTTCCCTTCTACCATGCGTTTTTCATGCGTTTCCGCAACTGCAAAAACGCCGCGGAAACGCATGAAAAACGCATCGTGTGAACTCAGCCTAAAAGTGGCTTAATACCTCTGACCACGTTGTTGACAGCAGTGACCTGGGGGTCAGAAATGCTTCCTGGGGCGATCCCCATGCTGTCCCCATGTCATTTGAGCACTGTCACTATCGTTTTGGGCACTTTTTAGGCTTACTACAGACTGCCGGGGGAGCCGCCGCAAAAATGTTCGGGTCTCCCATAGACTAACATTGGGCTCGTTGCTCGGGTCGAGCACCAGAGTATCACAGTGAGCTCGGCCCGAGCTTCGAGCACCCGAGCATTTTAGTGCTCGCTCAACACTAGTCTGCATGTTTTTTGGCTGTGTATGGTAAAGCTCCACTGTGAGACTAGTAACATGTCCTTGACATGAATGTATATGATAACCAAATCAGATCTCCTGCTTTGCACTGAGGAGGGGCAACACCCTGAAACACGTGTCTGCAAAGGGAGTCTCTGGTTTTGGCTTCATATTCCAAGTCATGTGACAGGGCTTGTTAAAAGGTCAATAATGATTTTTAGGATTGCTACATCCAATAGGTGGTGCCAGACAATAAGTTATCTTCCTTTTGAAAAGGCTATTTGCATATGATAAATGCATTTATTTATTTTACTCACTTATATAGCGCCATTAATTCCACAGCGCTTTACAGACATTATGGGCATTGTCCCCATTGGGGCTCACAATCTACATTCCCTATCACTATGTCTTTGGAATGTGGGAGGAAACCGGAGAACCTGGAGGAAACCCACGCAAACATGGGGAGAACATACAAACTCCTTGCAGATGTTGTCCTTGGTGGGAGTTGAATCCAGGACCCCAGCACTGCACGGCTGCAGTGCTAACCACTGAGCCACCGTGCTAATAAATGTATTAGTTCTTTGTTTGGTGGTTCAGAGATGCGCATAACTAGGATGGGGTGGCAAAGCATGAGACCTACTGCTCTACTTTGGCCAGGATGCAACTGTTCACACTGCTTATAATGTTCAAGAAGAAGAATGATTGGGAGACATGTACGCATGCCCCAGCATGAAAAGAAAGATAAGCAATCAGCACGCCACTGATGCTCTGGAGGCTACAAGGTTGAACTATTCCCATAATTTATATTGATGTTTAGGATTATGAGAATATATACATATATATTATGAGAATATATTTCTGATACTTTGCATTGTTTAGGGACCGCCATGGGGCCTTTCCTTGGGCCTAAAACTGTTATTTTATAAAAAATAAAATCTGGAGACTGAAATATTGAGGCTGAACAGTATCATCATCTTGCTGGTCCAAGAACCTGAGACCCTTGAGTGAGTGTTCTGGTGGGCAAGGGTATTTGGAAGACATTAAAAAGGGTTGTCCCACAGTGAAATACATTTTTTTCTTTCTGAGAGACACTTGTGTAAATGTTCTGGAGGGGCATAAACAGTAGGAACACAACATTAAAGGGCTTGTCAGATAGTGATATACAATATTTTCTTTTAGGAATGACTGGCGGCAGTAATCAGGTGACTAGAAGAGCGCTTCATTGGATGTTTCTCCGATGAGGAACTCTTCTAGTCACCTGCCCAATTCATCCAATCGCAGAGTGCAAAGACTCTAAATGGTGCCAAGACTGTAAATGTATGATGCCAGAGATGGCCCATTACAGTGCCATACGAGTACCTGAAATACCACCAAAATCAGTATATGTGAAATGTATGAGATTCGTCCATCAGACAGCTAGATACTGAATTAGCCATTGCTCCAGATTCCAGGAGGGGTGGAGTTTTTACAAAGGCATAACTTGGGTCCCAATGCAAAACCTGTAACAAAGCTTCTATCGACCATGTGCCACGTATAATAATGATGTCATCGGTGGTAGAGAAGTCTTTGGATCTCCCACAAGAACCAGGGCCACCCACATGTCACTCCTATTTCTGCCCCTCCTCCAGTTACGCTAATAATGTGGCTTTACAACATTCCAGCAGCTTTCTGGTATTGTGCTCAAAGCTCATGATGAACAATTCTTCTGACACAGAGACAGTATTGGTAATAAATGTTATGGAGGTTTTCCAGCTATAAGACTCCGTAATGGCATTATCCAGTTGTGTACCCATGGTCAGTAATATACTTAGATTGATCTAGGTCATCGGTTTGGGACTTACCCTCAATTTTACTCCAGGTGTCATATATTGAAGGGTAAAGTTCCCTGGTGTCAATGATTAATCCAATAGTCAGTAGATAAAAGGAAAGATATGCATAATGTCTTGGTGTAAGGCGCTAGAAAATTCTGCATCTCTGGAAGATCTCCCCAAGCAGAAAAGAATGTGGGAAATGTTAAGTGCTTACAGTAAACTCTAAGAAGAAGATCTGGAAATAATCTGCTCTAAAACCACAACTCCCACAGCGCTCTGACAGTGTCTTACTATTAAAGGAGTTCTCCGAGATCATATGAATTCTAAGAGCATAGAAGTATAATGCACCCAAAAGTTGCCTCTATATATTTACCTCGCCGCTCACCTGTCCTACTGAAGCCTGCCGTCTGATCCTCCTTACTCTCTTGCTTCTTCTTTCCAACATACCCTGGTGCACAACAGTGTTCTTCACTCACAGAGGACCAGATGATGGGCTATGGTGGTGACGGGACAGGTGAGCACTGAGGTGTCTTCAATTCAGCAAAACGGTGGCCAACTGAATTTATTCAGAGTAAATAGCAAATTTTACAATTCAATAAAATACAATTGTTTTTGTAAAATTAATTCGAAGCAAATTCAATTAATCTCGAACAAATTTGCAGAACTCTAATGATTACTATTGCTTCTTTTGGAGGTTTCCCCATACAGGGACTGCAACAACAGTTAAAAAAATTACTCACTTAGAGGAAATGAGCTTGATATTTGCAATTTTCTGAGGCAGAGGGCTTGGACATAGATAGAATACAACAGAGACTGACAATTGCCACACTTTAGTTGTACTTGTGACAATCTGCTTGCAATTACTTCAGCAACTCCTCCTTCACTCTGGATAGTTTACGCCATTTCCATGGACACCCCAGCAGAGCCTGTATTTGTACTTGTGACAGTCTGCTTGCAATCACTTCAACAGCTCATCCTTCACTCTGGCTAGTTTATGCCAGGGGTGGGGAATCTTTTTTCTGCCAAGTGGCATTTGGATATTTATACCTGAAAAATTGCACATTAACTCCACGCACAAAGTACGTCCTGACGCTGGCACTGGTGTCATGACGTAATCTTTCATTACACGCGCCTCAGTGTTCAGTAGTGAACACTGCGTGATTGTGCTCACAGAGGAAGAAAGAATAAAAGGGTTGGCGGCCGGCAAAGTACAGCTGACAGCCCAAACAGAATCTGCCTGGGGGGTGGATAAAAGGTCATCAAGGACCATAGCCTGAGGTTCCTTGCCCCTGGTTTATGTAATTTCCATAGACACCTCAGCAGAGCCTGTATTTGTACTTCTGAAAGTCTGCTGGCAATCACTTCAGCAGCTCTTCCTTCACTCTGAACAGTATGTGTGATTCTCGCAAAGTGCTGGTCACAGTCATCTTCATGGTCACGTCTCTTGGCAGCAATGTCCTGCAGTAGCTTTGCTCTAGTAGTTGGTAAACACTTATAGCTTACGCTCTCAGTTACCATGTAACAGTCTCCAACACACAGGCACCAGTCTCCAGCAGTCATTGGTCTAGCACTCATCTTTACACTCAGACATCAGCACTGGTGTAACAATCCTCCCACTCAGGAATAAGCCTTTACGCTTCACTATGCTATGTTAAATCCTCACCCTTATGGCTGTCATAATGGTCACCCTATAGGCGAGAATAAGCCTCTCTGCTCCCTTCAGCAGCGGCAATCCTCTCCCCAAGTCTCAGCAATGGTGGTATTCTCATTTAGGTCTACCCTATGTAGGAGTGGAGCTGCAGTTTTGGCTAAATCTACGTGCGCTACAAAATCTTGGTTTCCGCTTGCAAATGTTTTCAATCAACTCATGTTCAGAACTTTTGGCTGAATCTCAAAGTTCTAAATATTTATGTCTTGGCATAAATAACAGAACTCAAAGAACGGGAAAGGGAAGGGGAAGGGGCGTGTAATCAGGCTGAGCAGTAAAGTAAACGCCTCCAGAGCTCGCCCTGTGGACTTTGGAGATAGTTGAGAAAAAGTTTCTTCAATTCTTCTTCAAAGTCTCCGTTTGCGTCTATAAAACTACAATGGAGCCGAAAAAGTTCTCTTCCTTCCATAGGAACCCTAAAAATGTGAGTACGTCTTGCTTTTATTCCACATTTGGTATCCATACGCTTTCGCACAGGAAATGATTCAGATTTTTCTCTCGTCTTTTGCTCCGTTCACTAATTCTTAAACTGCGACTTCAGCTCCGTCGTCTTCTCTTTCCTAATAAGGGACCACGGATTAAGAAAATGCCCACAAATAACTTTAGTTGCCACTGGTGACGTTTGTTTTGCGTCCGTCACATCCATTCTATTAAATCCGATTGTTTCCTTGTCCTCATCATGTCGGGTGCGTGAACAATCTGCAGCCCTGATGGTGCAATGACTCATGCATCACACTTGGATATATATATATTTTTTAATATATATTTTTTCAACTTAAGTTTATTTCTTTAAAGAAATAACAATCTTTTATTTGTTGTGTTATTTCATTTTTTTTTCCATGATTTTTTTTGTACATTTTTTATCTACTTGGTTTTTATAGGTTACCCTTGTTTAAACTTTTTTTTTTTTAACTTTAAACTTTTTTTTTTAAATAATTTATTGTTTTATATTTTTTTTATTTATATATTTTTTCACATTTTATTTTACACATCCTTACAGCTATAACTTACTATTTTTATTTTTTACTTTTTTTTTCTCATATATTTTATGTCAATACTAGGAAAAAAGAAAAAAAAAAAAGCTCCAGAAATTAATTTTCGGTTAATTTAATATTTCCATAGACATGCTGGGGCTTGTAGTACTGTTGGTTGCAAATTTTCTGATAATGCTTAGACTTGTAGTCCGTTCGGCTGTAGATTTTCATTTGATGTTTCCCAGTGACTGCTGGGACTTGTAGTACTTACTGTTGGTTGCAAATGTCCATTTAGTCAACTGCTGGGACTTGTAGTGCAGTCAATTGCACTACATCTATTGGGTGAAAAGCGATGGGGACGTCCCTGCAGGGGTTGAGTTAGGATGATATGATTGGCTGCCTGCAGTCCTATGTAAAACAACACAAAGCGCGTAGAATGTTATCGCGACACCATGTGACATCGGGGCGTATTCTGTGGGCGGTGGCTGCGGTCACGTGGAGGCTCGTACTGCGTAATGCCGTCACAGGAAATACCGCCATCTTTTTTTCTGCACCGCTGCAGAGTCATTTGCCCATCTGCGGGTTTTCATCATTCGGTATGTTGCATCATATATTATCTCTGGACTTTGTAATGAAAACATTGTGTCATCCGAAAGCGTCCACTCACACTCACACTCATGGGGATGTCACCGGGGAGTTTGCAATTTGGCTTTACTCCCGGTAACAATGTGTCAGTTTACATAGGACTGCAGGAGAACCGGAAAATCCCGTCTGAAAAGTTGTTATTGTGTAAAATCGAAAGGGTTAAATGGCAAAATGCAGCTCTGCTACATCTGTGCACTCACACACACACACACACACACACACACACACACACACACACACACACACACACACACACACACACATCCATACAAACATACACACACAGCAGATACACACGTCATACACACATTAAATATACACACACACATCATACACACATACTGTATACACACATTATACATACACACATTATATATACACACACACACATCATACACACATTATATATACACACACACATCATACACACACATACTGTATACACACATTATACATACACACACACACATCATACACACACATCCTGTATGCACACATCATACACACATTATATATACACACACATCATACACACATTATATATACACACACATACTGTATACACACGTCATACACACATTATATATACACACACACATCATACACACATACAGTATACACACATTATACATACACACATTATATATACACACACACACATCATACACACATTATATATACACACACATCATACACACACATACTGTATACACACGTCATACACACATTAAATATACACACACACATCATACACACATACTGTATACACACATTATACATACACACATTATATATACACACACACACATCATACACACACATCCTGTATGCACACATCATACACACATTATATATACACACACACCTCATACACACATTATATATACACACACACACATCATACACACATTATATATACACACACACATCATACACACACATACTGTATACACACATTATACATACACACACACACATCATACACACACATCCTGTATGCACACATCATACACACATTATATATACACACACATCATACACACATTATATATACACACACATACTGTATACACACGTCATACACACATTATATATACACACACACATCATACACACATACAGTATACACACATTATACATACACACATTATATATACACACACACACATCATACACACATTATATATACACACACATCATACACACACATACTGTATACACACGTCATACACACATTATATATACACACACACATCATACACACATTATATATACACACACATCATACACACACATACTGTATACACACGTCATACACACATTATATATACACACACACATCATACACACATACTGTATACACATATCATACACACATTATATATACACACACACGTCATACACACATTATATATACACACACACGTCATACACACATTATATATACACACACACATCATACACACACATACTGTATACACACATCATTCACACATATATACACACACACATCATACACATATTATATATGCACACACACACATCATACACACACATACTGTATACACACGTCATACACACATTATATATACACACACACATCATACACACATACTGTATACACATATCATACACACATTATATATACACACACACATCATACACACATTATATATACACACACATACTGTATACACATCATACACACATTATATATACACACACATCATACACACACATACTGTATGCACACATCATATACACATTATATATACACACATCATACACACATTATATATACACACACATCATACACACACATACTGTATACACACATCATACACACATTATATATACACACACACACACATCATACACACACATACTGTATGCACACATCATACACATTATATATACACACACACATCATACACACACATACTGTATACACACATCATTCACACATTATATATACACACAAACATCATACACACATTATATATGCACACACACACATCATACACACATACTGTATACACATATCATACACACATTATATATACACACACATCATACACACATTATATATACACACACATCATACACACACATACTGTATACACACGTCATACACACATTATATATACACACACACATCATACACACATACTGTATACACATATCATACACACATTATATATACACACACACATCATGCACACATTATATATACACACACATCATACACACACATACTGTATACACACATCATACACACACATCATACACACATTATATATACACACACACATCATACACACACATACTGTATACACACGTCATACACACATTATATATACACACACACATCATACACACATTACAGTGTATATACACACACATCATACACACACATACTGTATACACACATCATACACACATTATATATACACACACACATCATACACACATACTATATATACACACATCATACACACATTATATATACACATACTGTTTACACACATCATACACACACATACTGTATACACACACACACGTCTATACAAACATACACACTGAGCACACACGAGCAGATACACAGGCACACATCATACACACACATACTGTATACACACACATCTTACACACTTTATATACACACATATTATACACACTCACATACTGTATATACACGCACATCATACACAGTCACATACTGTTTATATACACACATACACACTCACATACTGTATATACACACATTATACACATTCACATACTGTATATACACACACCAAACACACTCACATACTGTATATACACACACCATACACACTCACATACTGTATATATACACATCATACACACTCACATACTGTATATATACACACACTCACATACTGTATACACACACATCATACGCACTCACATACTGTATATATACACACACTCACATACTGTATATACACATACATCATACACTCACATACTGTATACACACACACACCCTCACATACTGTATACACACACATCATACACACTCACATACTGTATACACACATCATACACACATTATATATACACACACATATTATACACACTCACATGCTGTATATACACATCATACACATTCACATACTGTATATACACATACATCATACACTCACATACTATATATATACACCCTGTATATACACACACATTATACAGTCACATACTGTATATACACATACATCATACACTCACATACTGTATATATACATATCATACACACTCACATACTGTATACACACATCATACACAGTCACATACTGTATACACACATCATACACACATTATATATACACACACATATTATACACACTCACATACTGTATATACACACACACACATCATACACTCACTGTATATATACACACATACACATTCACATACTGTATATACACACACATTATACACATTCACATACTGTATATACACACATCATGCAGTCACATACTGTATATACACATACATCATACACTCACATACTGTATATATACACACATACACACTCACATTCTGTATACACACACTCACATACTGTATATACACACACCATACACACTCACATACTGTATATATACACACATACACACTCACATACTGTATACACACACTCACATACTGTATATACACACACCATACACACTCACATACTGTATACACACATCATACACACGTTATATATACACACACATATTATACACACTCACATGCTGTATATACACATCATACAGTCACATACTGTATATATACACACATACACATACTGTATATACACACATTATACACATTCACATACTGTATATATACACACACTCACATACTGTATATACACATACATCATACACTCAGATACTGTATATATACACACATACACACTCACATACTGTATACACACATCATACACACTCACATACTGTATATACACACACCATACACACTCACATACTGTATTCACACACATCATACATACTGTATATACACACACTCACATACTGTATTCACACACATCAGACACACATACTGTATATACACACACACACACAGGCGCACTCACATACTGTATATACACATATTATACACATTCACATACTGTATATATACACACACTCACATACTGTATATACACATACATCATACACTCACATACTGTATATATACACACATACACACTCACATACTGTATACACACATCATACACACTCACATACTGTATATACACACACCATACACACTCACATACTGTATTCACACACATCATACATACTGTATATACACACACTCACATACTGTATTCACACACATCAGACACACTTACATACTGTATATACACACACACAGGCACACTCACATACTGTATATACACATCAGACACACTCACATACTGTATATATACACACACATCATACACACTTACATACTGTATATACACACACATGATACACACTCACATACTGTATACACACATCAGACACACTCACATACTGTATATACACATCAAACACACTTACTATATATACACACACACATACTCACTCACATACTGTATATACACACACACATACACACTTACATACTGTATATACACACACACATCATACACACTCACATACTGTATACACACAGACACACTCACATTCTGTATATACACACACATCATACACACTTACATACCGTATATACACACACACATCATACACACTTACATACTGTATATATACACACACACATCATACACACTCACATACTGTATACACACATCAGACACATTCACATACTGTATATATACACACACACATCATACACACTCACATACTGTATACACACACATCATACACACTCACATACTGTATACACACATCATACACACTCACATAGTGTATATATACACACACATCATACACACTCATATACTGTATATATACACATCATACACACTCACTTACTGTATATACACACACACATCAGACACACTCACATACTGACCTCTCTGCAGCTTTTGACACCGTTGACCACCACCTCCTACTCTCTATGCTCCACTCAATCGACATAAAGGACACTGCTCTCTCATGGTTCTCTTTCTACCTATCTGACCGCTCTTTCAGTGTATCGTTCGCTGGCTCCACTCCCCCCCCCCCTTCCTCTCACTATTGGGGTCCTAGGAGTTCAGTCTTTGGCCCTCATCTCTCTGTGCTACAGAACACCAGTGACTGTCTGGCCGCAGTTTCTAACATCATGTCCGCTCTCTACCTGAAACTGAACCTTTCCGAAACTGAACTTCTTCTGCTCCCGCCGTCTACTCACCTCCCTAATTCTAACATCTCTCTCTTCGTGGGTGGCACCACAATAACGCTGAGCCAGCAGGCGCGTTGTCTGGGCGTTGTGTTTGACACCAATCTTTCCTTCACCTTCCATATACAATCTCTTGCCTGCTCTTGCACCTGAAGAACATCTCTAGAATCCGCCCCTTTCTCACCTTCGAAACAACAAAAACCCTCACTGTTGCCCTGATCCACTCCCACCTTGACTACTGTAACTCTCTATTAATTGGCCCCCCCTCACTCGACTTTGCCCCCTCCAGTCCATCCTTAATGCTGCAGCCAGGGTCATCAATTTGGCTAACCGTTACTCAGACTCCTCCGCTCTGTGCCAGTCATTGCACTGGCTGCCCATGAATTATAGGATCCAATTTAAATTGTTTGTTCTCACCCACAAAGCTCTCCACAGTGTGGCACCCCCCTACATCTCTTCCCTCATTTCTGTTTATCGGCCTATCCGTTCTCTACGCTCCGCAAGCGACTTTCGACTAACATCTGCACTAATCCGTACCCCCCACTCCCGGCTTCAAGACTTCTCCCGAGCTGCACCTATTCTTTGGAATGCTCTACCCCAAAAAATTAGGATGAACCGCAGCTTGCACAGTTTTAGGCGCTCCCTAAAAACACACCTGTTTAGGGCAGCCTATCACCTTCCCTAATCGAAGTCCTTTTATCTTCTTATAGCCCATCCCTTATTTCTCTAAACATAACTCTCCACTGAACCAAAAACCACTACAGATACTGGCAGGTGATGAGCTCATGCAACCTTTATCTATCCCTCATCCCCTCAAGATGGCCGGACCATCATTGTAAATAAGCCCCTGTACTTTGTGTCACCCCCATCTTATTGTAGATTGTAAGCTCTTACGAGCAGGGTCGCCATTATTTTTGCTGTAATTATTGTATTATCTTTAGCTATGTTACTTATGACTGTTGTAGATGAACCTCTGAATCGTAAAGCGCTGCGGAATATGTTGGTGCTATATAAATAAAGAGTATTATTATTATTATACTGTATATACACACACATCATACACACGTACTGCGGTGTGATCACAGGTACGTTGTGTTCTTATCTTAATTTTCCCCGATATTTTATACTAACATGAGTCAAACATTATCTTAAGGTAAAGTGGAAGGATGTCACAGAGGCCGAGCCCCGCAAGACGGATCTGGAACAGTAAGTATCCAGCTGATAACAGAGAGCAAAGTGGAAGTCATGACCCATGTAATACAGCCTGATGGTGCACAAATCCTCATGTTTTTATGTTTTTTTGTAGGGATTTGTAGACTCTTTAGATACTACCGCCGTCGATTCCCTGGTAAGTAACATTATAAATGTGCCACCCCCTGCTGGCACAATGTATTAGTCGCACACACTGTAGATCCAGATGAATTGTTATTGACGCGCCCCCTGGGCCGTGTGTGTGGGGGAATACCCGGAGCCGGGTCTCTGTGTAATGCTGGGGGTTGTAGTCTCCGTGGCAGTGACCCGGTCCCATGGCTCAGGGTGGTCAAACCAATGGCGGATCTGTTTATTTGGTTTTGTAATGTTTAAATGTCCGACTACGCCACCCGTGGATTGCGGTCACTGAGAACCGCCGCTGCGGGGCAGACCGCTGAGGCCGATGTTGTGTGCGCAGCAGAGGGTAGTATAACTCCCCACGGGAGGAGTATAGCCTCAGGGCAGTGAGTGCAGATGGTGGGGGTGATGGTGCGCGGGAGCAACAGTAATGACTCAGAGTCCAGTGATGCAGTCCAGGGTCTTTACTCACAGTTTTACACTCCAAGCCACTTCTGCAGGTAATGGCTGCCCCCGTCGTACTGTGCTCACCAGGTGAGGGGCTCGGCCAACTCCCAGGGCTCTTTGGAGTGCTTTTCAGGACCCCCTTCGTGTGCCCTTTCTCTGGCCTGTCGTACCCCACAATTGACCACGTTTCTGTCCAGCTGCCTCGGGCCTTGGTGGGCAAACGTATGTTCCGTTTCCCTGGGTACTATATGGTGCCTTCCTAACAGGTGTAGTGAGGGGCTGTGACACGTGCAATGCCACAGCCTCCGGTTACTAGCTGAGGGTAGTTGCTCTTCTCCACTAGATGAGGGATCCGGTTCCCTTTCTTGGCCTGACCCCCCTACTCTGGTAGCGGCGGGCGTACGGTGGCGACTGGCCGGTCCGCACCCCTGGGGTCCCTTCTCTCCTCTCCTGGAGCCTTCTCCGCTCCTCTCCTCGCTCTTCTTCTCTTTCTCCTTCTCCAGGCTTGGGCCTCGGTGGCTAGGCCCACCTCTGGAGCAGAGCCCCCACAGAGCCCCTGCTCCTGTCACTTCTCCTCTCTACTCCACTCTTCGTCTTTCTGCACCGACTCCAAGATGGTGCCCCCCTTATATACTCCTTTTCCTAGTGCACCCTGGATCTACTCTCTCCACCCACATACTACCGGGTTCCCCCTTTCTAGGTGTTCCCTCCCCCACTCCAGCCAGGGACAGGGACAGTTGTGCTCACTCTTGGGAGCATTGTCGCCCTGTCCCCCGGAAATGTGGTGTAGTGCATGTGGGTGTTAGGGTCCTGAGCCATACTCCATCCTTACCTGGAAGTGAGATATCACACCTCTGGGTGAGATGCAATACCTCTGTAGCGACCAAACCCTCGGGGCACTACATTCCCCCCTGGTAAATCACAGCACATCCGTGGGCTGGAACAGAGCAAAAGACAATTGATTTCAAGACATGCAGAATTAAAGGTTTTTTTTTTACGTTACTTGTTATAAAACTTTTCTCTTTTTATTAACACATAAAACATTCCTTTCAATTACGGTAACTCTTTCCTTGATATAACTTCTAATATACACATATAAAACATTCTTTTAAGTAGAAAATATATATGAAACATCATCAGCAGCATATCAACGGCGAAGTCTCTTTTCAACAGGTCACAGTTCATTCTGCGACCAGGTGTCCATTCTTTTAAGGTGCAAACCAGCAAACTTTTAACATGAGGACCCGTCCGTAAACCCTCAACGTAGGCCCTGGGCGTGGCTGCAGGGCATAGGTGATCCGGCCGTTGGACCACGTCTTCCGCCACGCCAAACGGGTTTTTGTTCTGAGGTCGGTTGTTGCGATTTTTATAAAACCAATAGGGGGCACTTTAAGAAGTGCAACTATTTACAAGGGTTGGCTGCTCCCAGTCCTCAGCCGAATAGTTCACTGACCCTTTCCGGGTAACTTCAATGAAGAAACGGATAACAATCCCCGACCGGGGTGAACTTTAAACTCTTTCTTCGCTTCTACCCTGACGGGTAACTATTTACAGTCCATGTTGCTCTCTAATAGCAGTGTCTCCCTGCTGGACGCTCCTGCTAGTCATACTCTTCAGACCCGTCCGGGTCCTCCGTGTAGCAGGGTTCAGGGTAGTGCTGCTCCTCTACCCACTGAACATTGAGGGCGTACCACCCCCGCAGGCCTCGGTATCTGGTGTAGGACACCAAATCCCCTGGGAACAGATCCCTTTCCGGGTGACCCTCGGGCAGGCGACTCTCCACATCCCTCCGATTGACAAAAACGTCGGTGTTTGTCGTCGGGTCCCGGATGAACCCCATCAGGTCCTCCCCGGTCTGGTCCCACTCAAACTGGACCTCTTCGTCCGGGAGCTGGAGGATGGTGACTGGCTGCGGAGCGGGCTGGAGCGGGGGAGGTGGGCCCAAGGGCTTCGCGGACGGATCCCTCCGGTGGCAAGGGGGAACCCATCCACGTAGGAGGGGGACCGGCTCCCCATCAGGACCGGTGAGCTGGCTGTACAGGTCCGTGCCCAGGGGTGGTAACGTTGGGACCGGGGGCGTCAGTTGGTGGAAGGCACCTGGGGGCATCAGACCTTGCGACCAGGCCTGGAGGGGGCCGCTTCCGGCCGCACCCGGCTTCAAGGGGCACGGCGTGAGGCGTGGTCCGGTGGCTGCGCTCGGAGCTTGGGGCCTAGGTGTAGGCGACGGGAGCTGAGGAGGTGCAGCGACTCCCGGGACAATCGGCTCCGCAACGGGGCCCAGGGGCAGGCTAACGGCTTCAGGGCTTGTGGCAGGGGTGTCCCCCTTACCTGCTTCCTTAGCAGCGCCGCTCTGGGCCTCCGGCCATCTTTCTCCATCCTCGGGGGCAGGCAAGCTGTCGGGTGGTGGCAGCACCTCTTGCTGCCGGGTCGCGACCTGCTGGTCCATCTCCTCTCGCCACCCCGCGATGGCCTCCCGTTGCGCCTGGACCATCCGCCGGTCCAGATCCTCCAGCGCAGCTCGGAGGAATTCAGGGTCCTCTCCGGGGAGCTGGGCCATCAGCTCTGCGAGGCTGTACGGAGCTGCTTCGGCCTGCAGAAGGCCTCTGGTACGAGTACTGGGGCTGGTGCTGCTCTCCATGTCCGGGTGTGGTCTGCCAAGACTGATCAAAACCACACCCTGCCCCTCGGTTTTCTTTCCCTTCCGCCCCTGTTGGGGGTGGTCCTGGGGCAACCCACTGGCAATCACTCTCAGGGGCAGCCCCCCCACATTGATGGACATCTCTACAGCCGCACTCATGGCTGTTGGGAGTGGGCTCCGTCTTTGGCGCCATTCTGGGACCTGGCCCATGATGGGAGGTGGCTTCTTGTTGTCTTTTGGCGCGCACATAATGGTGTCCGTTCTGCTGGGTCGGGCGCCACATCCACTACAGTGAAACAGTCTCTTTTCAGGCACGCAGTACCCGGTGGTTGCGGGCACGAAATCCTGCCGACTACGCCAAAGTGGAGGCGCCCCCTGGGCCGTGTGTGTGGGGTAATACCCAGAGCCGGGTCTCTGTGTAATACTGGGGGTTGTAGTCTCCGTGGCGGCGACCGGGTCCCGTGGCTCAGGGTGGTCAAACCAGTGGCGGATCTGCTTACTTGATTTTTGTAATACTTAAATGTCCGACTACGCCACCCGTGGATTGCGGTCACTGAGAACTGCCGCTGCGGGGCAGACCGCTGATGCTGATGTTGTGTGCGCAGCAGAGAGTAGTATAACTCCCCACGGGAGGAGTATAGCCTCAGGGCAGTGAGTGCAGATGATGGGGGTGATGGTGATGGGGAGCAACAGTAATGACTCAGAGTCCAGTGATGCAGTCCAGGGTCTTTACTCACAGTTTTACACTCCAAGCCACTTCTGCAGGTAATGGCTGCCCAGGTCATACTGTGCTCACCAGGTGAGGGGCTCGGCCAACTCCCAGGTCTCTTTGGAGTGCTTTTCAGGACCCCCTTCGTGTGTCCTTTCTCTGGCCTGTCGTACCCCACAATTGACCACATTTCTGTCCAGCTGCCTCGGGCCTTGGCGGGCAAACGTATGTTCCGTTTCCCTGGGTCCTATATGGTGCCTTTCTAAAGGGTGTAGTGAGGGGCTGTGACACATGCAATGCCACAGCCTCCGGTTACTAACTGAGGGTAGTTGCTCTCCTCCACTAGATGAGGGATCGGGTTCCCTTTCTTGGCCTGACCCCCCTACTCTGGTAGCGGCGGGCGTACGGTGGCTACTGGCCGGTCCGTGCCCCTGGGGTCCCTTCTCTCCACTCCTGGAGCCTTCTCCGCTCCTCTCCTCGCTCTTCTTCTCTTTCTCCTTCTCCAGGCTTGGGCCTCGGTGGCTAGGCCCACCTCTGGAGCAGAGCCCCCACAGAGCCCCTGCTCCTGTCACTTCTCCTCTCTACTCCACTGTACTCTTTCTGCACCGACTCCAAGATGGTGCCCCCCTTATATACTCCTTTTCCTAGTGCACCCTGGATCTACTCTCTCCACCCACACACTACCGGGTTCCCCCTTCCTAGGTGTTCCCTCCCCCCACTCCAGTCAGGGACAGGGGCAGTTGTGCTCACTCTTGGGAGCATTGTCGCCCTGCCCCCCGGAAATGTGGTGTAGTGCATGTGGGTGTTAGGGTCCTGAGCCACACTCCATCCTTACCTGGAAGTGAGATATCACACCTCTATAGTGACCGAACCCTCGGGGCGCTACATTATGACCCGGCAGCTCACATACTGTATATATCCAGGACGGGGGTTTGGAGAGATAATTTATTTTCATATATTTTCTTAATATTTTTATTTTTTACTGTGTTTTTTGGCAGCATTGTGGCTGAGGAAGGCAGGGATGACACGATGGGAGTATCTCCTGCCTGTCCCCGTCTACAGATCACTGATACAGTGCTGGGACAGCCCCTGTAAGCTCTGGATAGTATTGTACTGTTATAATGGTATGTTTTGTGGTTTTATTTATTTCTTTAATTATTTTTATTCCAGGAGAAGAATATGTGCGTCTGTCTATTGAAGAGACCCGACCGGACAGTCGTACAAGACCAAGCGGAGAGAGGGATTTTAATGCCCCATATCCCACAACACAAGGTGCGACCTAAAGTACTTTAATGGCCTGTCATTGGGATTGGTCAGTAATATCTGTAATATCAGATCAGTGGGGGTCCGACACCGGGCACCCCCATAAGCAGCTGTTTGATGTACACAGTATATAGTGCTGGAATAACACAGTGCCATACACTGCATAGTGGCCGTTCTCGGGACTGCAGCTCCTATTAAAGTTAATGTGATCTGAGCTGCAGTACTGAGAACGGCCACTACATGGCTTTGTAAACTGTTTGGATCGGGCCAGTGTGGGGCAGTTGATCTTTGGGGGGCCGCGTGCAGGACGACAATAACTTATTGAATATCAGCAAATCGGTCCAGGATCGCCTGAATATGCAGGTTTTTTTTTAGATTCCCTCCAGAGAAATCCAGTGAAATGGCGATTGACCGGCCAACATTTTTCTGGATTACAAAGAGCCGGGAAGAGGATTAAAAAGTAAATTAAAAAATGAAGAATTATACTCACCCGGTCCTCACTTGTCTTGCTGCTTTGGTCCAGTCATCATCTTCTGTCCGGTCACCGGTCTTGTCTGTTTAAAGCATAATCATCTCCTCCGGCGTGAATTGGGTCCCGCGAGGTCATGACGTAGCGACTAGTCCTCATGTGAAGTCAGGAAGTCACAACATCACAGGGTTTAGTCCGGAGGTGCCAAAGATGCCTTCAAAGAGACTGCACTGGTGACCGGACAGAGGAAGATGACCGGAACGAGGACCTGGAGAGACCGCAGAGCATAACAGTGCATATAGAATGTGATGTCACAGCCCACCTCCTCCCCCTCCTGTACAATGACTGATAACACCTCTATATACAGTAGATAACACAGGATCCAGCATTCATAATAGGTGATGTCACAGCTCACCTCCTCCTCCTCCTGTACAATAACTGAAAACACCTCTATATACAGTAGATAACACAGGATCCAGCATTCACAATAGGTGATGTCACAGCTCACCTCCTCCTCTTCCTATACAATGACTGATAACACCTCTATATACAGTAGATAACACAGGATCCAGCATTCATAATAGGTGATGTCACAGCTCACCTCCTCCTCCTGTACAATGACTGAAAACACCTCTATATACAGTAGATAACACAGGATCCAGCATTCACAATAGGTGATGTCACAGCTCACCTCCTCCTCCTGTACAATGACTGATAAAACCTCTATATACAGTAGATAACACAGGATCCAGCATTCACAATAGGTGATGTCACAGCTCACCTCCTCCTCTTCCTATACAATGACTGATAACACCTCTATATACAGTAGATAACACAGGATCCAGCATTCATAATAGGTGATGTCACAGCTCACCTCCTCCTCCTGTACAATGACTGAAAACACCTCTATATACAGTAGATAACACAGGATCCAGCATTCACAATAGGTGATGTCACAGCTCACCTCCTCCTCCTGTACAATGACTGATAACACCTCTATATACAGTAGATAACACAGGATCCAGCATTCACAATAGGTGATGTCACAGCTCACCTCCTCATCTTCCTATACAATGACTGATAACCTCTATATACAGGTGCATCTCACTGAATTAGAATATCATCAAAAAGTTAATTTATTTCAGTTCTTCAATATAAAAAGTGAAACTCCTATATTATATAGAGTCATTACACACAGAGGGATCTATTATATAGAGTCATTACACACAGAGGGATCTATTATATAGAGTCATTACACACAGAGGGATCTATTATATAGAGTCATTACACACAGAGGGATCTATTATACAGAGTCATTACACACAGAGTGATCTATTATATAGAGTCATTACACACAGAGGGATCTATTATATAGAGTCATTACACACAGAGTGATCTATTATATAGAGTCATTACACACAGAGTGATATATTATATAAAGTCATTACACACAGAGGGATGTATTATATAGAGTCATTACACACAGAGGGATCTATTATATAGAGTCATTACACACAGAGGGATCTATTATATAGAGTCATTACACACAGAGGGATCTATTATATAGAGTCATTACACACAGAGGGATCTATTATATAGAGTCATTAGACACAGAAGGATCTATTATATAGAGTCATTACACACAGAGTGATCTATTATATAGAGTCATTACACACAGAGGGATGTATTATATAGAGTCATTACACACAGAGGGATCTATTATATAGAGTCATTACACACAGAGGGATCTATTATATAGAGTCATTACACACAGAGGGATCTATTATATAGAGTCATTACACACAGAGGGATCTATTATATAGAGTCATTACACACAGAGTGATCTATTATATAGAGTCATTACACACAGAGGGATCTATTATATAGAGTCATTACACACAGAGGGATCTATTATATAGAGTCATTACACACAGAGGGATCTATTATATAGAGTCATTACACACAGAGGGATCTATTATATAGAGTCATTACACACAGGGATCTATTATATAGAGTCATTACACACAGAGGGATCTATTATATAGAGTCATTACACACAGAGTGATCTATTATATAGAGTCATTACACACAGAGGGATCTATTATATAGAGTCATTACACACAGAGTGATCTATTATATAGAGTCATTAGACACAGAGGGATCTATTATATAGAGTCATTACACGCAGAGGGATCTATTATATAGAGTCATTACACACAGAGGGATCTATTATATAGAGTCATTACACACAGAGGGATCTATTATATAGAGTTATTACACACAGAGGGATCTATTATATAGAGTCATTACACACAGAGGGATCTATTATATAGAGTCACTACACACAGAGGGATCTATTATATAGAGTCACTACACACAGAGGGATCTATTATATAGAGTCATTACACACAGAGGGATCTATTATATAGAGTCACTACACACAGAGGGATCTATTATATAGAGTCATTAGACACAGAGGGATCTATTATATAGAGTCATTACACACAGAGTGATCTATTATATAGAGTCACTACACGCAGAGGGATCTATTATATAGAGTCATTACACACAGAGGGATCTATTATATAGAGTCATTACACACAGAGTGATCTATTATATAGAGTCATTACACACAGAGGGATCTATTATATAGAGTCATTACACACAGAGGAATCTATTATATAGAGTCATTACACACAGAGGGATCTATTATATAGAGTCATTACACACAGAGGGATCTATTATATAGAGTCATTACACACAGAGGGATCTATTATATAGAGTCATTACACACAGAGGGATCTATTATATAGAGTCATTACACACAGAGGGATCTATTATATAGAGTCATTACACACAGAGGGATCTATTATACAGAGTCATTACACACAGAGTGATCTATTATATAGAGTCATTACACACAGAGGGATCTATTATATAGAGTCATTACACACAGAGTGATCTATTATATAGAGTCATTACACACAGAGTGATATATTATATAGAGTCATTACACACAGAGGGATGTATTATATAGAGTCATTACACACAGAGGGATCTATTATATAGAGTCATTACACACAGAGGGATCTATTATATAGAGTCATTACACACAGAGGGATCTATTATATAGAGTCATTACACACAGAGGGATCTATTATATAGAGTCATTAGACACAGAGGGATCTATTATATAGAGTCATTACACACAGAGTGATCTATTATATAGAGTCATTACACACAGAGGGATGTATTATATAGAGTCATTACACACAGAGGGATCTATTATATAGAGTCATTACACACAGAGGGATCTATTATATAGAGTCATTACACACAGAGGGATCTATTATATAGAGTCATTACACACAGAGGGATCTATTATATAGAGTCATTACACACAGAGTGATCTATTATATAGAGTCATTACACACAGAGGGATCTATTATATAGAGTCATTACACACAGAGGGATCTATTATATAGAGTCATTACACACAGAGTGATCTATTATATAGAGTCATTACACACAGAGGGATCTATTATATAGAGTCATTACACACAGAGTGATCTATTATATAGAGTCATTAGACACAGAGGGATCTATTATATAGAGTCATTACACGCAGAGGGATCTATTATATAGAGTCATTACACACAGAGGGATCTATTATATAGAGTCATTACACACAGAGGGATCTATTATATAGAGTTATTACACACAGAGGGATCTATTATATAGAGTCATTACACACAGAGGGATCTATTATATAGAGTCACTACACACAGAGGGATCTATTATATAGAGTCACTACACACAGAGGGATCTATTATATAGAGTCATTACACACAGAGGGATCTATTATATAGAGTCACTACACACAGAGGGATCTATTATATAGAGTTATTAGACACAGAGGGATCTATTATATAGAGTCATTACACACAGAGTGATCTATTATATAGAGTCACTACACGCAGAGGGATCTATTATATAGAGTCATTACACACAGAGGGATCTATTATATAGAGTCATTACACACAGAGTGATCTATTATATAGAGTCATTACACACAGAGGGATCTATTATATAGAGTCATTACACACAGAGGAATCTATTATATAGAGTCATTACACACAGAGGGATCTATTATATAGAGTCATTACACACAGAGGGATCTATTATATAGAGTCATTACACACAGGGATCTATTATATAGAGTCATTACACACAGAGGGATCTATTATATAGAGTCATTACACACAGAGTGATCTATTATATAGAGTCATTACACACAGAGGGATCTATTATATAGAGTCATTACACACAGAGTGATCTATTATATAGAGTCATTAGACACAGAGGGATCTATTATATAGAGTCATTACACGCAGAGGGATCTATTATATAGAGTCATTACACACAGAGGGATCTATTATATAGAGTCATTACACACAGAGGGATCTATTATATAGAGTCATTACACACAGAGGGATCTATTATATAGAGTCATTACACACAGAGGGATCTATTATATAGAGTCACTACACACAGAGGGATCTATTATATAGAGTCATTACACACAGAGGGATCTATTATATAGAGTCACTACACACAGAGGGATCTATTATATAGAGTCATTAGAAACAGAGGGATCTATTATATAGAGTCATTACACACAGAGTGATCTATTATATAGAGTCATTACACGCAGAGGGATCTATTATATAGAGTCATTACACACAGAAGGATCTATTATATAGAGTCATTACACACAGAGTGATCTATTATATAGAGTCATTACACACAGAGGGATCTATTATATAGAGTCATTATACACAGAGGGATCTATTATATAGAGTCATTACACACAGAGGGATCTATTATATAGAGTCATTACACACAGAGGGATCTATTATATAGAGTCATTACACACAGGGATCTATTATATAGAGTCATTACACACAGAGGGATCTATTATATAGAGTCATTACACACAGAGTGATCTATTATATAGAGTCATTACACACAGAGGGATCTATTATATAGAGTCATTACACACAGAGTGATCTATTATATAGAGTCATTAGACACAGAGGGATCTATTATATAGAGTCATTACACGCAGAGGGATCTATTATATAGAGTCATTACACACAGAGGGATCTATTATATAGAGTCATTACACACAGAGGGATCTATTATATAGAGTCATTACACACAGAGGGATCTATTATATAGAGTCATTACACACAGAGGGATCTATTATATAGAGTCATTACACACAGAGGGATCTATTATATAGAGTCATTACACACAGAGGGATCTATTATATAGAGTCATTACACACAGAGGGATCTATTATATAGAGTCATTACACACAGAGGGATCTATTATATAGAGTCATTACACACAGAGGGATCTATTATATAGAGTCACTACACACAGAGGGATCTATTATATAGAGTCACTACACACAGAGGGATCTATTATATAGAGTCATTACACACAGAGGGATCTATTATATAGAGTCATTACACGCAGAGGGATCTATTATATAGAGTCATTACACACAGAGGGATCTATTATATAGAGTCATTACACACAGAGGGATCTATTATATAGAGTCATTACACACAGAGGGATCTATTATATAGAGTCATTACACACAGAGGGATCTATTATATAGAGTCATTACACACAGAGGGATCTATTATATAGAGTCATTACACACAGAGGGATCTATTATATAGAGTCATTACACACAGGGATCTATTATATAGAGTCATTACACACAGAGGGATCTATTATATAGAGTCATTACACACAGAGTGATCTATTATATAGAGTCATTACACACAGAGGGATCTATTATATAGAGTCATTACACACAGAGTGATCTATTATATAGAGTCATTAGACACAGAGGGATCTATTATATAGAGTCATTACACGCAGAGGGATCTATTATATAGAGTCATTACACACAGAGGGATCTATTATATAGAGTCATTACACACAGAGGGATCTATTATATAGAGTCATTACACACAGAGGGATCTATTATATAGAGTCATTACACACAGAGGGATCTATTATATAGAGTCATTACACACAGAGGGATCTATTATATAGAGTCATTACACACAGAGGGATCTATTATATAGAGTCATTACACACAGAGGGATCTATTATATAGAGTCATTACACACAGAGGGATCTATTATATAGAGTCATTACACACAGAGGGATCTATTATATAGAGTCACTACACACAGAGGGATCTATTATATAGAGTCACTACACACAGAGGGATCTATTATATAGAGTCATTACACACAGAGGGATCTATTATATAGAGTCATTACACGCAGAGGGATCTATTATATAGAGTCATTACACACAGAGGGATCTATTATATAGAGTCATTACACACAGAGGGATCTATTATATAGAGTCATTACACACAGAGGGATCTATTATATAGAGTCATTACACACAGAGTGATCTATTATATAGAGTCATTACACACAGAGTGATATATTATATAAAGTCATTACACACAGAGGGATGTATTATATAGAGTCATTACACACAGAGGGTTCTATTATATAGAGTCATTACACACAGAGGGATCTATTATATAGAGTCATTACACACAGAGGGATCTATTATATAGAGTCATTACACACAGAGGGATCTATTATATAGAGTCATTAGACACAGAGGGATCTATTATATAGAGTCATTACACACAGAGTGATCTATTATATAGAGTCATTACACACAGAGGGATGTATTATATAGAGTCATTACACACAGAGGGATCTATTATATAGAGTCA